>NC_053397.1:39700390-40007348 GCF_905171765.1 Bufo bufo | reverse complement strand
TCCCTTGTCACTCTCTTCTCCCCCCTCCCTCCCTTGTCACTCTCTTCCCCCCCCCTCCCTTGTCACTCTCTTCTCCCCCCTCCCTTGCTCCCTTGTCACTCTCTTCTCCCCCCCTCCCTTGTCACTCTCTTCTCCCCCCCTTGTCACTCTCTTCCCCCCCCCCCCTTGTCACTCTCTTCTCCCCCCTCCTCCCTTGTCACTCTCTCCCCCCCTTGTCACTCTCTTCTCCCCCCATCCCTCCCTTGTCACTCTCTTCTCCCCCCCTCCCTCCCTTGTCACTCTCTTCTCCCCCCGTCCCTCCCTTGTCACTCTCTTCCCGCCCTCCCTCCCTTGTCACTCTCTTCTCTCCCCCTCCCTTGTCACTCTCTTCTCCCCCCCTCCCTTGTCACTCTCTTCTCCCCCCCTCCCTTGTCACTCTCTTCTCCCCCCCTCCCTTGTCACTCTCTTCTCCCCCCTCCCTTGTCACTCTCTTCTCCCCCCTCCCTCCCTTGTCACGCTCTTCTCCCCCCTCCCTCCCTTGTCACGCTCTTCTCCCCCCCTCCCTTGTTACTCTCTTCTCCCCCCTCCTCCATTGTCACACTCTTCTCCCCCCCTCCCTCCCTTGTCACTCTCTTCCCCCCTCCCTTGTCACTCTCTTCCCCCCTCCCTTGTCCCTCTCTTCTCCCCCCTCCCTCCCTTGTCACTCTCTTCTCCCCCCTTCCCTCCCTTGTCACTCTCTTCTTCCCCCCCTTCCCTTGTCACTCTCCCTGCCCCTCCCTCCCTTGTCACTCTCTTCTCCCCCCTCCCTCCCTTGTCACTCTCTTCTCCCCCCTCCCTCCCTTGTCACTCTCTTCTCCCCCCTCCCTCACTTGTCACTCTCTTCTCCCCCCTCCCTTGTCACTCTCTTCTCCCCCCATCCCTTGTCACTCTCTTCTCCCCCCCCTCCCTTGTCACTCTCTTCTCCCCCCTCCCTTGTCACTCTTATCCCCTCTCCCTTGTCACTCTTGTCCCCCCTCCCTTGTCACTCTCTTCTTCCCCCCCTCCCTTGTCACTCTCTTCTCCCCCCCACCCTTGTCACTCTATTCTAGCCCCCCTCCTTCCCTTGTCACTCTCTTCTCCTCCCCTCCCTTGTTACTCTCTTCTCCCCCCTCCTCCCTTGTCACACTCTTCTCCCCCCTCCCTCCCTTGTCAATCTCTTCCCTCCCTCCCTTGTCACTCTCTTCTCCCCCCTCCCTTGTCACTCTCTTCTCCACCCTCCCTTGTCACTCTCTTCTCCCCCCTCCCTCCCTTGTCACTCTCTTCTCCCCCCCCCCCTCCCTCCCTTGTCACTCTCTTTCCCCCCCCCTCCCTCCCTTGTCACTCTCTTCTCCCCTCCCTCCCTTGTCACTCTCTTTCCCCCCTCCCTTGTGACTCTCTTCTCCCCCCCTCCCTTGTCACTCTTATCCCCCCTCCCTTGTCACTCTTATCCCCCTCCCTTGTCACTCTCTTTCTCACCCCATCCCTTGTCACTCTCTCCCTCTCCCTTGTCACTCTCATCCCCCCTCCCTTGTCACTCTCATCCCCCCTCCCTTGTCACTCTCTTCTCCCCCCTCCCTTGTCACTCTCTTCTCCCCCTCCCTCCCTTTTCACTCTCTCCCCCCCTCCTCCTCATTCTCTTCTCCCCCACCTCCCTTGTCACTCTTATCCCCCCTCCCTTGTCACTCTCTTTCTCACCCCGTCCCTTGTCACTCTCATTCCCCCCTCCCTTGTCACTCTCACCCCCCCTCCCTTGTCACTCTTATCCCCCTTCCCTTGTCACTCTCATCCCCCCTCCCTTGTCACTCTCATCCCCCCTCCCTTGTCACTCACTTCTCCCCCCTCCCTCCCTTGTCACTCTCTCCCCCCCTCCCTTGTCACTCTAATTCCCCCCCTCCTTTGTCACTCTCATTCCCCCCTCCCTTGTCACTCTCATTCCCCCCTCCCTTGTCACTCTCATTACCCCCTCCCTTGTCACTCTCATTACCCCCTCCCTTGTCACTCTCATTCCCCCCTCCCTTGTCACTCTCATCCCCCCTCCCTTGTCACTCTCATCCCCCTCCCTTGTCACTCTCTTTCTCACCCCATCCCTTGTCACTCTCTCCCTCTCCCTTGTCACTCTCATCCCCCCTCCCTTGTCACTCTCATCCCCCCTCCCTTGTCACTCTCTTCTCCCCCCTCCCTTGTCACTCTCTTCTCCCCCTCCCTCCCTTTTCACTCTCTCCCCCCCTCCTCCTCATTCTCTTCTCCCCCACCTCCCTTGTCACTCTTATCCCCCCTCCCTTGTCACTCTCTTTCTCACCCCGTCCCTTGTCACTCTCATTCCCCCCTCCCTTGTCACTCTCACCCCCCCTCCCTTGTCACTCTTATCCCCCTTCCCTTGTCACTCTCATCCCCCCTCCCTTGTCACTCTCATCCCCCCTCCCTTGTCACTCACTTCTCCCCCCTCCCTCCCTTGTCACTCTCTCCCCCCCTCCCTTGTCACTCTAATTCCCCCCCTCCTTTGTCACTCTCATTCCCCCCTCCCTTGTCACTCTCATTCCCCCCTCCCTTGTCACTCTCATTACCCCCTCCCTTGTCACTCTCATTACCCCCTCCCTTGTCACTCTCATTCCCCCCTCCCTTGTCACTCTCATCCCCCCTCCCTTGTCACTCTCATCCCCCTTCCCTTGTCACTCTCATCCCCCCTCCCTTGTCACTCTCTTCTCCCCCCTCCCTCCCTTGTCACTCTCTCCCCCCCTCCCTTGTCACTCTAATTCCCCCCCTCCTTTGTCACTCTCATTCCCCCCTCCCTCTCTTGTCACTCTCATTCCCCCCTCCCTTGTCACTCTCATTCCCCCCTCCCTTGTCACTCTCATTCCCCCCTCCCTTGTCACTCTCATTCCCCCCTCCCTTGTCACTCTCATCCCCCCTCCCTTGTCACTCTCACCCCCCCTCCCTTGTCACTCTTATCCCCCCTGCCTTGTCACTCTCTTTCTCACCCCCCCACTCCCTTGTTACTTTCATTCACCCCCGCTCACTCCCTTGTCACTCTCATCCCCCCCACTCCCTTGTCAATCTCATTTCCTCCCCCCCTCCCCCTTGTCACTCTCATTTCCTTCCTCCCCCCCCTCCCCCTTATCACTCTCATTTCCTTCCTCCCCCCCTCCCCCTTGTCACTCTAATTCCCCCCCTCCCTTGTCACTCTCATTCCACCCCACCTCTAGTGTAGCGTGGCTGAGCTCTGTTTGGTCCGCGGTACAGGAGCATTTGTTTCCTGTACACGGCCGGACTGAAAGGAAGTGCACACTAAGTGAGCACTTCCTGTTAGTCCGGCCGGGTACAGGAAACAAAAGCTCCTGTACCGCGGACCGAACAGAGCTCGGCCACGCTACATTAGAGGCGCTTCCCTCCTGTCAGACCCTCTCTTCAGGCTGTGCCCGGGCAGTGCACATACATAGACGCGGCAGCCGCCTGGTGCGGGGGAGAGCCCGCCGCCGGACTTAAAAAAAACTTGCGGCAGGACCACATAACCAGCGCTTTTTTTTTTAAACCGCACGGCGGCGGCGGCCCCTGCTCAATTGCGCCCTAGGCGGCTGCCTAGGTTGCCTTACAGGTAGCGCCGGCCCTGACTGCACCACATAAATCGAGTTGCCGTGACAACTGTATATATACGTAACCTTCTTTAATTGCTGCCCGATTGATGAGACTGGAAATAGAGTGCCAATTCTCTGGGAGCTGGGTGCATTTGTTGCCTCTTAAAGACACTGTGTTATATTTGCATACTGCCAGTCAAAGCGACAGTGGAGCAAATTAACTTATTGCCTCTGAGCAAGTCTGTGCCCTGATTGACAGGCTGTGACCACTAAGTTTGTTGTCTGCCAAAACTGTTGCCCCCAAGTGAGATCAGTAGTCTGCCTTGTTTACAACAGTTTCTGCCTTATTCCTTTTACTGTCCTAGAGAGGGGAGCCACAGATCCTTCTATAAGGTCTGACCACCTAGATACGTAATAGGATGTTATGGACAAACAACCCCTTTAAATCAAGAATGCCACAATCTTACTTTCACTTTGTGCTGGTCATCCAACAACCCTTATTTCTAAACTACTCAGAGATCATAAACACTTATTTAAGCCACATTCTTATCAGTTAGATAAGAACTGAGCTATAATGAGTGTTTATAATGTCAGAGAGTAGAGATAAGGAGTCTGTTTGCTCCTGGTCTGACGGAAAAGACAGAAAATCCAAAGGGTGCTACTAGAGCATCTCAACTCTGTACAGAAAAAAGGATGTCATATTTTTAATAAAAAACAATTTAAAAAATTATTTTTAGCTCAAAATGATTTCAATGCAAAAATAAAAAACAATTGCCCCTGAAGGTGTACATAGCCTTTAAGGACAGGCTACAAATGTAAAATTCTAGAAAATCTATTTAAATGACAAACTAAGCCCTGCTACATGTAGTTTAACATATAATTCAGACTGTAATTACAACAAAACTTGTCGTGGAAAATTTCCAAATGGCTCACATCCTTTTTAGAATTTTGAAAAATCCATCAAATAGAACACAGTTTGGTCATTAAGAATAAAAGGAATATACTGTAATACAAAAAGGCTGGGCATCTATGAAAAGAGGGGGTGGCACAGAAATGTGTTTGACAAAGCTAGTAGTCAAAGGATGTGTTGAAAATGGAAATACATAATGTCATTTGCTGAAGTTCCCCTATAACACCCATTTTCTGCATCTGAAAAGTCTGGTCCAGTGATTAAAATTTTTGTGATATTTTGAAAATATAAAAACAATTAAACTTTTGAGCAAGCCAAAAAATGTAACTAGGAGAACCGCCAGCCTTAGTTACCCCAAAAAAAGCAGTGTCCCCAAAGTGTGTTTTATTAAAAGCAAATGCCAAAGAACTGTACGTAGGAAAACTAACACTCTGCAAGTGGAATTCTGCGATAAAAAGCTTTGAATTCCCAGGCTTCCCTAGCTAAGCCCCATCGGTGTAGTGAACCATGAATCTCCGGAAATTGAATTAGAGTATGGCTGCAATTATTTTATACAGTGCCATCGTGATGGGAATCTTTGAACACCAGGTAACAGGAAAAAATTAAAAGCGCAATAAAAAGAGAAAGTGATTTCTGACATGTTTACCAATAATATGCACAGAGGTTATAGAAATAAAGTGGAGCCGTATGTTGTAAAAGCAGATCAGCAAAAAAAAGAGGATTAGTCAGCACATCCCAATGCGCAGGTGCACGCTGCCATGGCTAGAAACACAGAGAGAGAAAAGACAATGCAACAGCACTCTGCAAACCAAATAAAGTACAATAATCTCATAGTCACAATAAATATTCAAATGCTAATGCTGAGCTTATTTATAAAGTGAGATGCTTGGCAAATGCATTTTGTACAAAACCATTTGAGCCCGTCTGCCAAACGTCAAGGTGATCTCTGTAAGACGGGAACCTAACACTAAATACTACCTGTTATGCACCATAATGGCCGCCAATGGAACCAACACTTCCTGAACTTTATGGCAGCCATTATGGCGCATAACAGGTAGTATTTAGTGTTAGGTTCCCGTCTTACAGAGATCGCCTTGACATTTGGCAGACGGGCTCAAATGGTTTTGTACAAAATGCATTTGCCAAGCATCTCACTTTATAAATAAGCGTAGCATTAGCACTTGAATGTTTTTTGTGACTATGGCATTATTGTACTTTATTTGGTTTGCAGAGTGCTGTTGCATTGTCTTTTTTCTCTCTGTAAAAGCAGATCAGACACAATTAAAAGCACAACTAAAACTAGGCAATTATGAAAAATAAATGATGTAATAGATGCATAAAGCAAAAAACATTCCACCTTCTCTTTAAAGGGATTGTCTCACTTCAGCAAATCGCATTTATCATGTAGAGAAAGTTAATACCAGGCATGTGATTGTCCATATTGCCTCCTTTGCTGGCTTGATTCATTTTTCCATCCAGGGGTTACGAACACCCTACAATCCAGCAGTGGTGGTCGTGCTTGAACACTATAGGAAAAAGCGCCGGTCTCTCTGGTGGCCAATACTGTGGGAGTGTGCGTAGGCACTCATGCACAGCAGCTTCCGGCCATATTGTATCTGTGCTGGAGCGGTGACCGAAACCCTTGGATACGAGCAGTGTATATTGTGATGGAAAAATTAATCGAGCCAGCTAATGAAGCAATATGGACAATCACAATACATTAGTTATGTGCCTTTGTCTACATGATAAATGTAATTTGCTGAAGCGAGACAATCCTTTTAATGCATTGGGCGAAGCTTGTAAAGGGTTTTATTCGTTCTGGCACGTGTAGTCCAAACAAGTCTGGGAAAACCTTGATAAAACTTTAATCAATGACAGCTATTATCTGTTGAGAAGTCAGTATAGGAAAATCATTTATCTCCACATCTGCATTTGCAGAACGGCAGAAACGACAGCAGCTCAGCAGTTTGCATGTGAGAAAGTAATCAGATGCCAATACTTGGAGTAGAAAATTATCAGGACATCAAAATATTTGCCAAAAAAAGCAATCAACTGTGAATGGTAAAAAAAAAAAAGATAATTTTCCAATTCTAAAAAGAGAAATATTGGAATTTAGGTCCCCGGTAGCCTAAAAATGACTCCCCAATACATTATACTGTACAACAATAATTCTTCATCTTTTATCGTTATTGGATGGTGTGACACTAACAAAATAACAAAATGTTGCCAACAAGAGGCAATTAGACTTGAGCTGCAGGTTGGAATACAGAATACATTTTGTCTGTTCTAGTTTTTATACTTAAAGGGACTGTCACCTCCTGCAAGCCATATTAAGTACAGTACTAAATGGACACATGCCATTCACCTCGGATCAGTAATTTCCATGACAATACTCACCTCCATTCCCCTGAACTGCACCCACAAACCTGCCTTGGAATGCATTGAGAGGACTCATGAGTGTATGCACATAATGGAGAGGGCTGTAGGAGGAATCCTTTCAATGTGCTTCAGTAACGGATTGCAGGGGCACAATGGGTCAACAGTTGCGTGTATACGAAAAACTGATCTGAGTTCACCAGCAGGTGTTCTGTGCAAGTTTGTCATAGAGTCATATGAAAGGTTTTGATCAGTGGGGACTGTGTGAGTGCTGAGACCCCCACGATCCCTAAAATGAGAAGATAGATGCGCTCGCGTATCACGCTTTCTCTCTCCTCGCTGCCAGAAACAGAAGCGAGATAGGACATAGACTTTCTATTGAGTCCATCTCAATTCCTTTCCTGCAGTGAGGAGAAAGATCTTGCTATGTGAGTGCTTCTTTCTCCACATTCTAGCGATACGTGGGGCCTCAGCACTGAGACCCCTGCCGATCACATTTTTGTATAGCAATGGAGGTCAGCGGATTCTGACATCAAGAAGATTGTATGAAATGATGTATTTGTTGTTTTTTAACCCATTTATATAGAACATTTATTTATTTAGAATCACAAATAGTGCTTATGACCCCCTTCATAACACTCCAAAAATTAATATAGACACCAGACCATACACCTTTAATTAACACAGACCCAAGACTAGACCCCCTAAATGGATATAAATTATAGACCAAACTCCTAAGAAAATAAAGAACACAGATCAGACCTCCATAACAAATGAAGATCCACTTCCCCAAACAAATACAGATCCCCTAGGAAACTACAAACCTCAGACTAGACTCTTCAGATACTCACCACTCCTCGTTCCTACTGCTTGTAATCCTCTTCATCCCTGGGCACTGCCACAGACAACAGTCTTGAATCCTGACTTTAGGTTGTTGTCTGAAGTGGCGTCTGGGAGTGAAGACTGCAGGAAGAAGTAGAGTGAGTATATTTTAAAGAGGATGCTAGGCACCCAGGAGATTTCCCTGCTCTTTTCCAAAAGTCTATGGGATGTTCTTTGAGAGTTGGCGAACATGAGGTTCAATGTGGATAAATCTAAAACTGTATGCATCTTGGTAGTAATAATCTCTGTGCTTCATATGTCCTAGGGGATGTAACACTGGGGGAGTCACTTGTGGAGAAGGAATCGGGTGTCCCCAGCATACAATGTCAATCAGCTGCTTCTTAGGCCACCAGGATATTGTCATGCATAAAACGAGGCACGGACTCGCGGGGCAGGGATGTAATATTACCACTTTACAAAGAGTTGGTGCGGCCTCATCTGGAATATGCAGTTCAGTTCTGGGCACCAGTCCATAGAAAGGACGCACTCTACTCTCTCCAGAAGCATCAAAACTTCTTTACTGTAAGAACGGTGAATCTGTGGAATAGACTTCCTCAGGACGTGGTCACAGCAGGAACAGAGGACAGTTTTAAAAAGGGTTTAGATGAATTCTTAAAAGTAAACAACATTAATACTTATGAAAATGGGTAGAAATCTGAGTCTCACTTCCTTCTGGGATTCGTGTCCCCACCTATCCCTTGGTTGAACTTGATGGACTTATGTCTTTTTTTCAACCGTATTGACTATGTAACCAAATACGGCTTGACAAAGTTCTGTCCTCGGTGATAAAAGAGTAGTTGGTATGAAGAAAGAAGGGCAGGATGTTTTCCTGATAGTTCATTTAGTTGTGTGCTCTCGTTTTGTAAGCCTTGTATGGATTTTATCATTAAGGGACAAAAACTTTATCTCTCAAGTGACAGATTTGTTTCTTTGGACGTAAGACATGAAAATAATGTCTGCTGCCAATTTCAGGAATGTCATCTGTCTGGTATGCAAATGATTAGTGATCAAAGTAAACCAGCAAGAAGAAGAATGAAAGATATTGGATACTATGTAGCGGCGTCATAATCTTCAGTCCAGTCTTGTCCATCAGATAAGAACTAATTTCAAAGGCATGTTTTGCAGGTTCTTCTATGTTCTTAAGTGTAAATGGAACTGTCATCAAGTATTAATTAAGGTTATCTATGTTTTCCTTTACCACAAAGTGAATTTCTCCTACGGATTAGATTATTTGTTCTCTCACATGGCAGATGGGAGCTTTTTGGGATCTAAGAGCTTTAAAGGGGTAGGCTCATCTCAGACATTGCTAGAATATTGTTACAATATGCTATTGATGTCAGATAGGTGTGGGTCCCACCTCTGGAACCCACTCTTATCTCTAGAACAGGGCATCTGAAGTGAACAGAGAGCAGCCATGTATGCACGGGCGCCACAGAGTGAAGGAAAGCACACCACGCATGCATGGCTTGCTCTCCATTCACCACTATGCATGCTTGGTGTGCTCTCCTTTACTTTGTTGCCCCTGCTCTGGAGACAGAAACGGGTTCCAGAGGTGGGACCAGCACCTATCTGATATTGATGGCATATCCTAAAGATATGCCATCAACGTTTGAGATCAGACAACCCCTTTAACGTCTGTCTTAACGCTACCTCTAAATTCTACTAAGACGATGTAAAAGGGGAAAGTTGTCCAACACTGGGCGTATCTACAATATAATTTAACTCTGACATCGGAGGGCTTTCTCTTTTAGAAAGCAGGTGTACAGCTCACAGAAAAAGATGTGGCTCCAGAAACACTTCCTAATAAAGTAAGGTATGCCTCTTTTCTTTAAAGCATATACAAATCACAAATGAAAAGTCCACGTAGCAGCAGCTTGCGCGTTTTGGACCACTTAAAACATGCAGTATCACATTTTTTATTTTAGCCTGTGACTGAAGATAGTAACTACTGAACATTTTATGCTCCCTGGGCTTGTAGATATGCAGTTGGCAGGAGCCAACTATAAAGCTACTATAGAGGGCGCAGAGGTAGCAGCTGCTACCGGGCCCAGGAGCCTGAGGGGGCCCAAAGACCCTTGTGCCACATAAGACACTGGTATTATAGAAAGTACATGCTGGTCAAGTTACACCTCTGGCTGGAGGTAAAGGTGTAAGGTCAAGAATTTGGCATGGCAAGGTGGGAGGGGGGGTGCTGGTTCAATTTTTACCTCAGACAGCAGCACGAAGGCCTTGTGCTTCCCTGCCCCTGGCCACAAAGCACTGAGGGAAGGGGGGCCCAAGCTTACCTCTTGCACCAGGGACCTTGAGCCTTTAGTAACGCCCCTGGCTAAATATTTATGAGCAAACGGCTGATATTCATGTGGTTTCTCCACATTTAGAATGTCTCCAAGGAACTCTTTACAGTATAATAGATGGTGTAAAAGTTTAACGCGGTGCTCGATAATAGAGCTGTGGTGCAGCTTCCAGCCATCCAGGAAATTATATTGGGCTGCAAACAACTATACCTCTCTGTTAGCCTAAACTTTAGACTCTGAAGGCTTCAGCACTAGCTTTGCTGGTAAGTGCTCCAAGCATGCATTGGTCATGTAGACCAGGAAGGAGACACCTGCAGGAGACCTCAGAAGTGTCAAAATGTGCATGAACGTGAGCACTGCCTCTGTTATTTTTGTAACCCATTATGAGCCTTTTGTTAAAATAAAAAAACAAATACCTGCCAGACAACCCCTGTAACTCACAGGATATGTTATATGAAGCATGCATGTTGTCAACATTATATGATTGCAAGTTTTATAAAGGTTATTTTAAGACTCCATGCACATGACCATGTATGTTTTGTGTTCTGCAAATCGCTGATCTGCAAAATACAGATGGGGTGCATGCGCTTTCCGCATTTTATTTGCAGACCCATTGTTTTTACTGGGTCCATGGTCTACATTTTGCGGACCTAGCGGGTCATTTATTAAGACGTCTTAAAAACCCCTGCGCTGGCAGTGGATCTGTCAAAGTTATGAAGAGACGCATCCACCGGTCCAGATTTAGACTATTTTCTATGCCTCCCTGCCCGCCCACTTCCTCGCCCATGCCCCACTTTTTAAGACCAGGCGTGAGCAGGGGAAAAGTCGCAGATTGGGTCGCAAAGGACCTTTGCACATAAATGACCCCCATAGTTTTTGTTTTTGGGATGATCCGTGTGCTTTCTGCATCTGTATGTCCTTTCTGCAAAAAGGTAGAACATGACTCCAAACCTATAAAAGTCAATAGGTCCACAAAAAAATGCGGATGCAAAATGGATGCGGTCATGTGTATGAGGCCAAAAGGAAAAAGGTCTTTCACATAGTTGTTACTGTGTAAAGGTTGCACTAATTCTCAAGCTGCAATTACCTTTCTTCATTTATTTTCAGACTCCTTGATATGCAGTCTGCAACCAGGTCCTAATTTAAAAATATTTCTCTGCATCCCATGAGAGATTTTCTTTTCCATGTAATGACAACTTAAAGTGGCCCTAGAAAAAAAACTAAAAGTGGCCCCATGTTGTAGGTGGTTCCAAATTGACAGAAGGCAGGACAACACAAGTTGGCAGGGGCAACAGAAATAGGTGGTGCCTGCAGTACTGTAGTGCAGATACAGGTACCTGATGCTTCATTCAGATGCTGTGGTCACGGCATCTGAGGGGTTAAATGTATGTGATAGGCCTTATGGCTGATCGCAGACATTAGCCCCGGACCTCTGATGTATGAAACAGCCGAAACCCAGTGGCTATGGCGCCCACTGCACTCGCGACTCGCGAGCTGGCTCATCTATAAAGTGATGACATCGGCAATACACGTACAGTGGAGGTTGCAAAGGGGTTAAAGTGAACATCCCAGTGGCGTAGGGGGAGGTAGGTCTGGCGCTGAACTCTTTCTTCTGTTCCCACCATAAAAACACTGAATTTTCCTGTAGCCGTGATTAAGAGGAGCTCAGTGCAGAGAAATGTTTACAGTTTCTATTGATGTCAGTGGTAACTGTATACATTCCTGTGCACTGCGACACCCCCTAGTGGTGGCTTCAGACAGTTTTATAATACACTCATGGAAGCAGCAGAAATAGATCTGT
This sequence comes from Bufo bufo, assembly GCF_905171765.1. NCBI lineage: Eukaryota > Metazoa > Chordata > Amphibia > Anura > Bufonidae > Bufo > Bufo bufo. The sequence continues at coordinate 39,995,516 of NC_053397.1, read as the reverse complement.
ATGGGGAGATTTATCAATGTATTTATGCCAGTTGTGTGGTGCAAAATAAATGCATGGAGAAAAATGGTGCTGAGAATTAGCGCCCTATTTATGACTCACCTGAATCACTTTTTTCCAACATAGAAGTCAGGTAAACTAGATGAAACGGAGGGTGACTTTTTTATTACAATTTTTTTTACTAAAATTTTTTCGACTTAAAAACAAAAACGTTAATTTGTCGGAAATCTGAGGCCTTGCTCTTTGTGTTCCACATCGCCTGGGAGTATTTGTCACACACACATACTGGGAAACTTGGTTGGGTAGGTGGGCATACTAAGCTTTGCTATGTGAGATCCGTGTACTCCCTTGAAACAATCCAGCATTATTAAAAAAATAAAATAAAAAAATAAAGTAAAAAAAAAACTGTTTAAGAGCCCACTGAAGCAGAGACATGACCCAATAGTATGACTATATAATAAAATTTTATGGTTATTCCAACTTTACTTTAAAAGCGTAAATATTTTTTTGCTGGCAAAAAAGAGGTAGCTGCACAAGTTGACTTTTATGCTACGTGGCTGTTATGCTCAGTTTATCATCAGACTAGTGTTCATCGAGCACCAAAGTGCCAACACCTTGGGATGCACAATGCACAATGGAAGTCAATGGGGGAACCCGAGCATTAAACCAGGCACCCCCTGCTCTGAAGAGGGAGGGTGTCTGGTTCACATAAAAAGGTCAGAAATTGATGAAAAACACCACTGAAATGGTTCGGGAACAGCATGAGGAGGATGTCTGGATGCATCTTAGACTCCCAGGTCGCTGCTGGGAACGATGTTGTCCGGGTAGTACGCCACTTTTACAGACTGACAATAATACGCACAAAACCAAAGATAAAATCGATTTTAGAGGAAAAATTGTTAGGAAACATTCTTTCCTGTATATTTACTTGCATATAAAGTGCAAGTGCTGCCAAAAATACAAGGAAGAGGCACTCCGATACAACCTGTATATCACATAAAGGAGGGCCTCATTCACATTGTGGTACAACTGTTCATGTAGTGGGACTCCTACACTCATAAAGCCTATGCACTAAGTGAAAGGGCTGCCAAAATTTACAAGGAACCAGCACTCCAATAAACCCTTTATTACACATAAAGGAGGGGATCATACACACCCTTGAAAAATTATGATTGATGGCCTGCTGGTGACCCTCAAAAACAATAGAAGCAAGGGCCTGCTGGTGACCCTCTAAAACATTAGGAGCGAGGGCCTGCTGCTGATCTGACCATCTAAAACATTTTGGGGTGAGGGCCTGCTGCTGAGGCTGACCATCTAAAACATTAGGAGCGAGGGTCTGCTGCTGATCTGACCATCTAAAACATTAGAGGCAAGGGCCTGCTGCTGATCTGACCATGGAAAAAATTATGGATAAGGGCCTGTTGCTGAGCTGACCATCTAAAACATTAAGGGTGAGGGTCTGCTGCCGAGCTGACTCTCTAAAACATTAGGGGTGAGTGCCTGCTGCTGATATGACCATGGAAAAAATTATGGGTGAGGGCCTGCTGCTGAGCTGACCATCTAAAACATTAGGGGTGAGGGTCTGCTGCTGAGATTACCAACAAAAAAAATTATGGTTAAGGGCTGAGTAGTGATAAGCAGCAGAGGCAATATTTGAATTCGTGATATTTTGTGAATATTTGGGCGAATATTCGCCATATATTCAAGAATTCGAGAATTCGTTATCTCCAGTCATTATTTTCTTGATTGTGGAAATTGGCAATTGAAAAATTCGCATTACGAAAATTCGCAATCAACACTACTCTTAAAGTCAAAGATATTGCAGCCTTCTCATTTGCCCACAAGCTAGAAGCAGGGAGGGATCATGTATACTGATTAAAAAAAAATTTGAATATTCAAAATTACGAATATATATCACTATATTCGAAATATTTGCGAATTCTCGAAATGACGATATTCACGATAAAAATTTGCTATTCGAATATTCGTGATCAACACTACTGCTGAGCTGACCATCAAAAGAACTATGGTTGATGGTCTACTGGTGAGCTGACTCGGTAAAACATTAGGGGTGAGGGCCTGCTGCTGATCTTACCATGGAAAAAAATATGGGCGAGGACCTGCTGCTGAGTTGATCATCGAAAAAATTATGGTTGAGGGCCTGCTGCTGAGCTGACCCTCTAAAACATTAGGAGCGAGGGCAGCCTAATAAGCATGTTGATATGATGGAGGAGGAGGAGGAGGAGGAGGAGAAAAGAAAAATTTAACCATATACCATTTTTTGTGGTGGAAGGGGTGCATGGGAATACAGTGTATTCAATACACCATAAAAGCCACATTTAAAGTGCTTTTATGTTCAGCCGCTTTCCTCTGGTGGAGTAGAGAAGTCAGGGGCAATCCAGGCCCTTTTAATAAGAGTCAACCGGTCAGCATTTTCAGTTGACAGGCGGATGCGCTTATCAGTTATTATGCCCCCAGCAGCCCTAAAAACCCGCTCTGACAAAACGCTGGCGGCAGGACAGGCAAGCACATCCAAGGCATAGAGCGCCAGTTCGTGCCACGTGTCCAGCTTAGACACTCAATAGTTGTAAGGCACAGAGGGATCATTGAGGAAGCAGACACGATCTGCTACGTACTCCTTCACTATCTTCCCCAATTTTTCCCTCCTTGTGACAGTAGGCCGCGCATCAGGGTGAGGGTGCTGGCGGGGTGTCATAAAACTGTCCCAGGCCTTGGAGAGTGTTGCCCTGCTTCTGCTATGTGTTCCCCTCGTCTCCCCTCCTTGGTTGCCCAAGGAACTACGTACTCTGCGCCAGCGTTGTCAGCTGGAAATTTTATTGCTGCCAGATACAACAATAGTCCTTAAAAGGACTTTTGGGTCTCTAACACCAACCCTACCTAATAAAAAAATATAAATGTATTCCCTACACTATCTGTCCCTTCTACAGCACAGCTCTCCCTGACTAAGACTGAGCCGAACCACCTGTCATCGGGTGCTTTATACAGTGAGGAACAGAAGTATTCGAACACCCTGCGATTTTGCAAGTTTTACCACTTAGAAATCATGGAGGGGTCTAAAATTCACATTGTAGGTGCATTTCCACTCTGAGAGACAGAATAAAATAAAATAAATCAGGAAATCAAATTGTATGATTTTTAAAGTATTTATTTGTCTTGAACTGCTGAACATAAGTATTTGAACACCTGAGAAAATCAGTGTTAATATTTGGTACAGAAGCCTTTGTTTGCAATTACAGAGGTTAAATGTTTCCTGTAGTTCTTGAACAGGTTTGCACACACTGCAAAACGAATTTTGGCCCACTCCTTCACACAGATCTCCTCTAGATCTGTCAGGTTTCGGGGCTGTCGCTGAACAACACATAGTTTCAGCTCCCTCCAAAGATGTTCTATTGGATTTAGGTCTGGAGACTGGCTAGGCCACTCCAGAACATTGATATGCTTCTTACAAAGCCACTCCTTGGTTATCCAGGCTGTGAGTTTCAGGTCGTTGTCATGTTGGAAGACCCAGCCACCACCCATCTTCAATGTTCTAACTGAGGGAAGGAGGCTGTTGCTCAAAATCTCACAATAAATGGCCACATTCATCCTCTCCTTTTTTTAATTTATCCTTATTTTTATTTTAGAAAACACATAAAATTAGTACATAGACCAATATCAATCACATTAGTGTATATAATATAGCAGTATATAACATATCCATCACATCCGTGTATATAATATAGGAATCATAGCCATCCTTATAACCCCCCCCCCCCCATCCCCATTGGCTGTCGTTCCCCTCAGTACAATCAAGTACAACATACAACAAAAACATTCGTTATTTCTACGTGGTTCTGCGTGCAACTCTCCGATTCCTTTCAATATCCTCATATATTTTAATTTGTTGAAGGTATAAACCCCACTCCCTTGACGAGCGCTGGGAGACAGAGCCCCAGTGCTTAACCAATATAGCTTTCGCTACCATCAATCCTCTCATCCAGATCCGTCTAAACTGGGGGGGGGACTTCCGTTTCTGAACCATAATCTCCAAAGATCACTATCAAGATCCCCGGGTTATAGTTCATTGAGGATTCCTTTTGTAGGGCAGAGAAAACCTCATCCCAATATTTTCTTATTTTGCTACAACTCCAAAGCAAATGGACATAGTTCGCATTCACATATCCACATTTAGGGCAACAACAGTCCCGGTCCCTATTTTGGGGGAATTTTCCTTGGGTTTTGGGCGTATAGTACAGTCTATGAAGGATCTTAAATTGAATTAATCTGTGAGCACTGGAGACTGTCGCCTTTCTCACGTTCCTATAGATAGTGGGCCACTGTAAAGGGGGGCAATTCAACTCTTGCTCCCATTTACTTGGGCTTTTAAAAGGTGAAACAGTAGTCAGTGCCATTCGGAGTTTAGCATATAATCTAGATAATTTCACCTTCTGGTCCTTCTGAGCGTCACAGTAATCAAAAAATATATTCTGTTGTGGAAAAATACGGCCCCTATTCCTAGAAGCTTCAAATGTATGTTTCAAACGTGTATACATAAATAAATCTAATGGTGAAATATCAGTTAAACCAAATTCCGAAAGTGATTTAAAACGGCCTAAGTGAAATAGGTGAGACACCCTATTGATGCCATTACGTGACCAATAACCAAACTCTGTAATTTTTAAAAATTCCTCCAGCCCCCCGTTCCCCCACAGAGGGGTGAAAATAAACGGGCCGGGGACTTTAAGAAACTCCTTCAGCCTATTCCACACCCTCTGTATTGAGAAAGGGATCAACAAGGACTTCCTCATTCCCATAGACCCAGTTTCCAAACATGAAAAAATATTCCCTATTGGCGTGTCAATGACTTTATTCAAATACCGTGAAAATAAGCTCTCTTTCCAATTACAACACCGCTGAATCTGTGCACAGAAATAATAACCTTGAAAAAAGGGTAGTGACAGCCCACCGTCTACCTCCGACAACCATAGATATCTCTGCTTTATACGAACCCTCTTCCTGCCCCAAATTAGGTCATTAATCAAAGTCTCCAATCTATGAAAGAAGATATCATCAATCCAAATAGGGGAAGCACACATCGGAAACAAAACCATAGGCAAGATAATCATCCTGATCAGTGCAATTCGATCTGTCTGTGCCAGTATCAATTTCCGCCAAGCACCCACTTTGGTCCCAACTTTATCCAAAACTGGGGCCAGATTGAGCTCATAAAACCTACTTATAGGAACCCCGATCTTAACCCCCAAGTAGTCTAAGGTATCGTTAGGAGCCAAAACACGGACTCGGCTCCCTACATCTACAGCTTTCCGGTTCAGCGGGAGGAGCTATGACTTTGTCCAGTTGATCATATAGCCTGATAATTTACCATAATATTCTATTACCTCTATAACATAGGGGAGGATTTTCCAACCCTGGTCCAGAAACAGAATCACATCGTCTGCATATAGGCTTATTTTATCGCTCACTCCCGCCACCCCGAAGCCATCTATACAATTCTCTAAACGGATCCAACAAGCCAACGGTTCTATAAAAAAAGCGAAGAGGAGAGGAGACAGGGGACAACCCTGTCTCATCCCTCTCCGCATCATAACAGGAGAAGTACCAATACCATTGATATTAATGTATGCAACCGGCTGTTCATATAGCATTTGAGTCCTTTCCAAAAAAGGTTTCCCAAGGCCAAAATGAGACATCGTAGCCCAAAAAAAAGACCACTCCATCCTGTCAAACGCCTTTGCGGCGTCTAATGACAGGACGGAGTGGTCCACACTACCCCCAACAGACAAATTCAGATAGACCCTAAATATACTCGACTGTATTTGGCGGCCCGGGATAAAGCCCGTCTGGTCAGGGTGTACCAGATCAGCTATAACCCTCTTCAGACGACCAGCCAGAATTTTTGCAAAAATCTTATAGTCCGTATTTAGGAGCGATATAGGTCTATATGACCCCACATCGCATGGGTCCTTATCCTTCTTCAAGACCAAAACAATCACTGCCTCTCTAAATGATGGTGGTAAAGAGCCGAGTACGCAGGATTCATTAAAGACCTGAAGAAGGATCGAGAGGAGGGACTTGGCATGGTACCTATAGATTTCGAACTGCAATCCATCTGGGCCGGGAGATGAACTATACTTTAGGGATGGGAGAATCGCTTGGAGTTCCTCCAAAAGAATGGGGGGGTCCAACATTTCTCTATCTTGGATAGATACCTGGGGAAGCACCAATTGTTGAAGATATTGATCCATGTCAGTACGACTAACCATAGGCTAAGATTTATAAAGGGTAGAATAATATTTCACAAATTCCTCTCTAATCTCCTCTGAGGATCTCACTCCAGTTCCCTGTGGATTCCTGATTTCTTTTATACTGGTATCCTCTCTCTGGTTGGCCACCAAACGAGCCAAAAACCTGCCCATTTTACCAGACTCGCAAAGACGATTCTGGCCTTGAAATAAAAGCTTGTATTGTGCTTTTTTTATATAGAAGTGTCTTAAGCTGAGAATTAGCCTCCCCTAATTGGGTGACGAATTGCTCCTTGTGACAGTCTGTCAGTTGTTTTTCCCTTCGTCGTGATTCCTTTCTGAATCTATGGATTTTGCTAAAGTACAGACCCCTAATATAGGCCTTCAACGCGTCCCACACATAGTGAATGTGTGTTGAACCTACGTTGAAGCCCCAAAATTCCTGAATATCCTGGTCTACTCGGGATTGCTCCCCAATCACCTCAAGCCAATGCGAGTTCAATTTAAAAGTTCTTCCTGAGGATGGAGCCTCCACAAACACAATCAGAACTGGGGAGTGATCCGAAATTCCATGAGGTTCATACTTCATCCTCAGGACGCGACCGCACAGATCCCGACTTGCAAAGGCCAAATCAATACGGGACATGGACCCGTATGACTGGCTGAAACATGAAAAGATTTTTTTATTGCCATAGAGGTAGCGCCAGATATCAACCAGCGCCAGCTCCTGGCACACAGCAGTCAAAGGGGACCCACTGCGACCGCGCCCAGAAAGTGAAGAGAACCGGTCCAACTCAGGGTCTGGTACCGCATTAAAATCCCCTGCCACCAATAAGGCACATTGATTTTTAGTACAAACCGGATTCCAAAAAAGTTGGGACACTAAACAAATTGTGAATAAAAACTGAATGCAATGATGTGGAGATGGCAAATGTCAATATTTTATTTGTAATAGAACTTAGATGACAGATCAAACGTTTAATCCGAGTAAATGTATCATTTTAAAGGAAAAATACGTTGATTCAAAATTTCACGGTGTCAACAAATCCCAAAAAAGTTGGGACAAGTAGCAATAAGAGCCTGGAAAAAGTAAATTTGAGCATAACGAAGAGCTGGAAGACCAAATAACACTAATTAGGTCAATTGGCAACATGATTGGGTATAAAAAGAGCTTCTCAGAGTGGCAGTGTCTCTCAGAAGCCACGATGGGTAGAGGATCACCAATTCCCACAATGTTGCGCAGAAAGATAGTGGAGCAATATCAGAAAGGTGTTACCCAGCGAAAAATTGCAAAGACTTTGCATCTATCATCATCAACTGTGCATAACATCATCCGAAGATTCAGAGAATCTGGAACAATCTCTGTGCGTAAGGGTCAAGGCCGTAAAACCATACCGGATGCCCGTGATCTCCGGGCCCTTAAACGACACTGCACCACAAACAGGAATGCTACTGTAAAGGAAATCACAGAATGGGCTCAGGAATACTTCCAGAAACCATTGTCAGTGAACACAATCCACCGTGCCATCCGCCGTTGCCAGCTGAAACTCTACAGTGCAAAGAAGAAGCCATTTCTAAGCAAGATCCACAAGCTCAGGCGTTTTCACTGGGCCAGGGATCATTTAAAATGGAGTGTGGCAAAATGGAAGACTGTTCTGTGGTCAGACGAGTCACGATTCGAAGTTCTTTTTGGAAATCTGGGACGCCATGTCATCCGGACCAAAGAGGACAAGGACAACCCAAGTTTTTATCAACGCTCAGTTCAGAAGCCTGCATCTCTGATGGTATGGGGTTGCATGAGTGCGTGTGGCATGGGCAGCTTGCATGTCTGGAAAGGCACCATCAATGCAGAAAAATATATTCAGGTTCTAGAACAACATATGCTCCCATCCAGACGTCATCTCTTTCAGGGAAGACCCTGCATTTTTCAACAAGATAATGCCAGACCACATTCTGCATCAATCACAACATCATGGCTGCGTAAGAGAAGGATCCGGGTACTGAAATGGCCAGTCTGCAGTCCAGATCTTTCACCTATCGAGAACATTTGGCGCATCATAAAGAGGAAGGTGCAACAAAGAAGGCCCAAGACGATTGAACAGTTAGAGGCCTGTATTAGACAAGAATGGGAGAGCATTCCTATTTCTAAACTTGAGAAACTGGTCTCCTCGGTCCCCAGACGTCTTTTGAGTGTTGTAAGAAGAAGGGGAGATGCCACACAGTGGTGAAAATGGCCTTGTCCCAACTTTTTGGGGATTTGTTGACACCATGAAATTTTGATTCAACATATTTTTCCCTTAAAATGGTACATTTTCTCAGTTTAAACTTTTGTTCCGTGATTTATGTTCTATTCTGAATAAAATATTAGAAGTTGGCACCTCCACATCATTGCATTCAGTTTTTATTCACAATTTGTATAGTGTCCCAACTTTTTTGGAATCCGGTTTGTAGATATATATTGGGCTAAATGTGAAAAAACTGTTGATTTAAATGGAGGGGGGATATAAATAAAAGCCAATATCACCTCCTGCCCTTTCCAATACCCATGAAGAAATACATATCGCCCTTCTTTATCGATGAAACTGTCTAGCGGTTGGAACTCCATCCCTCGATGAATATATACACTAACATCTCTTGCATAAGAAGAGTAACAAGCGTGGTACTCCAGAGAAGCCCATTTCCTTTTCAATGTATAAATCCTATCTACTGTTGCATGGGTCTCTAGTAGTGCCACAATCGCAGGCAGATGACGAACCACAAGGTCAAATACCACCGTCCTCTTCACTCTGTCTCCCAACCCTCTCACATTCCAACATAAAATGTTACACGGCATATCATATGAGTAGAGGTATCACCAATCTCAGCGGAGAGGCACGCACAACCACGAAACATAGAACGGCAGCTAATCCCTCCCTAAAACTCACCCCCAAAAACCACCCCCATTCATCCTCTCCTCAATACAGTGCTGTTGCCCTGTCCCCTTCACAGAAAAGCACCAAAGCATGATGTTACTACCCTCATGCTTCACAGTAGGGATGGTGTTCTTGGGATCCAACTCATCCTTTTTTTTCCTCCAAACACGAGTGAAGTTTAGACCAAAAAGTTCTACTTTCGTCTCATCTGACCACATGACTTTCTCCCATGCCTCCTCTGGATCATCCAGATGGTCATTGGCAAACTTCAGAACGGCCTGGACATGTGATGACTTGAGCAGGGGACCCTTCCGTGCAATGCATGATTTGAAACCATGACGGCGTAATGTTCTACTAACAGTGACCTTTGAAACTGTGGTCCCAGCTCTCTTCATGTCATTGACCAGCTCCTCCCTTGTAGTTCTGGGCTGATTCCTCACCTTTCTTATCATTAGTGGTACCCTACGAGGTGAGATCTTGCATGGAGCCCCAGTCCGAGGGAGACTGACAGTCGTCTTTAGCCTTTTCCATTTTCTAACAATTGCTCCAACAGTTGATCTATTTTCACCAAGCTGCTTGGCAATTGCCCCGTAGCCCTTTTCCAGCTTTGTGCAGGTCCACAATTTTGTCTCTGGTGTCTTTTGACAGCTCTTTGGTCTTGCCCATGGTAGTAGTTGCCATCTGATTGACTGTGGGGTCGACAGGTGTCTTTAAAGAGCTCAGACAGGTACTACTAAGTTAGATTAATGAGTGGAGTAGAGATGGACTTTTTAAAGGGATTCTGTCACCTCTTTTTACCCTATAGAGATGCGGACATGCACGGCTAGATCGCCTCTAGCATGTCCGCAATATACCTGTCCCATATCTCTGAGTGGTTTTATTGAGTGTAAAAAATATTTTATATATGTAAATAAGCCTGGTAAGGAGCCCAAGGGGCTGCACTAACCTTCTGGAGCCCAGCCACGCCCCCCTTTGAAGGAGCCCAGCACGGCCGTGCATGTCCGCATCTCTATAGGGTAAAAAGAGGTGACATAATCCCTTTAAAGGCACAGTAACAGGTCTTTGAGAGCAAGAATTCTCGCTGTTTCTCAGGCGTTCAAATACTTATGTTCAGTAAAAATCATACAATGTGATTTCCTGAATTTTTGTCTCTCAGAGTGGGAATGCACCTACAATGTGAATTTCAGACCCCTCCATGATTTCTAAGTGGACGCGTTCCGGCCAGCCAATCACTTTAATGCCAGTAACCAACATGGCTACGGTATTACAGTAAGTGGCAGTACATACCTGCACGTGTATTGGCTGCGTAGCAGCCAACAAACGTGCGGGGAGGAGACTCGAGCATCGCGCTCGAGCACACGCGGTATTCGGCCGAACACCGCGATATCCCGAGCATCGCGATGCTCGAGCCGAACTAGTGTTCGGCCGAGCATGCTCGCTCAACACTACATCAGACATTAAGCAGTGATAAAACTAAATGTACACTAAGAAGACAGATAAAAAAAGATCTGCACAGTTGTATGGCTTTTATGTAAATTGTTAATTCTCTGACATTAATGTTGATCTTCAGCTATATTGTAAAAGCTCAAAATAGAAGCAAAGCTTTCAGATTTACAATATCTAACACCTCGAATACCAATCCCCGTTTGATAACGTAATTGTGCACATAAATACATATGCAGTGGATGGCATAAAAGGCCAATAAACAGCTCTGTGTAAATGACAGCCTGAAGTGCTAAATACAGCCCATTGCTTATAATCTGAGAACACACAGACAAGACTTTCAGTGTATAACATGTCACCATCCTATAACTTTTTGTATATTACTGTTGCTAGGTATTGCAGTTAAAAAAAAATCTAATTATGACTGCTTTTGTTTTATTGTTTAGTTTTTCTTTTTTGTTGCTTTATTTTTATTTTATTATATATTATACTTTTTTTGCCTTTTCTTTTCAGTTGTATCATGCATGAATCAAACTTAAAATAGTTCTCCATCTGGGAGACACATATTGCATTTTTTACCAGTTCCCATTGTGGGGTTTCACTCTGGTAGACAGGATTAGCCGACACAGTATAGAGGCAACAACAAGTTCTTTGGCTCAGTCTTTCATTCACACTTTAGGCAAGTGACAAAACAAGCAGTCATAATGAAAACAAACAGTCACCTTGTGGTGTTGGTGGTAATTTACACCATACGGCAATTCTGCCTCAAAGAGTCCTTGCTGATAGCAGCACCAACCTGTTTTCACACCAAACAGGTAGCAAGCCTTCATCCAGACACAAGGCTCCCAGATCCCAACCCAGAGACACGGCTTCTGAGCCCAGCTGCCTATTTAAGGACAGCCAGGTGCTGCCAAAACCCATGGAGGTATTTGACCTTACCTGGCTGTAAATCAGCCCAGCAGCACATGCTGGGAGGAAAATACCTGTTTTCCCAGACAAAACCTCTCACTGTGTCACACCAGCCACCTTCTGCCACCCGTACTGTGCTGTGTAAAACATACAATTACCTAATATTCCATGCCCTATTTGTATAAAGGCAGGAGTCCTTGAACCCCACCCATTCCTCCTCACTGAAGGACCACAGTAAGGAGCAGCTTGAACTGAGCTAAGGGACTGATGAAAGCAGCCAAGCATGACCTCAAATGTCTTCTTCAGTCCTGTTGACTTTATATGGAGCAGGACATGCACATCAGGAAACTTTTCTAGTAAAAGGGGATTATCCAAAGCAAATGACCCTTATCATTTAAGACAGGATTTGAGCCAGGTCTAATTTGGAACAGGTGGCCTATTTTGTGTTAGATTTACCAAAAGTCGCACCTTATTGATAAATTTGTTGCAAATATAGACGTCAGACTCAAAAAGTGTCCTATAAAACCGATAAAAAGCGTACAACAGCTCGCTAGACTATAACTATTAAAAAATTAAGTCAGAGTATATTTTTGTTCAAAATTTAGATTTTTTCCAGTATTAAAACAGAAAAAATCCTATACAAATATGGTATCTGTAGTCGTTCTGACCCAGAGATTAGAGGGGACAGGTCAGTAGGGAATGATGTAGGGACAAAACCCATAAAACTGTGGCGGAATTGCATTTTTTTTCCAATTCCACCCCAATTTGAATTTTTTCCCCACTTCCCACTATATATATATATATATATATATATATATATACATAAATATGGTATGTATACCATACCTATACCTTAATGACCTTAATGACTGTGAAATGTTCCATTTTATTTTTTCATTTTAGTTTTCTACAGGTTTTTGCCTTCCCAAAGCCAAAGGAGGTCCTTTGGCAGATTTTCTTTAATCAAGGTAGGGGCAGGCATACTCTCTGCAATCAAGTGGATGAGGTAAGTATAATTTTATTTTTTAACCCTGGATTAACCCCCTGAGCACCTTAATGTGAGTCACAGATGCTGAAGTATCATAACAAATCAAATTTCTTGACAAAGATCGGCAAAGCTGTCTAATCGAATATTTGAAAAATTCACTCGCCTCTAATAACACTGGTGCCCCTCTATTCAACAGTCAAACTATACCACCATGAAAGTCAGTAAATAAAGTATGGTACATTGTGAAAAAAATGTAAAAAAATACAAACCCGAACTGCCTCTGCCTTCTTGTGGAACATCTCCTCCATGTCCTTTGCAAGTTTTTTGACAAGTTGAAGTCCATCTATTTCTTCTATGGAAACTTCCTTCTCAAATTCTTTGTATTTCTGAGAGAAAAAATTGAATAAAACATTTCTATAAACTTGTAGTTGCAATAGTTTGAACTAATAATAATACAGATTATCCACTGTAAAGCAAGATTTTTTTCTTCCAGATATGGTTAATATTCATGCTATAGACATCAGTGCATATAGTGGGAGAGTAACAAGCTTTCAGCCTTCCATCATATCAAACAAGACATCAAGGATCTACTGTCTAGAGACTGTTTTCCACTGAGTATGCTGGGGTATCAAAGTATATCCAGAGAAAGAAATATTATGGTGGACTTTATTACTACAGGGGGCATTAGTACTGCTGGGAGCCATTATGGTGAACTTTATTACTACTGGGGGACTATGGAGAATAATATTACTACTATGGATACTAAGGGGGCAATATTACTTTTGAGGCAAAATGGGGACATAATTACTATTGGTGGCACTGTAGGGGCACTATTTACTTTTGGAAGCACTGTTATTTTGCTGGCCACCTTGACACAGTATCAGCTTAGCACAATAATTTTTGGGGGACACTATGATTTCAGGGCTGTTACTGACAGGGGCACTATTTGCTGGGTGCAACCATTTTTGAGGACACTGTGTGGCAATAATTATTGAAGGGGTGCTATCTATGTGGTAATAGTATTTTTAGGGAGACTGTTTCTGCAGTATATTATTTGTTGGCATTGGGGAGCACAGCGGTCACCGTATTAGGGTGGCAGGATGGGATATTGAGAACCTGGGGAGGATGATGGAAACAAAAGAACCTCAACATGTGTGACATAGTCACAGGATATTCCATAAATGTCCATAAGTGTCGGTCCATTGTATCTAGAGAATGGGGCTTCATTTCACAGCTGCTGGAAATGAAGGTAGCCGCAAATGCTCACTTTTTACATGGGATACCCCTTTAAGCTTGCAAATATAGTCTTCTGTCAATACCCACTGGACTCTCGGGAAATAGAACACCGAACACTATTGACACAGATGTACCTTTCACTGTTTTACTTTAATCAAGATTTAAGAGGAGTTAATTAATTTAAAATTCTGAGATGAGAACCGACTTGGCTTTTAACCAATTTACTTCTAACCTGTGGAAAATGGAATGATCCTTGATGGTTGCTGTAAAAAAATTGACATTACAATTAACCACTCATTCAGTCTCACTACCATCTAAATAATACAATTATACAAGCATGTAAGAGTAAACTACACAAATGTGATCAATAAAGGAGTTGGCAGGATTAGAGAAACATGGCTGCTGTTTACTAAGATTGCCATACCTGTCCACAGGTACAGTGCTGGACACAACTTATTGATAAATGTGGCACTGTTTCTGGAAGAAAGCAGCCATGTTTTATATACCGTTCAACATCTGTCATTTACAATATATGATTAGAGGGATTATCCCATGATTAATGTAAAAAATAAAAATTAGACATCATATACTGTAGCACATGACAATCTTTTGTAACAAAGCTAGAACCAGCCCTGTACCTCACATGGATCCATAGATCTCCCCAGTCATTGTCCTAACTGGTCTGCTAGATTTATTTCAAGCTGGGTGTGTGCCCGGCCTACTTCAGCTCTCTCCCTATCACAGCTCAGGGGATGTGTCCTTTCTCAGAAGGGTGCGTCGTTCCTGCAGCAGCTCTCTCCGTCTGTCACAACTTCTTAAAAAAGATCTGTCTGTTTTCAGTTGAAGGATGGAACTGAGCGTGTGTGTCCACCACAGCAATATTACTAAGGTAGCACAGAAAAGTAAGGATAAGCGCAAACAGCAGGTGGCACTATACTAATAGATTTTATTGAATAACAAAGTGGCTATGCTAAATAATTAATTACACGTAATAGCAAACATATTCAGAATTAGGTTTGAAAAGTGTAGGATATTTGTTGCAAAACCCCTTTGAGATTGCGTCCATTCTTTAACCTAGTGTGGGGATTCGCTCTGGTAGTTAGAATTAGCGGGTGCAGCACTGAGGCAAAGTACAAGTTCTTGGTTCAAAACATCACCGTTTACTCACACGTGAAAGCGAAGCAAAAACGCAAGTTGCTTGGTGATCGTTCACACACATGAAAAGTTCCTATACAAAACAGTCACCTTTTCTCCCGGGTGTTACTTCACACCATGTTGGAAGTTCTGTCTTGTCAAGTCCACAGGCAGGCGTTAGGCAGCCTGTTCGCCCTCACAAGGGTCTGAGCACTCCAGCCCGGCTCAAGCTGCGGATTCCAACACAGCCCTCAGATCACAGCACACAGACCTCCTGAGCTCCACTGTCAGTCGGAGGTAATCCTCATCACCTGGCAGTGATGGCTGATTTTTATACATGGCAAAACTCGGCCTGGAACATGGGGAGTTATCACCCACCCAGCACTTTGACTACTCCCAGTAAGAGCTGTCCCGGATCAGCTATTACAGCCATACTAAGTATCAAGGTGTCAAACAGCAACTGCTGCTGACACATAAAAAACGGCTCTTACTCCACCGAGGCCAGGAACCTCGGTGACACGTACCTATCATCCACAATGATTCCTTGTACATTCTTACACTAGATAAACTTCTAACTGTTTATCTCTCCGGAAGCCTTGACGGCTTTGATATAGCTAAAAGCATGTTCTTACATTTAAGATGCAGAAGCTATAGCTTTCATAGTAATTATTGGTCTTTGTAGATCACAGTCAGACAGTTCTATGATAAATTGAAATTCTGTATCTTAAAGCATAACATGAGCAGAACTTGTTGGTGTTCAATTTACTCTTCATTATGGACCAATCATAGCAAACAGTACCAGGTATTGTTCCCATTATGGAAGCACTATATATATTTTTTTCCATTAGCCCCTGAAAAGTAATATGAAATAAAGTGATCAAAAATATGAGCAATATACGGGAGCATTTAAGTTATAATGATGAATGGAATATTGAAAGGGGTTGTTTTAAAGTTTTAAAGTTATCCCCTATCCATGGAATTGGGAATCACTAAAGTATCATGGGGGTCAGACTGCTGGGACCCTCATGGATCCTAAGAACAGGGGTCCCATTCCCCCATCCTAATGGAGTGGCGGGTTCTGGCCAAGGGTAATTTTGCATCTCAGTTACATTTTCGTTGACTCCACAACAAGCAGGTGATCTCTGAGAAGATCACATGCTCCTCAGATTAGAGGAGGAAACCCAATGCAAATGTTTTTCTAGAAGTGTCAATGAATCGGGGTAAAAAAGTTGGACATGGATCATGGCTTTAGCTAAGAGGGTAGAGACAGCCTAGTAGCATTCTATGCAATACTAGGACAAGATCCAATGGAGGCTGGAGATGGACGGGTCTGGTCACATGTTCCCCTTTACAGTGCAGTTTACAGCACTTGCAGGAAAATTGTGATAAGGTGGCCTTCACAATGGTATGGTCATGTTGTTTGGCAGGAGCGTAGTAATAGGAGGTGTAGAAGAAGCATTACCACAAATGTAGTGGAAGTTTTGTAACAGATTTTCCATTGGGGCAGAGGAGCTTCAAATTAATCTGCTGCTCTTCAAAGCATAATTGTCTTCTCCAGGTTAAGATGTCATTCTATATACCAAATAAGTTAGCTTTATCCTGGCCGTGTTTGCCACAAGTACTATAATAGGCTTGATTAATAAAGTAAGCATCATATGACATAAAAAAGACTCAGTCCAATATGATCTTCCTCTGAAGTTCTTACATGATATGGGAGAAAAAAATATCATAGGTTTTATGATCCTAAAATGTTTCATTTAAGACCCCCAAATCCTCAGTTCATCTGCATTTCACTGTCATTATGTCGGTGAAATTGCAATGGCTCGTCACTGGTTTTGTGATCCATTACAAACTGGGAATGCAATCAGTGAACAATGTAGCTAAATTGCAAAGCCTGCCTGTCATACAAGAGTCTGCAAGTTTAACTGAAGATTAAATATATGTATATCTCTGTGGCAGAGAACTAGGGAAAAAGCTAGAAGACACCAGACAGCATCTATAGGGCTTACATCGAGCAGCAAGAACATGAAAACCACCTTTCTAATATTGTGTACAGTACTGCATGACTACACAGTTCCATACCCAGCAAGCAGTGATGCCATGTGTGTTCTGACACAATTACTGAAAACTTTCTCAGCAACTTGTACTATAGTAGCTCTTCTGAGGGATCAGACCAGGTGGGTTAACCTTCATTCCGCCATCAATGAACCTTGGGCCCCATGACCCTGTCACCAGTTCACTGGTTTTCTCTTCTCGGACTACGTTTGTTAGGTATTAATCAATGTATACCAGAAAGATCACAAAAGACCAGCCATTTTTGAGATTCCCCCACCGAGTCTTTTAGCCATCACAATTTTGTTCTTATCAAAGTCACTCTGATCCTTAAAGGGAACCTGTCACCGGGATTTTGTGTATAGAGCTGAGGACATGGGTTGCTAGATCGCCGCTAGCACATCCGCAATACACAGTCCCCATAGCTTTGTGTGCTTTTGTTGTGTACAGTTGCAAGCAAAAGTATGTGAACCCTTTGGAATGATATGGATTTCTGCACAAATTGGTCATAAAATGTGATCTGATCTTCATCTAAGTCACAACAATAGACAATCACAGTCTACTTAAACGAATAACACACAAAGAATTAAATGTTACCATGTTTTTATTGAACACACCATATAAACATTCACAGTGCAGGTGGAAAAAGTATGTGAACCCCTAGAATAATGACATCTCCAAGTGCTAATTGGAGTGAGGTGTCAGCCAACTAGAGTCCAATCAATGAGATGAGATTGGAGGTGTTGGTTACAGCTGCCCTGCCCTATAAAAAACACACACCAGTTCTGGGTTTGCTTTTCACAATAAGCATTGCCTCATGTGAATGATGCCTCGCACAAAAGAGCTCTCAGAAGACCTACGATTAATAATTGTTGACTTGCATAAAGCTGAAAAAAGTTATAAAAGGATCTCCAAAAGTCTTGCTGTTCATCAGTCCACGGTAAGACAAATTGTCTATAAATGGAGAAAGTTCAGCACTGCTGCTGCTCTCCCTAGGAGTGGCCGTCCTGTAAAGATGACTGCAAGAGCACAGCGCAGACTGCTCAATGAGGTGAAGAATACTAGAGTGTCAGCTAAAGACTTGCAAAAGTCTCTGGCATATGCTAACATCCCTGTTAGCAAATCTACGATACGTAAAACACTAAACAAGAATGGATTTCATGGGAGGATACCACAGAGGAAGCCACTGCTGTTAAAAAAAATATTGCTGCACTTTTACAGTTTGCACAAGAGCACCGGGATGTTCCACAGCAGTACTGGCAAAATATTTTGTGGACAGATGAAACCAAAGTTGAGTTGTTTGGAAGAAACACACAACACTATGTGTGGAGAAAAAGAGGCAAAGCACACCAACATCAAAACCTCATCCCAACTGTGAAGTATGGTGGTGGGGGCATCATGGTTTGGGGCTGCTTTGCTGCTCAGGGCCTGGATGGATTGCTATCATCGAAGGAAAAATGAATTCCCAAGTTTATCAAGACATTTTGCAGGAGAACTTAAGGCTATCTGTCCACCAGCTAAAGCTCAACAGAAGATGGGTGTTGCAACAGGACAACAACCCAAAGCATAGAAGTAAATCAACAACAGAATGGCTTAAACAGAAGAAAATACGCCTTCTGGAGTGGCCCAGTCAGAGTCCTGACCTCAACCCGATTGAGATGTTGTGGCATGACCTCAAGAAAGCGATTCACACCAGACATCCCAAGACTATTGCTGAACTGAAACAGTTCTGTAAAGAGGAATGGCCAAGAATTTCTCCTGACCATCGTGCACGTCTGATCTGCAACTACAGGAAACGTTTGGTTGAAGTTATTGCTGCCAAAGGAGGTTCAACCAGTTATTAAATCCAAGGGTTCACATACTTTTTCCACCTGCACTGTGAATGTTTACATGGTGTGTTCAATAAAAACATGGTAACATTTAATTCTTTGTGTGTTATTAGTTTAAGCAGACTTTGATTGTCTGTTGTTGTGACTTAGATGAAGATCAGATCACATTTTATGACCAATTTGTGCAGAAATCCATATCATTCGAAAGGGTTCACATACTTTTTCTTGCAACTGTATAAAAACCGATTTGATACATATACAAATTAACCTGAGATGAGTCAGAGCTTGAAAATATGACTCTTCTCTGGTCACACAAGTAAGATATGACTCTTTTATGTTAATTTGCATATGTATCAAATAGTTTTTTTTACACAATAAAAGCACACAGAGCTATGGGGACTGGGTATTGCGGATGTACAAGCGGCCATCTAGCAACCCATGTGCTCAGCTCTATACCCAAAATCCAGGTGACAGGTTCCCTTTAAGGTGCTTTTGCACACCCAGATGAGCAGCAGATTGTTGGGAAGGAAGCATCCTTCCCGACATTCGGCTGCTCGCTCAGTGGAGGTGAAGCTCTGCATTTACATGCAGCAATCACCTCCACAGTATGAGAATAAGGAATCACTATTGCGATCCCTCATCCTACATTGTTCAGCAGCATTGTTTCTGGGCAGAACGATAATTTATCTGCCTGCACAAATGTCAGTTTCACCTGATGAAAGGGCAGATGATCTGTTGCACCTTCACACAGGCAGATTGTCGGAAACGAGCGTTTACAGCAGGATCTGCCCGATTATCTACACATGTAAATCCACCTTTACACTTGCCACTTTTTTCTGATTCCAACTTATCAACTTCAAGAACTGACTCTTCACTTGCTGCCTAATTGTAACAAGATAATCACTTTCATTCACTTCACCTGTCAGTGGCTGATCAGTGTATATGACCAAAAAGAATAAAAAGTCACACCACAGAAAAGTGTTATTCACTATGTCTAAATACATTTCTAGTTCTTTGAACAGTCAGCATTGGGATCCAAACCAAACGCAACAATTTAGGTAGACAATGCTTCCAAGTGGCACAAGCAATCTTGGAAAGGGATGGAAGGAGGAACCATAGCAAAGACTAAGTAAAGACTTATATGCATTCTGCATTACTACAGCCCCCATTACCACAGTCTGTCCCATCCGTCCTCTCTGTACTTCATGTCTCCTCATGGACTCCATTCCTACAGAGATTCAGCTGAAGATATAATCAACTGTATTCAGGATCATAATCCCTGACAAGTAGGAGATGAGCATGAGGCAGCTCTGTAGCTCAGTGGTCTGAAGTAACTTGTCCTCCTGTGTGATTAGGACTGGTTTTGTTTGTACTAATAGGATGGCAGCCATTTTATTTCTCCAAATGATTATTATAACTAATGAAACGTATTTGGGAATATATTTATAATAAAGTAATATATAAGTATTTTCTTTTTCTTCACTCTTGGAGAACCACTTTAAGTATGCATGCACATGAGGGAGTTGGGAAGGATAGCTAACACCCCAGGGAGCATCCTCTAAATTCTATGACTAATAATGGATGGGGGGCACTAAAGTGGCTAGGGCAGCATGAACTAAATACGGCCCTGCCTTTATGATAAGTACACCCTTTTAGATACTTTGCTTTCACTGATGTTTTATAAACTCCACCTGCAATACAAAACCATGAGAGACTAAAACTTTCAGCAGATTTTGACAGTGTTCTTGCCAGTTAACAATGTATTACACTGTATTCTCAGTGCAATTATAATCCTAATTGTCTGCATTACAATGCTGTCTCTGTCTTCTCATTATCTTACTGCCGAACCTTTCCCTAAAGGAGCCTTCGAATAATCAACAGTACACATGAATATGCACGGACTGGTCTTTAATGAGACAATGGTTGAAATTATCATTATATTTAGTAGTAACTAGTATAATGTTACTGTACCTACAGAGAATCTAAAGACTGCGATCACAGTCACACTGTATTACCATGATATAATAAATCCTTAGAGGTTGCCCAGGGGTATTTTTGTACCTGCATTACTCACAGAGTGAAGTACTTATGCAGAATCCATGGCACAATACATGTAGATTATCCAACAGTCTGGATTTTGACATTAACATCACATAGACATGCTCCCGCTCCTCCATTTACCCTGCCCGGCGGTCCTGACCTGGCTCCCTCTGTCCTTTTATAGGTGGGCCAGCCCGCTGGAGCCGCTCTGTTACTCCACAAAGGCTGAGGCCTGCTTGCCAGCAAAATCTCTCTACCTCTGCCTTCCTGTTGAGCGCACTGCCTCCAGCTCTTTAAAGGGCCAGAGTACATCCTAATCTTAACTAGTGATGAGCGGGATAGGCAATATTCGTCTTCGCGATATTTCGCAAATTGTTTTGCATAATATTTGCAATAAATTTGCGAATTTTAGAATTCGTGATATCCAGTCAATATTTTTGCGATTGTGCAATGCGGCACTAATGATGCGCATATTTTTTGCACAATACGTGCAAACTTCACATTTTATCCGGTCTGACTACATATTACTGATTGGTGCAGTAAGTATTGTTGTGAACATGTGACATCACAGCACTATGTCTGCAGCATGTATGTATGGACAGCAGACCTATCAGCTACACTATATCACCATCTAACCTACACTGACCATCTCCCACTATCTGCATTATATATATGAGCTAACTATCTAATGTAATTACACAGCAGAGCACAGAGCACAGCCATGTCACTGCTGTCTCTCTCAGAACTGCAAAAAACGACTGCGGGGTTGGTTCTTATATAGTAAGGGGCAGGCAACTTTCCTATTGGTTGCTAGGGATGTTGCTAAGCTCAGACAAAGACACTGCAGCCTTCTCATTGGCCCACAAGCAAGAAGGGAGGTTACTGATGAAAAGAAAATCTAGAATATTCGTGATTACGAATATATAGCACTATATTCTACATCTTCTCAAATTCTCGAGGTGCCGATATTCGCGATAAAAATTTGTGATTAGAATATTTGCTATCAACACTAATCTTCACCAGCCAATGGGGTATTTCAGGCACCTTGACCTACAGTCACACTCTGCCAGCATTCACCTTGGTCGGTCCCTAGCATCAATCTTGCCTGACCCCTTGGTGCTCTACACCAGTGTCCCTGCTAACCACATAAAGACTACTCCAGAAGTTAACAGCCTGGTGGATCCCCTGCAGCAAAATACAGATCCCTGTATAGGGGTTAAAAGGTGAAAACCAGGGGACTGCCAGAATAGCGCTCTTAGGTCTAGCCCAAAGTCAAACCAGTTGGTTAACTCAGTGGTTCTACACCCACTGCCATAACAGACATGGAGAAGGTTCGGCAAATATACTTAATGGGTAAGGCTACTGCTGATAATTATGGGTTAATAGGTATTAATGTACTTTGTAAAATAAAGTCCCTTATCTGTGGCCTCTAAGGTAATCTCACGTGCCATGGATGAGGGGCATGTACAGTAACAGTATATGGGACCATAGGGCAAGCTTCATATGGAAAGATCAATACACATAACTCAGCCTTATCACCCAATGCTGCATCTTACAGAAAATAGAGCTTGCCGTGGCAATTGAAGGGTAGAACTGAGCATGTGTGACCACCTTAGTGAAATAAGGAAAAGCACAAACAGCAGGTGGCGCTATACAGATACATTTTATTGAATAACTCAGTGACTATATTACATTTTTAATTACATGCAATTCCAAAAGTATTCAGATCCAGGTGCTGCTTTGAAAAATGTAGACTATTTCTCCATGGGATAACCCCTTTAATTACCCGAAGTTGGCCAATACAAAGCACCTTTATAAATAGGAGAGTAATTTGAGGATTAGGCAGAAGTTACTTTCATTGTGTGAATGGCTTTCAGGACCACCATCAGAAATATCGGGGCTCCATATGACCAAGTAGTCAGGGCCTCAAGCTCCCCATTAGCCGTCCCATGTTGTACCCTATAGTACACATTTGCTTGTCACAGTGACCTAATGAATTTGATATTGGGGAGAATAATATAATCTTTATGCAGCCTCTGAGGGCCATATCATATATTTGGTGGATCTATTGGGGAGTCAAAACTGAATATTAACTGGGGTCTATAGATTTATGTTGATGTAAAATGAAGGGCATCAAGTGGAGACCCAAATTTGTCCATTGCTACCCTCTAAATCGGACCTAGGAAACATTATAACTCCTATACAGGCACTGTGGAGTAGGAGGTTGGTGGCTGCCAACGGGATAGTTTGGGTCATTTATTCACCTGCGCAGCCTCCATGGTGTGTCTGCAGCGTTGTTGGGGGGGCCATTGTTTTACTGAACAGGAGGATATTCACGTCGATATTGCATTTTTAATAATATCCCCCATACACATAACTCCAGTTCTGATGCCTCTCTACTATTTTCTGATACAAACAATTAAAGGAAGCATAAAGAATTTCATAAAGAAGAAGAAAGGGATAAAATGGTTTTACTGCTACTTAATTGCCTATAAAATGTTTACATTTCTTTGCCTGCATTGAAAATGTCTGTTCAAGAAGAGCATAAAGATTGAATCAATTCTTTCCCCTCCAGCATTTCACTTTTGATATGGAAAGTAAAGTTCGCCAGTAATTCTGTTTTACAGCGCAAAGAATTGAACTGAAAAAAAATAAATAAATAACTTCTACAAAGAATTAAAAATGGAAGAGAAAAATATTGGGGATTTATAAGAATATATCCGATTATGGTGTGAATAAGGATACATAAAGATTGCTCTTAAAGGGGTTGTCTCACTTCAGCAACTGGCGTTTATCATGGCGCTTTTTCCTATTGCGTGGAAGCACGGTCACTGCTACTGGATTACAGGGTGCTCGAAACCATGGATATGAGCAGTGTATAATGTGACGGGAAAATGAATCCAGCCAGCATAGGAAGGAATATGGACAATCACAATACATTAGTAAGTGCTTTGTATTAACCTTGTCTACATGATAAATGTCATTTTCTGAAGTGAGACGACCCCTTTAAAGGGGTATTCCAGGATTTCACTATCATGCAATGAAGAGAGCTGTGTAGTTCCAGTGACAAGTTCCGGGGCCGGAACTACTCTGAAACAATTGTCGGATCACCGCTGATCTGATATTGACGGCCTGTGCTAAGAATAGGCTATAAGAATTTAAATCCTGGAATACCCCTTTAAAGCCCTTCAAAAATCGGTAGCAGGGCCCTTAAAGCAAATGGCATTTATCATGTAGAGAAAGTTAATACAAGGCACTTACTAATGTATTGTGATTGCACATATTACCTCCTTTGCTGGCTGGATTCATTTTTTGATGTCATTATACACTGCTCGTATCCAGGGGTTACGACCACCCTGCAACACAGATCCGAGGTGGCCGGGATGGGAGCTGCCGCGCATGCCTGTCTATGCCATTTTTCCACAGTCTCAGCCACCGGAAAGGTCGGTGCTTTTTCCTATAGTGCGCAAGCACGACCACTGCTGCTGGATTGCAGGGTGGTTGTAACCCCTGGATACTAGCCGTGTATGATGTGATGGAAAAATTAATCCAACCAGCAAAGGAAGCAACATGGACAATCACAATACATTAGTAAGTGCATTGTATTAACTTTCTCTACATGATAAATGCCATTTGCTGAGGTAAGACAACCCCTTTAATTGTCACATGCCACTTGTTGTAGAAGAGCCATTGGGCCTCCAAGACCTCAATTCTACCACAACTTATGGATCCCCTATAGTTTTAATTCTGTCAGCTCTCTCTTCAAGTGAGCACCAACCAGGTCAATAATACAACCATCTTCATCTGTTCAGAATTGAAAATGAACAAAACGGGCACCGCATCCTTTTTTCTTTTTGTGTCTGTGCACCATTGACTTACAGGTGAAACTCAAAAAATTAGAATATCGTGCAAAAGTCCATTGACTTCAGTAATGCAACTTAAAAGGAATTGCATTAATGCAGCTTAAAATTTGAATTGTGTGAAAAGGTTCAATATTCTAGGCTCAAAGTGTCACACTCTCGTCAGCTAATTAACCCATACCCCCTGAGCAAAGGGCACCTCAAAATTGAGACTTTGGGGTTTCCATAAGCTGTAAGCCATAATCATCCAAATTATAACAAATAAAGGCTTGAAATATCTCACTTTGCCTGTAATGAGTCTATCTCATATATTAGTTTCACCTTTTAAGTTGCATTACTGAAATAAATGAACTTTGCACGATATTCTAATTTTTTGAGTTTCACCTGTAGATTGTGTTTCATGCCGGATCCATCTTGATCTGTATCCCATGACGGACACTTGCAGCGGTTTTATATCCGGCATGGGAACACAACAAACCGGAACACAATGCATTCTGGTGAACTCTGCTCTGGTTTGTTCAGTTTTGTCCCCATTGACATTGAATGGGGACAAAACTGAAGCATTTTCCTACCGCTTTTGAGATTCTCTAACGGATCTCAAAACCCGGAAAGGAAAACGCAGATGTGAAAGCAGCCTTACATGGGTTTGCTATGTTTTTTTTCTTTGATACATTGTATCAGTGATGACAAAAGTGAGCTACATTTTGTAGAAACATATCCATGTTCAGTACACATGAGAGATATGCACATTGTAACATCAAATCTCAGGATGTTCCTGCAATTTTCAATACGAGAGTTATTAAATCAAGGAATATTTGTTACTTGTCGCAAGTGTCTACTAATGATAAGATAATTCCGGTGCATAAAAGTACAGGTGCAGGGAAATCTTCACATTCATTTGCCAAAGCAATCATGACCCAATTATGACAGATGCGTGCTCCGTTTTACTCTTGGTAAAGGGAAGCAGACCTTCACACAATTCAAAGAACCTGTGAAATCTGGTCCAGCAGATGTTACATGCGTCTTAGATAACCCGGCAATCGCTCTGCATTAGCAGCATAAAAGTGGGCGCAATGAGCTTTGCTCTTTCAACCTTATAACAGTTTTCATTTACTCGGATAACAAAGTATCATTTCTCCTCTTTGACAAGTAAATGTCAGCTTAGTGCAAGTTAAATGACAACCACCTTGAAATTGAAAAAAAAATAAAATCAGCATCTTATTTCCAACATAATAAGGGTGGGTTCACACTAGCGTTAGGGATTCCGTTACGGCTTTCCGTTATAACATGGTTAAAACGGAACATAACGGAATGGCCAGACAGAATGCAAAACGGAAGATTTTAAAAGGCATTCCGTTTGCTTTCTGTCCTAATAGAAGTCTATGAGAAAGCGTAATGGATCCGTCTGGGTCCCGTTATGCAAGACGGAATGACTTTTATTAGGACGGAGAGCAAACGGAATGCCTTCTAAAGGCTTCCGTTTTGCATTCCGTCATAATACAAGTCTATGGGCAGATGAACGGATTCGTCCTTCCTTCTTATGGATTCCGTTATTTTCCGTTATAACCATGTTAGAACGGAAAGCCGTAACGGAATCCCTAACGCTAGTGTGAACCCACCCTAATAAAGGGTCTCAGTACAGAGACCAAACCTTATGCAAAAATTTTCCAAATCATCAGGGGCGTAACTTGAAACGCCAGGACCCCAATGCAAATTTGTAACAAGGTCCTGCACCTAAATGTGCTATTCTGGTGTCTTCTAACGGGGCAGATAAATCTTTGGGCTCCCTACCGCAAAGACGTATCTGGTCTGGATCTAACTGATACCTCTGCAACCCTATAACTATGCCCCTGCCAAGGGTGGACTGGGAACTTAAAGTAGCCCTGGAAAAAATAAAATAAAAGTGACCCCATTTTGTAGGTGGATCCAAATTTACAGAAGGTAGGACAACAGAAGTAGGCGAGGCCAACAGTACCATAGTGCAGAATAAAATACCTCCCCAGCAGAACCAAATACCACAGTGCACCACAATATACTGCACAGCAGTGATGAGTGGCAGGGGCAAAATTTGGATTTGCGATATTTCACGAATATTTGGGCGAATTCAAGAATTCACGATCTCGTCATTATTAGAGATGTCCCGAACTATTCGCCGGCGAACATAGCTTGTTCGCGTTTGCCGCGGCGGGCGAACATATGCGATGTTCGGTCCGCCCCCTATACATCATCATTGAGCAAACTTTGACCCTGTACCTCACAGTCAGCAGACACATTCCAGTCAATCAGCAGCAGACCCTCCCTCCCAGACCCTCCCACCTCCTATCAAAAAGCAAGGACAGCATCCATCTTAGATTCATTCTGAAGCTGCAGTGTCACAAATTTGACTAAGTTGTAATCGCAATGCGATTAATACAGGTTATATTAATCGCATTACGATTACAACTTAGAGCTGGATTCCTAATGGTTGTTGTATTGCTCGAATATAACGAAGATTGAGAATATAGTGCTATATTCGTTATATTCGTCAATTCTAGCAATACAACCATTAGGAACTCAGATCTAAGTTGTAATCGCAATGCGATTAATACAGGTTATATTAATCGCATTGCGAATTCAACTTACCACACTCTGCGTCAACTATGTAATTTTCCATGGGAGTTTTGCCATGGATCCCCCTCCGGCATGCCACAGTCCAGGTGTTAGTCCCCTTGAAACAACTTTTCCATCACTATTGTGGCCAGAAAGAGTCCCTGTGGGTTTTAAAATTCGCCTGTCTATTAAAGTCTATGGCGGTTCGCCCGGTTCGCCCGTTCGCGAACATTCGCGGAAGTTAACGTTCGCCGTTCGCGAACTGAAAATTTTATGTTCGCGACATCTCTAGTCATTATTTTTTTGATTGCGAAAATTGGCAATTGGAAAATTCACAATAAATATTTGCAATACACTACTCCTAAAGTCAAAGATATTGCAGCCTTCTCATTGGCCCGCAAGCAAGAATCAGTTAAGGGATCATGGGTACTGATGAAAAAAAATCTAGAATATTCGCGATTACGAAGATATAAGACTATGTTCTAGATATCCGCAAATTCTCGAAGTGGCAATATTCGCGATAAAAATTTGCGATTAGAATATTCTCGATCAACACTACTGCACAGTATGAAGCTGTGCCTGATGCTCCTA
The DNA here is from genome assembly GCF_905171765.1 of Bufo bufo. NCBI lineage: Eukaryota > Metazoa > Chordata > Amphibia > Anura > Bufonidae > Bufo > Bufo bufo. The sequence goes on along the minus strand of NC_053397.1, from coordinate 39,967,673 downwards.
CATGAATTAATGCTGAGAGCATCAGATCTTTATGTACCTTACTGACAGCCAAGAAGACGGATTAAGTGGCCCCCTGGGGATCGGCCCATTGGGAAATTTCCCTGTAGGGTCTATGGCCAATTCGCCCATGGCCCCTGCTGATAGAGTTAAATGATAACCAATATGCCCACCCTTACTGCCCATGCTTTATAAGTCACTTGGATTATTCAGACTCCTGAATAGATGCTTAGTAATGTTGTGTCTTCTCCACCCTTGTAACCAGGAAGAAAGAGCCTGGTAGGTGCAACATAATAGTTACAACTTTCGATCTGGACATTTATGGTATATCAAGTGGGATCCTCTCTTATCCCAGGAATAATCAGAAAGAGCATACTATTCATGCACAGCATCCTCTCTGGTCACTACTATGGAACACAGCTCTTTTTGGAAGTGCCATAGCAGTGAATGGAGATGACACCATGTCTGTGCAGCCTCCCCTCCATTCAGAAGGGTTCGGCTATTTTCAGAAGTCCCATAGCAGTGAATGGAGAAAGCTGCACGTGCGCGTTTTTTCTCAATTCACATTGAAGGTCCAAGAGGTGGAACCCACATCTAAAGGATATTTCTGGCATATCGTATTAATATGCCATAAATGTCACAATGAAATTGCCTCTTAAGGGCTTATTAAAATTGCTCTATTACGACTCGTTTGTACAGAGCCCTAAAAAAATAACAGTGCTCCGCATTGGACTCTGTATGAAGGTGTTCTTCTAGGGGAGAATATTTTCCACATGAAGTCCTACCAAGTCTGTAAGGCTACTTTCACACTTGCGTTGTTATTTTCCAGTATTGAGACCTGGCAAAGGATCTCAATACCGGAAAAAACGTTTCCATTTGGCCCCATGCATTCTGAATGGAAAGAGATCCGTTCAGGATGCATCAGGATGTCTTCCGTTCCGGCAGCATTCCATTTTGTGAACCTGCAAGCTGTGATTTTGTGTCTGGTCATAAAAACAGAAAAAAACTGATCCGTCACTGAAAACAATGTAAGTCAATGGTGACGGAGCCTAAAAAAAACTGAACCGTAACCCATTGACTTTCAATGTATTTAGTGACGGAATTTTTTTTTTCTGTTTTGATTTCACGCAATGGCATCCTAACAGAACGGATGCATCCTGATTTGCAAAATCGAAACGGATCCGTTTACTTTCAGTATTGAGATCCTCTGCCGGACCTCTATTAACAAAGCAAGTGTGAAAGTAGCCTAAAGCAGTACTCAGGGGCAGTACGGCTCTGCACTCAGGAGTCAGGCAGTCTCTGTGCAGTGATCAAGCTTCATAACTGTATGCATGAGAGGGACACCTAATCAACAACAACTATATGTGCTAGATGAAGGGAAATGCTAATATCGTATCGAATATCCTATGCTCATTCATAAACTACTGGGTGCCGTTAGTAACATATATCCTATGAAGGGAATACAATTTCTACAAGGCTCATAGTTTAGCTCCTTCCTTGCTTGCTGTGATACCTGTAGCCACTAGGGGGAGTGGCCTGTAAAGATTTAGGGTATGTCTCCACAAAACATATTTTGGTGCATAAAGTCATTTAGTCCTTTTGGCGAGTATTTGGCTGCCGATTTACTATGAATTTTACCCTCTGCATTGGAAAGAGTGAAATCGGTGAAGAAAGACATCTGTAGTATAAATTGACATGTTCCAGATTTAATATCTGTACATTAGGTACAATTTATGCAGTGAGTGGATGAGATTTTTTTAAAACCTCATTCACCTTTCTGCTAATGTATTTGATGCAGATTTTCCAATTCCAGTGGGTAAAATCCACAGCATATCCACCACCCGTGACCATGCTCCTGTGATTGAGTTTAACCCCTTCTACACAGGGCCAGTTTTCACCTTCCTGACAGGGCCATTTTTTTTGCAAATCTGACATTTGTCACTTTATGTTGTAATAATTTTGGAATGATTTTACTTATCCAGGCCATTCTGAGACTGTTTTCTAATGACACATTGTACTTCATGACAGTGGTAAATTTGAGTTGATATATTTCACCTTTATTTATAAAAAAAAATATTAAAATCTCAAATCTACTAGAAATTTGGAAAACTTCTCAATTTAAAAAAAATCTATTTCTCTGTTTTTAAGACAGATAGTGATACATAAAATAGTTATTACTTTACATTTCCCATATGTCTATTTTATGTTGGCATCATTTTGTAAATGTTGTTTTATTCTATTTTATTTTTTGGATGGTAGATGGAGTACAATTTTAGATATTTTTTTTAACATTTAAGAAAAATTCCAAAACCAATTCAGTTATGAAGTCACTTTGTGGGGCTTGCATAAAAGAAACCATCCATACATGACCCCCTTTTAGAAAGTACACCCTCAAGTTATTCTAATATGATTTTACAAACTTTGTTAACCCTTTAGGTGTTCCACAAGAATTAAAGGAAAATAGAGGAGAAATTTCAAAATGTCACTTCTTTTTGCAGATCTTCAATTTTAAGCCATTTCTACTTTAAGGCAGCAAGGGTTAACAGCAAATCAAAATTTATTATTTATTACCCTGATTCTGCAGTTTACAGAAACACTCCATACATGGTTGTAAATTGCTGTATGGGCACTTGGCAGGGAGCAGAAGGGAAGGAGCAACATATGAATTTTGCAGAGCAGATTTCACTGGGATAATTTTAAGTTGCCGTGTCACATTTAAAGACCCCCTCATGCACGCCTAGAGAAGAAACTCCAAAAAAGTTACCCCATTTTGAAATTGGATAAGGTGACAGTTTTTTTGGGATACATATGATTTTTGATCACTCTATATTACGCTTTTTGTGAGGCAAGGTAACAAAAAAAATGGCTGTTCTGGCATTGTTTTTTTACGGCGTTCACCTAATAGGATATCGCATTGGCTTTTACAGCGATGCCAGCTAATACATCAGGGGCCCAGTGACCAGTCACAGCTGGGCCCCTGCATTGATCCGGCCCACACAGCTCCTGTGCTCGCCCGATCATCATGACGTTCTGGTACGTCAATTTGCGGGAAGTCACTTCCCGCTGTAACGTCATATCTCGGGAAGGGGTTAATGTTAACTGTATAAATGTGTATGTAGTTAGCACCCCCTAGTGGCCACTGCACACATCCTGAATTACTGATGCAGCAATCCTCATCTTGATTCAAACAATGGTAAGAATTTTTAATTGTCATTTTTATGTGGTTCGCAATGGCTTTTGTGACATGATATCACACTTTGACGGGGTATCGCACTCAAGTTTAGAAACTGCTACATCTGGATATGGTCAGAAAATGCCCTCCTATACAGAGATATTAATAAACCTTAAAGCCTTAAAAATTGAACAGTGAACATTAATAAAGGAATGGCTCGTTTGGTAGAGCTCTCAATGCAGAATAAGGTCCATTCTGAGTTTTGTTTAAGGAACTTGTGATTTTTGTGCATTTCTAGATTTGGTAAATTCAAAGAACACCCGTCACTTCTCCTGACATGTCTGGTTTTATAATTACTTGTGGTCCTTATGAAATAAAAATTCTGGAGCATCTTCTCTTATGGCTCTATGATGTGCCATTCCTTTATTATCCCTACTAGAACTTATGAATTAATTGCTAGCAGTTTTCAGTAAAGGTCCTTGTGGGTTTCACCAGTTAGGAGTGTGTGCATGTACAGTCTGACACTGGCAGCATTGATTGAATAGTGTCAGACTGCGCAGGGACACGCCCTCCAACTGGTAACACCCACCCGGACCTTTATTGGAAACTGCTGGCAATTTATTAATAATCTCTAGTAGGCATACTAAAAAAGTGGCACAACATAGAGTCATAAGAATAGATGCTCCAGAATTGTTATTATAATGTAAGGAATGTAAGTAGTTGCTACAACATGTCAGGAGAGGGGACAGGTCCCTATTACTATTAGCTTGCTCTATGGGTATTTACGGGTATTAGATAAATATAGGATCAACCCAGCTCTGGAACAGAAAATATACATGAATTAGTAATAACTGCTGATACTTAAAGGAGTATTCTCATCTTAATGATCATACTTTATTTCATTAAGTATGTGCCAATGATCATTTTTGCCAATATAAACTATTATAAAATTTCTACCTTTCTAGGTCAAATATTGTGGATTGTACCCCAGTGCTTGATTTGGTCTCCCCTAGAAACGTCCATCTCCTCTGGAGCGAGTCCCTTGGCCGCGCTTGCGCATAAGCTTCTCTTCTTCTTGCCTGCCGCTCAGTCATCACATGAGCGCGCACGCCGATGCTCTGTATGCAGCGGACGTAGAGGGAGAGAATGGTGGAGGCGGAGGGGAGCTGTCAGCCTTCAGCAGTGCAGCCCTGATCAGTGAATGGTGAGGAGAACAGGGCTGCGCTGCTGTGTGTAACTGTGCCGACCTCCCCTTTCAGGTGGTGGAGGAGGGGAGCTGTCAGCGTTCAGCAGCGCAGCCAGGGTCAGTGAATGGTGAGAATGGGCTGCACTGCTCTGTTACTGTGCCGACCCCTCCCCCCCTTCAGGAGGAGGAGGAGGGGAGGGGAGCTGTCAGAGCTGCCCTGCTGTGGATAACTGGCCCGACCCCCCCCTGCTGTGGATAACTGGCCCGACCCCCCCCCCTGCTGTGGATAACTGGCCCGACCCCCCCCCCCTGCTGTGGATAACTGGCCCGCCCCCCCCCCCCCGTGGATAACTGTCCCTACCCCCCCTGCTGTGGATAACTGTCCCTATCCCCCCTGTGGATAACTGTCCCTACCCCCCCTGCTGTGGATAAGTGTCCCTACCCCCCCTGCTGTGGATAACGGTCCCTACCCCCCCCCCCTGCTGTGGATAACTGTCCCTACCCCCCCTGCTGTGGATAACTGTCCCTACCCCCCCTGCTGTGGATAACTGTCCCTACCCCCCCCCCCCCCTGCTGTGGATAAGTGTCCCTCCCCCCCCTGCTGTGGATAACGGTCCCTACCCCCCCCCCCTGCTGTGGATAAGTGTCCCTCCCCCCCCTGTGGATAACTGTCCCTACCCCCGCCCCTGCTGTGGATAACTGTCCCGACCCCCCCTTCCCTAAATATAATCCTTTTTCTAAATCCTATAGGTTTTGAATAAAATGAAAAAATCATATAGCATTGTTTATAGTCGCTGCCCATGGATACGACCACCGCTCGCCGGCCGCATCCATGGGCCGCGCCTGCGCACATCATTCCCTGGTAATCTATTCTTCTCGAGATCGCGCACGTCTCCGGCCGGCCGCGCGTGCGCAGATCTATTTTCCTTTGAGCTGCGTTCAAAATAGATCTGCGCATGCGCGGCTGGCCGATCAGTTCGTGGAAGGAAGAGACGAGTGCGGATGGCGTGGGAGAGACAGCGGGGTGAGTATTTGTTATATATGCGATTGGGGGCAGATGGAGTCACTTTTGGGGCAGATGGAGGCATATGGGCGGTTATATGAGGGGCTTTGGGGGCAGATGGAGGCTATATGGGCGGCTATATGAGGCTATATGGGCGGCTATATGAGGCTAATGGGCGACTTTGGGGGCTGATGGGCGGCTATATGAGGCTAATGGGCGGATATATGAGGCTAATGGGCGGCTATATGAGGCTAATGGGCGGCTATATGGGGCAGATGGAGGCACTTGGGGGCAGATGGAGGCACTTGGGGGCTGGTGAAAGAGAAACAGATGTAGCAGAGCTGAATATGCGGGTGTTCTGACACAGTGCTGGTTGAAGATAAAAACAGATGTAGCAGAGCTGTATATGTGGCAGGTCAGCATCAATGCTGGTGAAAGAGAAACAGATGTAGCAGAGCTGAATATGCGGGTGTTCTGACACAGTGCTGGTTGAAGATAAAAACAGATGTAGCAGAGCTGTATATGTGGCAGGTCAGCATCAATGCTGGTGAAAGAGAAACAGATGTAGCAGAGCTGAATATGTGGGTGTTCTGACACAGTGCTGGTTGAAGATAAAAACAGATGTAGCAGAGCTGTATGTGTGGAAGGTCAGCATCAATGCTGGAGAAAGAGAAACAGTTGTAGCAAAGCTGAATATGCAGGTTTTCTGACACAGTGCTGGTTGAAGATAAAAACAGATGTATCAGAGCTGTATATGTGGCAGGTCAGCATCAATGCTGGTGAAAGAGAAACAGATGTAGCAGAGCTGAATATGCGGGTGTTCTGACACAGTGCTGGTTGAAGAGATAAACAGACAGATGTAGCAGAGCTGTATATGAAGCTTTTCAGACACAGTGCTAGCAGGGGAGTAGAATAAAGATGTAGCAGGGCTGTATAGGAAGCCATTCAGCCAAAGTGATGTTAGGGGACTGGAGAAGACACATGTAGCTGAGCTGTATATGCATCTATAAAGATACATAGTGTGAGGTTTATACACAACTGGAGTACAGCTGTAATGGAAACAAATCTGCATCAGTGCTGGTGGGTGGGGGTTGGTCAAGCTTTTGGGCTAATGTATAATATGGAATTATAGTTTTTGATGCACAGAATGGGTTTGTAAAAGATCAGACAGATATTTTATGTGTAAAACTGCAGAACAGCCACGTGTTACTGCGCACTGAGCTCACTTCACATGGCGTGACCATTCCCCTCACAGACACTGCAGACTGATGAGTCATACTCTTCACATGAACGAGCACGCAGGACTCAGCTCTCACTGTGATGTCATAAGGAGGTGTGGCCGGCCTTCACTCTAGCTGCCTAAGCCCGCCCAGCCTTAGCTGCAGAAAAACCAGGAAGTGAACAGCTAGCTGGCAGCAATTGAGAATGAAGTAGCAAGATGGGAATACCCCTTTAAAGGCTATACACCATTATACCTCAGTTCTTTTCTTACTGATAAGAATGTGGCTTAAATAAATGTTTATGACCCCATAGTAAATTAGAGAAAAGGGTTATTAGATGACTGGTACAAATTGAAAGTACCAGTCACACAGTTAGAAAAACATTTAACCCTTTGTGACAGAATGGCTCAATATTTTTAATAAATGCCAATTAAAAATATTTTTTTTTGCCAAAAACGAGTAAAATGCAATCATAAACAAAATTTGCCTCCAAATGTGTACATAGCCATTAAACAATGGCTTGAATCAGTTTTTGGAACAGACCAAAAGAGGTAACAGGATAATAAGATTTCAGAAGCCATTTAACATAAGGCTTTGAATATTAGTCGAAGGGCAAGGTAACACAACACTCATAACCTTGTCTGACATGGGAGTCCATTAAGAGATCGTAAAGCAAGGGGGAAAGAAAACCCCTAAGGGATCTTGGTAAATGATCTCTTCATTCTGCAAGTCATTTACTAAATATAGTAAATCTATAAATGGTATAGCAGGTCAAAGGAAAAGCTTTGCTTTAACAGGGTGGATTGTGTAACCTGATCATTTTCCTGAAAGAAAGAAAAAATCTATGTCTTTGTCTCTATGTCATATGCAGAGAGCCCAGGAGGAGGATGGGGGTGGTAGTGGCTCTGGCTTTTACAGTCATGCAAAGTGGATTTCCTCTCTCCGTTGCTGCTTAGGACAGTACAGTGAAAGAAGGGCGCACCTTTTCTTCCCCAGGACACACCTTGGTTCGGCTACTTTCACACTAGCGTTTTTGCTGGATCCGGCAGGGATCAGCAAAAACGCTTCCGTTACTGATAATACAACCATCTGCATCCGTTATGAACGGTTGTATTATCTGTAGCATAGCGAGGGTGGATCCATCATGAACACCATTGAAAGACAATGGGGGACGGATACGTTTTCTATTGTGTCAGAGAAAACGGATCCGTCCCCATCGCATCCGTCCCCACCGTTTTGCTCCACATCCCATGATAGAAAGAAAACCACAGCTTGGGAACACAACCAAATGGAACGGAATGCTTTTTGGAGCATATCGTTCCCTCCGGTTCAGTTTTGTCCCCATTGACAATGAATAGGAACAAAACAGAAGCGTTTTTCTCAGGTATTGAGATACAATGACTGATCTCAATACCGGAAAAGAGAAACGCTAGTGTGAAAGTAGCCTTCTGGGGCTCCTGTAGTTGGGGTGCCTGCAGTGGCGTCTCTAGCTTTCAAATTTTGGGGGGGCACACTGGGGGCCAGAACAAAAGTAGGGGGGGCAGCTATAACAATGATACATTTACACAAGTACGCTTAGAAATGCTACAATACTTTACCCAATACCTAAAACCGCAACAGGGAAGAAAAGTCCAGCTGTCTGTGGATGACACTTTTATAGAGAGGGGGATCTGTGGATGACACTGCTATGGGGGGGATCTGTGGATGCCACATACCGTATATAGCATCTTATGCTATATGTGTCATCCACAGATCCACCCCATGACAGTGTCATCCCCATTTCCCCCTCCATGACAGTGTCATCCCCATTTCCCCCTCCATAACAGTGTCATCCACAGATCTCCCTCCCTATAACAGTGTCATCCACAGATCTCCCTCCCTATAACAGTGTCATCCACAGATCTTCCTCCCTATAACAGTGTCATCCACAGATCTCCCTCCCTATAACAGTGTCATCCACAGATCTCCCTCCCTATAACAGTGTCATCCACAGATCTCCCTCCCCGCCTCTCACAGGAGTGTACATATACAGGGAGTGCAGAATTATTAGGCAAGTTGTATTTTTGAGGATTAATTTTATTATTGAACAACAACCATGTTCTCAATGAACCCAAAAAACTCATTAATATCAAAGCTGAATATTTTTGGAAGTAGTTTTTAGTTTGTTTTTAGTTTTAGCTATTTTAGGGGGATATCTGTGTGTGCAGGTGACTATTACTGTGCATAATTATTAGGCAACTTAACAAAAAACAAATATATACCCATTTCAATTATTTATTTTTACCAGTGAAACCAATATAACATCTCAACATTCACAAATATACATTTCTGACATTCAAAAACAAAACAAAAACAAATCAGTGACCAATATAGCCACCTTTCTTTGCAAGGACACTCAAAAGCCTGCCATCCATGGATTCTGTCAGTGTTTTGATCTGTTCACCATCAACATTGCGTGCAGCAGCAACCACAGCCTCCCAGACACTGTTCAGAGAGGTGTACTGTTTTCCCTTCTTGTAAATCTCACATTTGATGATGGACCACAGGTTCTCAATGGGGTTCAGATCAGGTGAACAAGGAGGCCATGTTATTAGATTTTCTTCTTTTATACCCTTTCTTGCCAGCCACGCTGTGGAGTACTTGGACGCGTGTGATGGAGCATTGTCCTGCATGAAAATCATGTTTTTCTTGAAGGATGCAGACTTCTTCCTGTACCACTGCTTGAAGAAGGTGTCTTCCAGAAACTGGCAGTAGGACTGGGAGTTGAGCTTGACTCCATCCTCAACCCAAAAAGGCCCCACAAGCTCATCTTTGATGATACCAGCCCAAACCAGTACTCCACCTCCACCTTGCTGGCGTCTGAGTCGGACTGGAGCTCTCTGCCCTTTACCAATCCAGCCACGGGCCCATCCATCTGGCCCATCAAGACTCACTCTCATTTCATCAGTCCATAAAACCTTAGAAAAATCAGTCTTGAGATATTTCTTGGCCCAGTCTTGACGTTTCAGCTTGTGTGTCTTGTTCAGTGGTGGTCGTCTTTCAGCCTTTCTTACCTTGGCCATGTCTCTGAGTATTGCACACCTTGTGCTTTTGGGCACTCCAGTGATGTTGCAGCTCTGAAATATGGCCAAACTGGTGGCAAGTGGCATCTTGGCAGCTGCACGCTTGACTTTTCTCAGTTCATGGGCAGTTATTTTGCGCATTGGTTTTTCCACACGCTTCTTGCGACCCTGTTGACTATTTTGAATGAAACGCTTGATTGTTCGATGATCACGCTTCAGAAGCTTTGCAATTTTAAGAGTGCTGCATCCCTCTGCAAGATATCTCACTATTTTTGACTTTTCTGAGCCTGTCAAGTCCTTCTTTTGACCCATTTTGCCAAAGGAAAGGAAGTTGCCTAATAATTATGCACACCTGATATAGGGTGTTGATGTCATTAGACCACACCCCTTATATGCTTAATTGGTAGTAGGCTTTCGAGCCTATACAGCTTGGAGTAAGACAACATGCAGAAAGAGGATGATGTGGTCAAAATACTCATTTGCCTAATAATTCTGCACGCAGTGTATAAAATAAACATATTTCACATGAACACTTACAGTTACTTGGCTTGGCCCTTGGGGATCTCGGACGCCACTTCAACACTTGGCCGGGGGCTCAGCGGAGCTGATGTTGTGTTTTATCCTAATGAGAAAGATTTCATAATAAGGATTTGGAGAAGGAGCAGAGGGATAGCAGAGCAGGGAGAGGCTGGTGCTGCTACTAGGGGGTCATACCATGGGGGAGTAATAAAGCCCACCATAATGCCCTCCAGTAGAAAGAATTCTCTTTATAATGTGCAAAACATACACCCTTGTAATGCCCCCAGTTGAGCTAATGTCCCCCATAATGTGCCAGTATAAAATACCCCTATATAGTGCCCCAGTAAATGCCTCCATTGTGCTCCTCTCCCCCTTCCTGCTAGTGCCCCCCATAATGTACCAGTATAAAATGCCCCATATATCGTGCCCCAGTAGATGCCCTCAGTGTCCCCCATAATTTGCAAGTATAAAATACCCCTTCTTAGTGCCCCCCGTAGATGACTCCATAGTACTCCTGTCTCCCCTTCTCCATAGTACCCACCATAATGTGTCCCAGTATAAAATGCTACTGTACAGAGCCCCCCATATAAAACACCCCTTCTTTGTGGCCTCAGTAGATGCCCCTATAGTGCCCTCAATAACGTGCCACTGCCAGTAACAAGAGCCCCCCAATGTGCCAGTAATAAGCCCCCATCACGTGCCAGTAATAAGCCCCCCATCACGTGCCAGTAATAAGCCCCCCATCACGTGCCAGTAATAAGCCCCCCATCACGTGCCAGTAATAAGCCCCCATCACGTGCCAGTAATAAGCCCCCATCACGTGCCAGTAATAAGCCCCCCAATGTGCCAGTAATAAGCCCCCTATTACGTGCCAGTAATAAGCCCCCCCATTACGTGCCAGTAATAAGCCCCCCCATTACGTGCTAGTAATAAGCCCCCCATTATGTGCCAGTAATAATCCCCCCATTACGTGCCTGTAATAAGCCCCCCATTACGTGCCAGTAATAAGCCCCCCATTACGTGCTAGTAATAAGCCCCCCAATGTGCCAGTAATAAGCCCCCCATCACGTGCCAGTAATAAGCCCCCCATCACGTGCCAGTAATAAGCCCCCCATTACGTGCCAGTAATAAGCCCCCCATTACGTGCTTGTAATAAGCCCCCCCATTACGTGCTTGTAATAAGCCCCCCATTACGTGCCAGTAATAAGCCCCCCATTATGTGCTAGTAATAAGCCCCCCATTACGTGCCAGTATTAAGCCCCCCCATCACTTGCCAGTATTAAGCCCCCCCATCATGTGCCAGTATTAAGCCCCCCCATCATGTGCCAGTATTAAGTCCCCCCATCATCATGTGCCAGTATTAAGCCCCCCCCATTGTAATAAGCCCCCCCCATTGTAATAAGCCCCCACATTGTAATAAGCTCCCCCATTGTAATAAGCCCCCCCATTGTAATAAGCCCCCCTCATTGTAATAATCCCCCCCATTGTAATAAGCTTCCCCATTGTAATAAGCCCCCCCATTGTAATAAGCCCCCCTCATTGTAATAAGCCCCCCATTGTAATAAGCCCCCCCATTGTAATAAGCCCCCCTCATTGTAATAAGCCCCCCCATTGTAATAAGCTCCCCTCATTGTAATAAGCCCCCCATTGTAATAAGCCCCCTCATTGTAATAAGCCCCCCCATTGTAATAAGCCCCCCTCATTGTAATAAGCCCCCCCATTGTAATAAGCCCCCCTCATTGTAATAAGCCCCCCCATTGTAATAAGCCCCCCCCCATTGTAATAAGCCCCCCTCATTGTAATAAGCCCCCCATTGTAATAAGCCCCCCATTGTAATAAGCCCCCCATTGTAATAAGCCCCCCTCATTGTAATAAGCCCCCCATTGTAATAAGCCCCCCTCATTGTAATAAGCCCCCCTCATTGTAATAAGCCCCCCCATTGTAATAAGCCCCCCATTGTAATAAGCCCCCCATTGTAATAAGCCCCCCTCATTGTAATAAGCCCCCCCATTGTAATAAGCCCCCCCATTGTAATAAGCCCCCCTCATTGTAATAAGCCCCCCCATTGTAATAAGCCCCCCATTGTAATAAGCCCCCCATTGTAATAAGCCCCCCCATTGTAATAAGCCCCCCATTGTAATAAGCCCCCCCATTGTAATAAGCCCCCCTCATTGTAATAAGCCCCCCCAATGCCAGTAACACTATTGTAAAAAAAAAAAAAAAAAAAAAAAAAAACTTATACTTACCTCAGTGTCAGCGATGCGATGCAGACTCTTCCTGTGTCCCGCGCTGTAAGGCTCAGGCGGCGCGATGACATCATCGCCCCGCCTGCGCCGGCCTCTGATAGGCTGCCGGCCTAGTGCCTGCAGCCTATCAGAGGAAGGGGAAGGGACACGCCTCTCCCTCCCCTGCACCTCCGCTGGCACAGGCAGATTACTAAGGAGATGAGCGCAATGAAAGCGCTCATCTCCCTGTGCCCGGCGGCGGCGGCTCACTTGGGGGGGCATTTTAGTTGGGGGGGCACAGCATGATGTAGGGGGGGCCGTGGCCCCCTCTGGCCCCCCCCCTGGCGACGCCACTGGGTGCCTGCGATGCTAAATTTGTATTTACATGCAATTACAAAAGTATTAAGATTCAGGTGCTGGTTTGAAGACCGCAGAATAATTTTCGCGGGACAACCCCTTTAACTGCTATGAATGTACAAAGAAACACGACCGTTAGGCAAACGTTTTTTTGAAACCCCAGGTAAGCTTTAATTCTAAAAGGACAATGTGCCAGTCAGCAAGAATATTTATTGGCCAATTCTAAAAGAATTTGTTATTTCTGTAAAAACATGGGAAATGTTCACAAGAAAATGCCTTTCCAACCCAATTTCCAGACATTAGCTTTGTTTATGAAGTGATCGCCAGCAGTATCAGCCACTGTGCGAACGATAATACAATTTGAATAAAGCGGCCACTTCAGATGATCTGTTCCAGTGAAATTCTATGTTACTGTCGCCTTTAATTCTCTATAAAGAATAAACAAGTAATATCATCTAAACTCAGTAAAATAACATTAAATGGTTTGGAAATCGCCATTAGCCACTGACGGATACGGCACATTCTCACTTTGTTTCATATGATCAAGCACCGTTTATTATAACCTGCATCTATAGGCCTATGTATATGCCTGAAATCCAGAAAAACTTCGCTACTTGAAGTGGCCAATACTCAATGATTGCATTATTCTACTGTATACTGTACATATAGGATAACACTGAACATGTGAAGTTACATTTGTCATTTAAAGGGAACTTACCATCCACCAAAAAGTAACACATTGTTAAAATATTTTTTGCGATTTATTTTTGTCTTTATTTTGTGCTTATTTTTTTATTTTCTCATATCTATTCTTGTAAAAATAAATTAGAAAATATCGTAAAAATAAATTAGAAAATATAGTAATTTTCACATGTGGTGACATTTGATGGTCAGGCAGGCTACACTGCATCTTGTTTTTCAGCCTGCAGTGAAATTGAATGTTAACACTTAATTATCACTACTAGGAAGAGGATTTATGACAGAATGAATTTTACCGCCTCAGATAAGAAACAAAAGGAAAAGTATAGATACCAAGAGGGAGCTGAGTAACGAGACCAGTTATCTGAGGAGCTCTTATATTTCACTAAGCTTAAAGGGGTTGTCTCACTTCAGCAAATGGCATTCATCATGTAGAGAAAGGTAATACAAGGCACTTCCTAATGTATTGTGATTCTCCATATTGCCTCCTTTGCTGGCTGGATTCATTTTTCCATCACATTATAAACTGATAGTTTTTTATGGTCACGACCACCCTGCAATCCAGCAGTGGTGGTCGTGCTTGTGCACAATATAGGAAAAAGCTCCAGCCTATGTGATCTCACTTTTTCCTATAGTGTGTAAGCACGCCCACTGCTGGTGGATTGCAGGGTGGTCGTAACCATGGAAACGAGCAGTGTATAATGTGGGGGGAAATGAATCCATCCAGCAAAGGAAGCAATATGGACAATCACAAAACATTAGTAAGTGCCTTGTATTAACTTTCTCTATATGATAAATGCCACTTGCTGAAGCGACACAACCCCTTTAACTGAACATCAAACGTCTAGAGGAAGCTTTGTAGTACGCCCCCTTCCACCTCCTTAAAGTGATATTCATATCTAAGGATGGGACCCTAGCTACCTCCTACCTAGATGAAGCAGCCAGAGGTAGTCAGGACTGTGCCGCACTGTTCCTGTAGCTATGGTGATGTTGCTTTAACTCCCATTCACTTGCTTATGGCTGTTTCAAAAGTTCTGACCATCTGTGGCAGCCACAATCAGGAAGATATTGTTGGGGGAAAAATGTGGGACCCAGAGGTGAACCCTGCATATAAGACATTTATGGCACATCCTATGGATGTAAGTAAAAACCCTTTAATGAGGACCCGTCCCCTCTCCTGACATGTTTGCTTTAGTAACTACTTGCATTCTCCGCGTAATAACAGTTCTGGAGCATCTGTTCTTATGACTCTATGATGTGCCATTTCTTTTTTTTTTCCTGATGGAAATTATGAATTCATTTCCAGCACTCTGCAAAAGGCTGTTAACAGTTGGGGGCGTGTCCCTGCACAGTCTTCCACTATCCAATCAGTGCTGCCTGTGTCAGAATGTGCAGGGACACCCCCCCCCCCTCAAATAGTAACACTCATCAGGACCTTCATTGCAAACTGCTAGTAATTTATTTGTAACTTCTAGAGGGAATAATAAAGGGATGGCACAACATAGAGTCAAAAAAATAGATGGAATGTGCAATCGAAGATCAGGAAGTTGTTATGGGCCCTTTTAAAAGAAGGGTGCCCACTAGTGTTGAGCGAACTTGCGATTTGTAAGTTCGACATTCGGGTTATCTAAGAATTCCGTAATGGATTCCGTTACCACAGACCATAAAGGAATTCTATGACGGCATGCATCACTGAAGCCTATGGCCAGCATAGACTTCTATTACGATGGAATGCAATACGGAATGCCTCCTATTGGCTTCTATGGTGCATGCCGTTATAGAATTTCATTATGGTCCGTGGTAACAGAATCCATTACGGAATTCTTAGATGACCCGAACTTGCAAATCGCAAGTTTGCTTAGTACTAGTGCACACTTATAAATATTATACATATATATATATATATATATATATAAAAATACATACTAGCTGAAGGACCTGGCTTCACACGGGTATATTTCATCTATTTTATTTAATGTTTCTGTGTGTCATTAAAAGATATCAACAGTATCCCCCATAACAGTGACCTCTACAGTACCCCCCTTAACAATGAACTCCACAGCCCCGAACCCCTTAAAACTGACCCCCCACAGTGCCCTGCCCCCTAAAATGGGACCTCCACAACAGCCCATCCCCTTAACTTTGACCTTCACAGCAACCCACCCCTTTAACAGTGAGTTTCACAGCACCCCACTCCCTTGACATTGACCTCCTCAGAGGCCCACCCCTTAACACTGACCTCTATAAGTGAATGTCCCCTTTTCTGTGACCTCCACTGTTCCCTGCTCCCTTAACAGAGACCGCCACAGCACCTGTCCCTTTAACAGTGACTGCCACAGTACCCCGTTCCCTAAACAGTGACATCCACAGTACCCCGTTCCCTAAACAGTGACCTCCACAGTACCCCGTTCCCTAAACAGTGACCTCCACAGTACCCTGTTCCCTAAACAGTGACCTCACAGTACCCTGCTGACTTAACAGTGACCTCCACAGCAGCTGCCCTTTTAAATGTGGCCCCTGCCCCCTTAACAGTAATATCCACAGTGAACGACCCTTTAACAGTGACCTCCACAGTTCCCCCCTTTAACAGTGAGCTCCACAGCAGCTACCCTTTAATAGTGCCCCCTGCCCCCTTAACAGTGACCTCCACAGCGCTCTGCCCCTTTAAGGCTAGGGCTACACGACGACATTTTGTTGCACCAATGTTGCACAACAATTTTTATAATGATGTCGCACTGCGACATGGGACATGCTGCGACTGCGACACGACACTCTCAAAAAATACATCCAAGATGGATTTTTGTGACTGTATGGTCACAGTCGCAGCATGTCACAGTGCAACACCATAGACTACCATTATAAAAATTGTCGTGCGACATCAATGTCGCAGTGTAGTTGTGCCCTATGTGTCATGAGACATATTGTCAAGCAACACATGTCGTCGTGTAGCCCTAGCCTAAAGCTGACCTACAGCAGTGAAGAAAAATGGCTGGGTTGTTAAGGAAACCTGGAGCAAAACTGTGTGTGGAGACTAAGGGCCTGCGAGCTTCTATTGGCTGATATGGGACATGTGACCGTGTGTATGGCAGTTGGGATTTGAAGAGAAAGACTTGCTGACTTGTATTGGCTAATGCAGGTCATTTTTTGGGAATATCTCGGGAACGGTACGTCTTAGAGAGCTGAGACCCGGTCTAAAACCTTCCCGGACACCTGATGTACCTGTGTGCCAAATTGGGTGAAGATCGGTTCAGTCGTTTGGTCGCGCATAAAGAACAGACAGACAGATGTCGGGACAGACAGAAACTCATTTATATATATAAAAGAGATATATGTATAGTACTCAAATATGTCTTTTCAGTTGCTTTTCAGTTGTGGTAGTTGTGATCTGTAAGTCAAATCTATACCTCGAATATATAAAATTCACAAATCAATAATATCATATACCGTAGACTCCATTGAAGAGACCTATGATTTTAAGCAGATACCCTTCAAGCTCATTCTGTCTCACACAACATATGGGAGATCATTACCAGCAGCTCAGTGGTAGGTAAATTGCTGGAAACTGGAGGAATAAATTACATTACAAAAACAAATTAATACAATCAAAGCAATATCAGCAAATATACATTTCTATGCATCATCATGATGAAGACAACAGACTCCTGCACCTATGGCATTTTTTATATTTTATTCTTGCCTTGTTGGAAGGTTCAAGTCATAGATAGGAGCTGCTCATTTAGTAGATTTTTTTTTTTAAATCTAATCTTTAATTATTATTTCTCTAAAGATTCACATCAAACAAATCAGTTCAGGAAACTGAATTGTTTTCTTTCGTTTTGCATGCCAAGCAGTAAAGAATGGATTTCTTCATACTGTATAACATAGCCCGGGGCAATGCCACTTTAATACTTTAAATCACCTGTTCTTCTCGCAGGGGTGAACCGAATACATTTTAGTGTTCACCTTTTAACATAATGTCATTTTAGGTGTAAAGTATTGTGACTAATTTATAGTACGTCTTTACTGTGATCTGAACTCCTTTTTATACACAAACTATAAAATTCTGAATGCCAGCGGCCGACACTAGAGGGAGCTTACTGCATCACTGTGTTAGCCTTAGCGTCCCTGAATTTTATGGTGGCCATTATGGCACATAAGAGGTAGGATTTAGTGTTAGGTTCCCGTCTTATAGAGATCGCCTTGACGTTTGGCAGACGGGCTCAAATAATTTTGTACAAAATGTATTTGCCAAGAATCTCAAATTTGCAAAATAAGCGTAGCATTAGCACCAGAATGTTTTCTATAATTATGGCATTATTGTACTTTATTTGTGTTTGCAGAGTGCTGCTGCATCGTCTTTCTTTCCTGTATGTTTCTAGCCATGGCAGCGTGCACCTGCACATTGGGATGTGCTGACTGACCCCCTTTTTTTGCAGTTGTATTAGCGTTTAACCGCTTCTCGGAATAGACAATTTTTATTTTTTCATTGTTGTGTTCTTTTGCTCCCTACCTTTTTTATTCTTCTGCTCACAGCCATATGAGGGTCAGTTTTTTTGCTGGACAAGTTTTACTTTCTAATGGCACGATTTACAGGAGTTATCCCATGACTGATGTAAAAAATGAAAATCAGACATCAACATATAGTACATGACAATCTCTTTCTAACAAAGCTACGACCAGCCCTGTACCTTACATGGATCCAGAGATCTCCACATTCATTGCTCGGCTAGATTTATATCAAGCTGGCAGCTCTAGGGGAGTGTCCTTTCTGCTGCAGATCTCTCCCTATCACAGCACAGGCGGCAGTTGAAGGATGCGGCCTTCTCAGTGAGCCGGACAAAGAAATAACTGAATAACTGTAGAATATTTTTTGTGGGACAATCCCTTTAATATACCATGCAATGTAATAAGAAGCTGGAAAACGATCCTAAATTATGTGGAATTGGTAAATTAACTCAATTCTATCATTGTTTTGTGTTAACGGCATTCATTGTGCTGCAAACATGACATATTACATTTATTCTGCAGGTCAGTACCATTACCGGTATACTAAATTTATATATATTTCAATACATTAAAAATAAAAAATAAACTTTGACTAAAACTTTCTTTGCATGAACATCTATAACTTTTTGATATTTCCATCTACAGAACTGTGTAAGGGCTCTTTTTTGGGGGATCTTTAGTTTTGATTGATACCATTTTGGCGGTATGCATGACTTTTTCATCACTTTTATTTAACTTTATGGGAGGCAAATTACCCAAAAATGTTGATTCAGCAATTTTTTATATTTTTTTCCCCCATTACAGCATTCACATACATTTGAAATTGGCAATACCAATTTTTTTTTTATAAACTTTTTTTTTCTAGCCCCCATAGGGTTCTTGAACATACAATCATCAGCTTGTTTCTACCATTGCAGTTTATTGGAAAATTGCTATGTTTATATTAAACCCACAGGGCTCAATAAGAACTTAACTATGGCAGGCCTGGGAGCCTTCACAGGACAGTAATCAAACGGTCCCCGTGATCTGAACCTTCTCCTGGTAAATGAACACTCAGATATTGTGGTCCCAATTTCCCATGGCATCTGAGAGGTTAAATTACCATAATCAAAGTTGTCTTTGTTTACGAACATTGACAACTTGTGTCTGCTGTGTATAACTGAAGGCACCCGCCAGCTATAGAGCCCACTCAGCTCCATCTTGAAAGACCCTACTTCTACAGCACACGTATGGCAGATGTTGGGAAGAGGTTAGTGTGTAAACAGTATGCAGTAAGCTCCTTAGCTCCATCTCCTGGCAGATGTAGGTAACCAGAATTTTATCCTTTAACTCATATCCATATGGGGCATATATAACTCATTTTAACATTAGTTTTCCACCTTACCTATGTTCAGATACCATGACCCAGTTAGATGTTTCCTTCCTTGCTTTTGCTTACCTTTTCTCAACATACCCCAGATGTGTTTTTTTACTATCTCACAAAATGTCTATCCTGTATGTCTATGTGTGGCCACCCAGTGGTTACGATGTGAACTGCAGCCGGTCCAGTGTTTAGCTAGCATGTTGCCGTATCTAAGTTCCAGGTTTATCTGTAGGTCAAATACAGAATTTTAAATCTTTGCAGTTTCTGCCGGTTCCTTATCTCTTGCAGACAGGGCCCTCACTCATGTTTGACTCGTTCATTAGTTTCTTACTAGGTAATGTCTGCTCCTCTGTATAAATACAGATTTTCCTGATTATTTACTATGATTAGTTCTAACCAATACTCTTCTGTTCCTTGCTAATGCTGATTTCTAAACATGAATGAATCGATTCCTAGGAATGTAATTCGTTCACCAATCAAGAGGCCCCCCCTTACCCCTCGATTGACAGGACTGGAGATCTTTCCTGGCCTTGTCAATCTTTCACGAGTGCCATTGCTCTGGCACAAACAGAAAGTTTCTGCTTCTACTACCATGCCAACTGAGCATGCGCCAGTACACTTCCAAGTATGCATCGATTTGCTCTTTTCTACTGATTTCCTGTTTCTGTGCCTTCAGATGATTGATGTAACCTGCTCTTTGGTGATGGTTACTCCAACTAGAGCATCAGATGCTCCTGCACCTAACACCTCTGCTCAGACACCAAAGGCTTGAACAACCAAGTTGAGGAAAGGCTAGGATGATGCTTCTCACTGTTGGAGCCCTACAGCTGCCGTGCAACATGGAAACAAATCACTCCCTCTGAACAAGAAAACAGGTCTTACATGGAGTGGAACAATTAATTTCGCGCTTGTCATCACCGACTCAGTAGAAAGTTTATTCGAATCAGATATCTGTGGCGGGCTTCTGAATAGAAGGAAGGCAATCTGGGGCCACGTGGCCTGACACATTGTGATGATGATTTCCATTGTAAAAAAAATCCATCAATAAGGGTAATTACAATATTGATCTCAACGGCTGAAGGTTTGACTTCAGAATCCTTCCTAAAGAGTTGTAAGAAGCCGTAAAGTCTAATGGACTATTCCATCACCGATGTGAGCCGCATTTAAAACAGCTGGTATTGTGCAGAGCTCCTCGTAATTACTCATTGACTCCAGGGTTCTGCTTCACCGCTTTGCATCTATACCGCAATTTTTGACATGAAGAGCCGGCCAGAGAAATGAAAATATGGGACTTTGTGCGAGTTTATTAAAAAAATATATTACATTATCGGCATCAGCAGAATTCTCAGGAAATGTAAATAATGCCCCCACATTGTGCTAATCAGGGGAATGTAATTATATTTTGTATTACATTGCTTCTGGGTGATAAGATGCATGCTTGGTGGAGACAGCTCATTTTACAGTGGCTGATCTTACAGTATTTCGTGACAGACAGAGGATTGTGCATTACGGCTATTATGGGAAAGAATAGGAAAGAATTAAAGCCCTTGGTGTTAAATGTGCTTGCAAAATGTCACTTTTGCGGATTGCAACTTCTGCTGACGTAGCTGGCCTTCGTCGTATCAAAGTCTTAGCTCCATTCTAATGTATCCCTTGCTCACAGGCATGTACACGGAGTGGCTTGAAAACATCACATTAGGAGTTTTGGAGAAATATTTAACATGAAGAAATCTGCTGTACTTAACTTTTCTTATTCTTGTTCATGACCAGGCCATGGAAGGATCTGCATCAGCATGGTCATCATGACAGTGAACAGTCTAACCACAAATACGACCACAGTAAAACAATAAAGGTGGTCATATGCTTAGAGGGCTTTCAAGGCATAACTAACTTTTAAGAGATGCTTGAAATATTTATACTTACAGTAACTACTCTGCCAGTCCTGTCCTGCATGCTGGCTCCTGTTCCTTCATCTTTCAGTTTCTGGCTTGTTTACTTCCATCCCAACACGGTCACTTGTCCAGCAGTTGCAAAACACTTACTTTAGTGGTGAAGTGCCACCAAAGCCAGTCATTGACTGCTGTGGAGCATATAACCATATCTGGCTGGAAGTAAACAAGCCGGGGACCGGAAGATAGAAGTTATTTCCAGAAAATCCCTTGAAGAGCAAAATTGCGTAATTCCACCGAGTTCAGCAGGCCAGTTCATATGTATATGGGGTACAGTGGCTCTTTCCTGAAACATGATGTCAAATGGAAAGAAGGGTAGGTCATGTTGCAGGAGCCATTTGCTCCTTGTGGTAACTTCAGAAACTCTGAAGGATCCAAAGCTTCCACAAAAATAGTTCCACAGGCAGGGTTCCATAGGAACATTGCGCAACTCCTTTAGGTTGCAATGATAATTAATTGGAGTCTCCTAAGGGGACTTAAAATATGTGTAAAAAAAAAAAAGAAGCTTTTAACATTTTTAAAAGATATATAAATATATATATATATATATTTATATTTACTATATATATATATATATATATATATATATATATATATATTAGATATTCCAAAATGGTGACTTTTGATTTAAAACACAAGTAAAACTATATAAATGTGGAATCAATGTAAACGTACTGACCCATACAATTAAGGAAACAGGTCAGTTTTACTGCATAGTGAACGTTATAACTAGAGTTGAGCGAATCGAAGCTGACAAAGTGGAATTCGATCCGAATTTCAGGAATTTTTCGATTTGCACCAAATCTGAATTTCCTCACGCTTCGTGGTAACGAATCAGATTTCTTCCTAAAATGGCTGCTGCACCTGTGAGGACATGGAGCAAGGAACTCTGGGAAGGTGGGATCACCCATAATGCCAGGCATGCAGCCAATCAGCAACCAGCCAGCCCTGTGATGTCACAGCCCTATAGATGCCCTCAGCCATCTTGGATTCTGCCATTTTCCAGTGTACTTAGTGCAGTCAGAGACATCAGCAGGTGCTAGGGACAGTGATAGAAAAGACTTCATTGTGCTAAAAAAACGATTTACAAGTGCAGGGGAAGATTATTCATGGTGTAGGGCAAGGATAGGGAGGAATCACTCTGCAGCATTTATGTTGAACGGGGTTCAGTAGGGGAGGTTACAGTCTGGGGAATAGGAACAAGGCACAGTCCTCTACACCACTATAAAGCCTCCCTGCATCCAGGAAATAGCCTTTTTTGAATGCGATTCGCCACAAATAAATTCGGATCGAACCAAATTTTTTCAGAAACTTCGGCGAACCGGCCAAATCGAATTTGTGAAAAATTCACACATCTCTAGTCATAACAATGAAACCCTATTTGCAATTTTTTTCCAGCTTCCTACAATATTATATTCAATTTTTAATGGTACTAATAGAAAGTACAACTTGTCCTGCAAGAAACAGCTATGTAAACAGAAAAGAATAAAAAAGTTATGGCTTTTGGAAGGCAGAGAGTAAAAAATTTAAATGCAAAAACAGAAAATTGCCCTGCCCTTAAGGAGTTGAAGAGGTTTTCCAAGTTTACTGATGACCTGTTCTCAGCATAGGTCATTAGTAACTGAACGATGTGGGTGCGATTAGTGCCGCAGCCTCTTCACAGCTTAGCAAGCACAGCACCATACATTGCATAGCAGCTGTTCTTGGTACTGCAGCTCAGCTCCATTTCTTGAATGCCACTGAGCGGCACCTAGGCCATTTGAGTGATGTAGGTGACATCACTGGCCTTAGGAAGAGGTTGCGGTGCTCATGGGTGCTGGGAGTTAGACCCTCACCAACAGGGTTGCCAACCAAAATTTTTCTTTTTTTTGGACAACTTATCCCGAAATCGCAGACAGCCAACATTTTTTACGGACAAATTTGAAAACCATAATGAATGATAAAGATTATAAGTAATACATGTCTATAGCTCAGTATACTGATTACCAGAATTTACTGTGAGCTGTAAAATGATTGTAATTATCACCAAAATAATCTAGTCAAGTACCACCAGCCTCAAAAAATCATGGGCACATTTATTTATTTTTTCACAGACACAGGAAAAAAGTTGCCTATTTTAATGGACTGTCCAACCTTGCTCACCAATTAGATAGTGTTGAACTATCATGAAGACTGGTCATCAGTATTAACCATCTGGAAAACCCCTTTAAGAAGCCATATGTCAATGCTAATCACACAAAGTCCACCGAAAATCAACCCTGTGAGAAATGTATATCCCTGCACACTCATGCATGGAGGAGAAGTATGCACCTGCGTAATATTTCATTCCTCGTCCTGTATACATATGACATGTGTCAGGATTCTCTGTGATGTATCTTGTGACCTGTATCAGATATGCTGCAGCACATTCACAGCTAGGCACTGCAAGATAAGCTTGACATGCCCTCAAAATTCTGCAGGGGTGAGCGACCCGCTGTTTTTACAACTACCAGCACTCAGGGGATCCAAATGTATTTTTCTCTCTCAAATGAGCAGAGAAATTGCACTACTGTGAAATAGGCAGGGGTTGCTTCTGTCTGTATGATCAGAGCTGCAGCAGACGCAGCAGGGACTGCTATATCATTTCCTAGCCTTCCACAATGCGGGACGCTCTACATTTACTCTTTCATTCCCAGTACCAGGCGCTTTGACAAGATAGAGGCAACACAATAAAAAAAAATCTGGGTTGGCTGGTGTTGGCCCAAAATTTTTATTTATTCTAATTTATACAATTTTCAGAAGGATGTAATATGGCCAGGGGCGTAGCTACCATAGCGGCAGATTATGCAACTGCTATGGGGCCCAGGGCAAGAGGGGGCCCATTCTTAGTTGGGATTATCTCCTCTTCTATTGGAGGTGAAAACATTGGTCAGGACTCTACCCTCTGAAGGAACAACTTTTAGCAAATGAGGCAGTGAAAAAATGGCCCAAGGGTCATTGAAAAGAGTTAGGTAGAAACACATCTGTCCGGTGGTGGTGGTGGTGGGGGGGCACTGGTTTGATCCTTGCTATGGGGCCCTTACTTCTCTATGTACGCCACTGATTATGGCTTTATAGATATATACTTAGCTGATTGCTTGGTATGTGCCATAAGGACAGTTTAATAAGTCCCATTGGATTGGTCTTTTACAGCACATGTAGTAAATTGATGTTGTTGATGTGGCTTGGTACAATGCACTGGTAAAAGCAGGGACGCCCAACCTGCGGCCCTCCAGCTGTTGCAAAACTACAACTCCCAGCATGCCTGAGCAGCTTACAGCTATTGGTCTACAGGAGGGCATTGTGGGAGGGCATCTGTCAGCAGATTTGTACGCGTGAAACTAGCTGACCTTTTGCATGTGCGCTTGGCAGCTGAGAGCATCTAAATAAAAAAAGTTTTATTTCAGAGATACTGCCATTCTTCGGCACCATTGCAACAGCCATTTTTGAAAAGGTGACAAGAGAAAGTGCAATTTACTCATATGCCATACCGCTATTTATTAGTGGACTTGCTAGGGGATGTGTATGAGGGACTATAGCCCCTTTCACACGAGCGAGTATTCCGTGGGGGTGCAATGCGTGATGCAAACCCATTAATTACCCGCAAGATAAAAACTGAACAATTGAATGGACTCGCTTGCGAAATCGCACAGTTTTCACTGAACGCATCCGCAACATATCCGGACCTATTCCGTTACGCTCGTGTGAAAGGGGCCTATCTATGCAGGGGAAGAAGGGGCTAACAAGAGCTCCATTGTACTTCTGGGAGATGCAGGTGCTTGATGATCACATGTGATGAGCTACTGCCCACCCACAGAAAGTGAAGCGACCAGAGCTGCAGAAGAGTTAGTAAAAAAGTCAAAAAAATATGAAAATCATACTAAAAAGTAGCATTTTTCAAACTGATAAAAATAAAATAATGTGTATCACTCAAAGTTAATTTTAATTCGAAAAGTTAAATTCATGGGGTAAACCCTTCAAGAAATGTATTATCTTAACATTTTGGGCATTTTTTTAATCACTGGGAAATCTTTAACCGCCTCACGTCCGCCCATAGGATATAAACGTCCTATGGGTGGACGTCTATTTCTGACAGCACGTTTTAAAACGTCCTGTCAGAAATAGCAGCTGCACGCTAATCGTGCAGCTGCTGATCGGGTTGCCCGCTGTCAGTGACAGCAGGGCAACCCTAAGACAAGGCAGGGACAGTTCCCAGGTGTCCCTGCCTTCACGATCGCTGCAGACACAGCGCTCACCGAGCGCTGTGTCTGCAGAGCAGGAAGCGCTGTGCGCTTCCTGTTCCGGCCCGGCGGTCATGTGACCGCCGTGACCGGAGAGTGCAGGGGCTGTGTGAGGTCTCTCAGAGACCTCGATCAGCCCTGCTGTGAGGCTGTACAGCGCAGGATTGCTGCTGTACAGCCTCTCTAGGGGTGCATTTGTCCTGTAACTGGGGCTACTATGTCAGCCCCAGTTACAGGAGAAATCAACTGTGAAAAAAAAAAGAAAAAGTGAAGTAAATGTCCCCCAGAGGTCTTGTATGACCTTATGGGGGACGAAAAGTGTAAAAAAAAATAAAAAAAATAAAGGGTTGAAAAAATAAAATAAAATAAAGTTTCACATGTAAAAAAAAAAAAAGTTCCCAAGTTAGGAATAAAAAAAAAAAAATTAAAATAGAAAAAATAAAGTAAAATAGACATATTTAGTATTGCCGCGTCCGTAAAAACCAGCTCTATAAAAATATCACATGACCTAACCCCTCGGATGAACACCGTAAAAAATAAATAAAAAAAACTGTGTCAAAACAAGCAATTTTTGTCACCTTGCATCACAAAAGGTGCAACACCAAGTGATCAAAAACGCGTATGTCCCACAAAATGGTACCAATAAAACCGTCACCTCATCCCGCAAAAAATGAGCCCCTACATAAGAAAATCTCTCAAAAAATAAAAAAACTATAGCTCTTAGAACATGGAGACACTAAAACATAATTTTTTTGGTTTCAAAAATGCTATTATTGTGTTAAAGTGAAACAAATAAAAAAAAGTATACATATTAGGTATTGCCGCGTCCGTAAAAACCAGCTCTATAAAAATATCACATGACCTAACCCCTCGGGTGAACACCGTAAAAAAAAAAAAAAAAAACTGTGTCAAAACAAGCAATTTTTGTCACCTTGCATCACAAAAGGTGCAACACCAAGTGATCAAAAACGCGTATGTCCCACAAAATGGTACCAATAAAACCGTCACCTCATCCCGCAAAAAATGAGCCCCTACATAAGAAAATCTCTCAAAAAATAAAAAAACTATAGCTCTCAGAACATGGACACATTAAAACATAATTTTTTGGTTTCAAAAATGCTATTTTTGTGTAAAACTTTAATAAATGAGAAAAAGTATACATATTAGGTATCGCTACGTCCGTAACAATCTGCTCTATAAAAATGTCACTTGACTGAACCCCTAAGGTGAACGCTGTAAAAATAAATAAATAGAAACTGTGCTAAAACAACCAATTTTTTGGTCACCTTGCCCCATAAAGTGTTATATTGAATGATCAAAAAATCATATGTACCCAAAAATAGTACTAATAAAACTGGCACCTTATCCCCTAGTTTCCAAAATGGGGTCACTTCTTGGGAGTTTCTACTGTAAGGGTGCATCAGGGGGCTTCAAATGGGACATGGCATCTAAAAACCATGTGGAGTTCCTTTCCTTCTGCGCCCTGCCGTGTGCCCATACAGCAGTTTACGACCACATGTGGGGTGTTTCTGTAAACCGCAGAATCTGGGTAATAAATATTGAGTTTTGTTTGGCTGTTAACCATCGATGTGTTAGAGAAAAAAATTGATTAAAATGGAAAATCTGCCAAAAAAGTGAAATTTAAAAATTTGATCTCCATTTTCCTTTAATTCTTGTGGAACGCCTAAAGGGTTAACAAAGTTTGTAAAATCGGTTTTGAATACCTTGAGGGGTGTAGTTTCTACAATGGGGTCATTTATGGGGGTATCCACTATGTAGGCCCCACAAAGTGACTTCAGACCTGAACTGGTCCTTATAAAGTGGGTTTTGGCAATTTTCTTAAAAATTTGAAGAATTGCTTCTAAACTTCTAAGCCTTCTAACGTCCTAAAAAAATAAAATGACATTTCCAAAATGATGCCAACATAAAGTAGACATATGGGGAATGTTAAATAATAAATATTTTATGAGGTATCACTTTCTGTTTTAAAAGCAGAGAAATTGAAATTTAGAAAATTGCGATTTTTTTTACATTTTTGGGTAAATTTGGGATTTTTTCATAAATAAAGCTGAAATATTTTGACTCAAATTTATGACTATCATGAAGTACAATGTGTCACGAGAAAACAATCTCTGAATGACTTGGATAAATAAAGGCGTTCCAAAGTTATTACCACATAAAGTGAGATATGTCCGTTTTGCAAAATTTGGCCTGGTCAGGAAGGGGGCAAAGGGCCCAGATGGGAAGTGGTTAAGACAAGAGTAACAAGTCTATTATGTAAGTGCAAGAAACATTTGAGAAGGTAGATAACCCTACATTGACCCAAGCGTGTTTGTCGATCATATGCTTGTAACTATAAAGTGATGAGAAAACTACAATAGGCAAAGTGAGATGGTTATTGTGTGCATTGGACATTGATTGATGTCTAATAAGCCGGTCAGAGGCAGGGTAGCGCTTACTGTTGCACGGTCATCAATCAACATTCACTTTCCACTTGAGGAAAGAGTGAACTTCAGAATGTTATGCAACGATTGTTAATTGCTAAATGGTACGGCTGTCCGTGCAAATTAAATGTCGCGCAGTCGTGTCAAGGTAAATAATTGGATGTCACTCATTTTCATTTAGAAATTTCTTTTTTTGGTCATTGGTTCACATTAGTGTTGAACGAATTGTAGCATCTGAAGCGGAATTCGATCAGAAGTGGTAATGATTCAATATTTCCTAAAATGGTGGCTGAAAATAAAGAAATTATACTCACTTCGTCCACTTGATTGCGGAGAGGCAGTCCGCTCCGTCTTGATTGACGAAAACTCACCAAAGGACCTCGGAACCAAACCCGAGTTCAGTAGCAATGTTTTTTTACAGTAGAAATTAATTTACAAAGTTATTACCCGAGACTTCGCAAATTAATAACTTCAGCTCATCTGAGTCAATACATTCTAATATTGTACGATGTGCTCGCTCCATACAGTATTCAAACGAAGTGTTATATGAATCAACTTCGGATGCTTCATCCGAAGTTGATTCACTCATCCCTACTGATGACCTATCCAAAGAATAGGTAAAGTGTCATAAAACCCCTTTTAGATAGGGGATAAGTAAATGACCGGTGGGTGTCTGACTGCTGGCACCCCCTATGATCACAAGAATACAAGAATGGGTGTCCTCATATGAATGGGAGGCAGGTTGAGCTCTACCTCTCCTTTTATATAAGAACAGATGGCCTCCATTCTCAGGATCAGTGGGGGTTCCAGTAGCAAAACCTCCACTGATCAGACGACTATTCCTGATGCTATGGCTAAGGGATACGTTTATGTCCTTCCTGTTATGGAAGGAGTAACTGAAAGCAAAATCTGTAATAGGGCCCTCAACTCATCTCGCATGTCCCATTTAAAATGCTGGTGTCTTCTAATTTAGTAAAGGGGTCTTTGAGCCCCTCAGGCACCAGCACCTGGTATGGCTGTTACCTCTGCACTCCCTATAGCTATACCTCTGATTGCAATATTATCCATTATTGGCTGTCACCTTTAAGACACAGTGGGGGGGGGGGGGGGGGGCGCGGGAGATTTATCAAACTGGTGTAAAGTAGAACTGGCTTAAGTTGCCCAAAGCAACCAATCAGATTCCACCTTTCATTTTTCACAAAATGAAAGGTGGAATCCGATTGGTTGCTATGGACAACTAAGCCAGTTCTACTTTATACCAGTTTGTTTGAGGAATATTACATTAGCTTCTCTAGAAATCTGAATGCCGACGCCATTAAGAATTCCGTGTACGACTATGGCTCCGTCTCTGCTGACATAGACATAGACACTCCCGGCAGAAAGTAAATACCAGATAAATGGGGTCTTAAATGAGCACTTCACAAATGAATAGACTGATATTGCAGACATCATCCAGTACTCATTAATGTAATTATTTCATTTGTCTCTGTTAATCAGAGGCAGTTATTTCATTTCTGCGCTCTGATTTGGGGGCTCATTCTAATCAATGTTCCTCTCTCCTGTTCTGCTCTCTGGTCATTAGCCAATAAAAGGGGGAGGAATGTTAATTATATGAACTTTTGAACTCAATGACAAAAAAAACAAAAAAACACAGAAGAAGGATCTAATCCAATTTACAGGTCCGTATTATAAAATTCAACACGCGACCTCTATTCAACACTGTACCTTTAAGATTTTTCAAACCTTTTATTTAATTTTTTTGTATGCTGCAGATTTCTTTTGAATTACATAATATAATTAATATTCAGACCATTTATGCCTGAACCAGAAACGTTTATGCAGATTCTCGCTCCTGATTATTTCAAAGAAGCAAAGTCTTTTCTTAACTCGTTTTGCCAATTATTATGTCAGGTGATTATTGTGCTCAAAGCGCGTTGGAATAAAGCAAGATTGATTGTGATAGCCTTAAAATGTTCCTTTGGCTTCCTGTAATTGTTAAAGCTACTCCAGCTGTAGGTTTTCTGTTAGCATAAGCTATTCAGTGGCCCCAAACACTTCCCTAATAAATATGTATAATTAATAAGGAGATGCTTATTATTTTCTAGCTTTTCTGATTCCGCAACAATTTTTTGACATGAACTTTTTATGTGAAAATTCAATGAATCGAATTCAAATTCTACGACACTCATAAAGTCTGCAGAAATGAATGGAAATGATTGAGCTCATGAAATTTATAGAGAGTAAGGAACGACGGGTAATTTTTCATGCAAGTTTTATTGTAGATCCAGTGTCACCAACAACAATTTTGCGGACCAGAATTGCCCTTATAGTTTGTTTTAGTTAGAGCCCAAAATTTTAGACACTACAGGGAAACCACGATACAATTTTTTCTTTGTAATCATTCGGTTTGGGTTTCACAAGATCGCGATTTCTTGGGGACAGTGATTGATAATGGATAATATTAATATATTTGGACTACTTTTTAGGCAAAGAGAGGTTCAGCCTAACTTCCAGATCGCTATCATCATATGATAAATGGTACAATTATTTAGCACTACGTTGTAGTATTATTAAATGATTTTATCAAATTGTTTCACATAGTATTACATACTAAAGGCCTGAATACAGTATGGTATTGTGGATTCTCCAGGGGTAATTTATCAAGACTGGTGTGCTACAGTGGTGGCTCCTGACCGCTGCTGCTTTGCTCACCCGCTACAGCACCCCAGTCCCCAATGGCTTGGACCTGCCCCCCGCTCTTCTCTCCTTCCTGGTATCCCTGCCCCTCCATGCAGGCTGTGGTCTGCTTGCAAGCTAAGTCTATCTCTCTCTGCCAATAAGGCGTGCACGTGTTCCCTCTGGCTCTAAAAGCACACGCTGTACAACCTTATCTTCACCAGCCAAAAGCTGGCTGCTTTGGGCCACTTTAGGCACCTTTCCCTGTGGGTGGTGCCTGAGCATTAGGTTCTAGTCCACTAGTGTCCTGCAAAAGTGTGCTGTTTTACATTAGTCTGGCTGTGTACTGAATTTTGCCTGTTTCCCAGGTCTGATGCTTCACTGTTTGACCTGACCTCTGCCTGATCTCTGTATTGACCCTGAGTTGCCGGCCCTGACCTTGGACTGTTTATAAGATTGCACATACTCTGCCTGCCCTGATGTAGGCCTGTCCCCTACTATGGTTTTACTCGATCCCTCAATGCTCTTTACCTGTGTCACTGATGCTGGTGGGTCAGCTGTCAACCAGAGACTACCCCAGGAGGAAGCAGCCTGATGGTTCCCCTGCTGTGAAGTCCAGTATCCTGTGTAGGGCTTAAAGGGTGAAAACCAGGGGACAACCAGAATAACATCCTTAGGAGTAGCCCCAAGTCAGATCTGCTTAACTGTGTAACATGGTGTTTAATACACCCGTCTTGATCTAGCTTGTGCTCACACAAGATGCACACACCTCTTAATAATTTGATGCATCTCAGGAGGTCCATGAGCCAGAAACTAAAATTTAGTGTTGGTGTAGGCCCCTTTACACAAGTACATAGCTGATTCAGTCGAGAGCCAAACAAGTCATTATTTGAGTCATTAACATTCGAACGACAACCCTTTAGATGCCCATAATATTGTGTAAAAATTTGTCAGTGCGATCTTGTAATAGATTGTCAGGCAAACAGTTGCATTTATACTAAAAGATATTTGACTGTTTGGGAGATGGCCGCCCGCTGTGGAATCGTCTGTGCTCTAAATGATACCTGTCTACACTTGTGAAATTCTGGACGACGAACCATGATTTATGTGTCTACATCAACAACCGCAACAACGACAAACGAAACAATTATTTCTCGTCGTTCGATCATTCAATGCTTTTACACCAATCGATAACTGATCAGTTTTGCTCAATTTCATAATTTTTTAATGATTATCTACTTGTGTAAATGGGCCTTAAGCAATCTTAAATCTGTAAGCATAGATAGGCCCTGCCTCTCCAACCACATCCCACCTGCTTTTTAGAAAAGTGTGGAACTCAGCATAAATGAGCAAAGACTCACAAACTTTTGCATGAAAATGTTCAACTTTGGAGCAAGAAGGATTGAAAAATTCCCCTTTATTTACTTGTTTTTATTCTAAAGAGCATAAAATTGCAAATTTTGCTGCAAATTTGAATGATTGACCACTGACTATAGTAAACATTATGTATGCATTAACACTACATATAAAAATGTTTCAGTAGAATTCTTGGTCTATTCCTCTATCTACAATACACACATATTTCTTTGTAGCAGACACATTGGAAAATCATCTCATACTGTACACATTGTAGTGTTAATAGCCTTGTCACCAACAAAGACCTGGCATGATGCAGACCTTGATACAATAAAAAAAATCACTATAATATTGGTGGTCATCCATCATTTAGCAGATGTCAAAAGAGGATAAAGGCATCTCGACATATCAGTCGATCCAGAATACCGGCTGTGTGTCAGCACGATGGAATGTCACATGGATTACGTTTGATATTCCTTGCATGAATACAGTGTGCAGTCCACATCCCATACACATAAATGTATTTCTGCAAATCCTGTTCACATGAATAGGAAAATTTCCAAGCAGATTTCTAGCATATATTGTTTTCACCGCAGAGGAGTGGCACATCACTTATTTCAGGCATTGAATGACAATGGGCCTAATCCTTGTAGGTGGCAGTGCAAACTGCAAACAATCTGAGGATGAATGTTGTATGCCCTAATTGATCTAGAAAATTAATCTAGAACAGTGTTTCTCAACGTTTCTAAGCCATGTACCCTCTACTTAAATGTCAACATCAATGTATCCTCCAAATCCATGCCCTTACACTATGCTGCACTTATTTAAAGATGGGGAAAATTACGGCACTCAGTGTAAAAGGGTGGTGCTGGCAGTAGATTTCCAAACCGGTAATACAATTGATAACTGAATCTTCCGTACACTCCAGATTATAGGCAGAGAATGTTTTCAGTCAGCAGACCTTCTTCTGGTTGCCGTAATTGCCCAAACCATGTGACAAGATGAAAGCATGGTGATGCAATCACTGTGCTGAGCCTGAGCACCTATTAGAGGCACAACATGAGGACAGTGCAAGTACCCCTCAGAGACATCGAGTGTACCCCCTGGGGACAAAATAACAAACTTTATGAACCATGAGATACCTATACTACTGGTTGATAACCTAGAATCTTGAAGACAGAAAACCTATCGAATAAATTGTACATAGAGATGAGCAACTCATTTCCAAAATTGGGAAATTCAATCCGAATATTTGAAAAACGTATAATTCTAAACTAAAATTTGTGTGATTGGAGTTTATACATTTTCCCTACCCTAAATTATATATATATATATATTTTGTTTGTTTGTTTGTTTTTTGTTTTTGTTTTTTTCTTTTATTATTAAGTAAAATGTATAACTTGTATGCAATAATCTCCTTAGCTCCCCTAGTGGTAACTACATGACATAAGATGCTTGTCTGTACGGTCTCTAAGAAGCAAACTATCCAACAAAGTAAACTTGTCCAGCCATAGAACTATATAAAAGATGTCACTGCTCGAGGAATTTCCTATTGAGTTTTATTTTATGTCTGAATTAAGCGTATCCCAATAGAAGATGTTTTTATGCCACTTTGTACACTGAAAAGACCCTTGACTTGGCAGCAATAAACTAACTCCACAATGCGAATCAGTAGATTACCATTCTTCACTGAAATTGATTATTTCCCAAATGATTCTGAGCTACAGAACTGGGAAAGGCTCTCTGACAGCCATTAAAACATATTTCTCCCCAGAAAGAACAATTCAGCTTTGGACTGCAATCTAGAACCCTCTAGTGCACGGCTTGGAAACTGTGATGCATTGACATAATTACAAAATGTTACATTTAAGGGATTGTTACTACAACAAACAGACTATCTTATTAACATGATGAAAAACACATTCCAAGTATGTAGCATTCATTACTGAAAATATTGATTGACAATATTTATGAGTTGATCTTAATTGGTCAACATTATATTAGTAGGAGAGGCACTTGTAGAGAAGGATTTGGATGTACTCGTAGATCATAGACTACATAACAGAATGCAGAATGTCAATCAGCTGCTTCTAAGGCAAGCAGGATATTGTCAGGCATGGGCTTGCAGGACAGAGACATAATATGGCCACTTTGCAAAGTGTTGGTGCGACCTCATCTGGAATATGCAGTTCGGTTCTGGGCACCAGTCCATAGAAAGAACGCTCTTCAGCTGGAAAAAGTA
The DNA here is from genome assembly GCF_905171765.1 of Bufo bufo. Taxonomy (NCBI): domain Eukaryota; kingdom Metazoa; phylum Chordata; class Amphibia; order Anura; family Bufonidae; genus Bufo; species Bufo bufo. Next base: position 39,933,438 of record NC_053397.1, on the reverse strand, counting down.
CAGAGGAGAGCGACTAAACTGATAAGGGGCATGGAGGGTCTTAGTTATGAGCAAATATTAAAAGAATTAAATTTATTTAGTCTTTAATATTAACCTACACAACAAATTAAATGGGCCATGAAAAGCTGTTCCATATAAAATGCCCTCAAGAGATAAGGGGGCACTGCCTCCGACTGGAGAAGAAAAAGTTCAGTCTCCAGCGGCATCAAGGATTCTTTACTGTAAGAAATGTAAATCTGTAGAAAGGTCTACCTCATGATTAGAGATGAGCAAATCAAATCCCACGAAGTGGAATTCGATCCAAATTTCAGGATAAATTTGATTAGTCTAGAAGCCGAATTTCCTCGTGCTTGGTGTCAGCGAATCGATTTAACCTGAAATAGTAGGAAAAAACAAAAAAATTCAAACTTACCTCCTCCATTTGCTCGCGACGGGCCGCCAGCCTCCATCTTGCTTGGAGATCTGGGCCGAAATTCCATGCGGCGCAAGATTACATCATCACACTGGCCATACGTCACCACGCCAGCCGGCGTGATGATGTAATCTCGCGACGCACAGGATTTCGTCCGAGAGCTTCAATCAAGATGGCAGCGGCCGGCCCGTCACGAGCAAATAGAGGCGGTAAGTTGAATTTAATCTTATCTTACTTTTCATTCAGGTAAAATGAATCCAGACCCAAATCGAATCGATCGACTGATTCACCAAATCAAACCTGAATCGAATTTTTGACTTATTTGCTCATCTCTGCTTTTCTTGTTGGTGATTCTACACTCTGGCAGCTTCCTCTGTATGCGCAGTCATACAGGCTAAACTGTCATTCACTGACAGGACCGCCCACTGGACTCCGAAACATAGAATGAAAATAGATTTAAATAAATAATATACAGCTTATACTGAATCTTTCTCGCAAAACGACATATAATTGTTCCAACTCCTCCCGATCTATAACAGGCTGACCACTGATAGAACTGCATGGGCCAGGTTCCCTTTAAGAGAATCTAGAAGCAACTAGAGTACTATATAAAAAAATTTGAATAAAATAATAGCTTCAAGCATCTGTTTGCAAATTTGTACTTATGAAACTGGATGACCTGCTGCTGAAGAGGATTCTTTACGGTAAGAGCAGTGAGACTATGGAACTCTCACTATGTTACTATGAAACTATGTTACTATGTGCCTTTGGCAGCTGAAGGCATCTGTGTTGGTCCCATGTTCCTATGTGCCTGCATTGCTGAGAAAAATTATGTTTTAATATATGCAAATGAAGCTCTAGGTGCAATGGGGGCGTTGCCGTTACACCTAGAGGCTCTGTTCTCTCTGCAACTGCCGCACCCTCTGCGCTTTTATTGACACGGCGAGGTGTGATGACATTTGCACTGCCTGGTCCTGTCAATCAGAGTGCTGAGGTTGCAGCAGTTGCAGAGACTCTAGGTGTAATGACAACGCCCATATTGCTTTTGGCATCTCATTTGCATATATTAAAACTTAATTTGTCTCAGCAATGCGGGCACATATGAACATGGGACCAACACAGATGCCTTCAGCTGCCAAGTGCACATGTAGCAGGTCAGCCAGTGTCATAGGGACAAAACTGCTGACAGATGCCCTTTAAAATTCTGACTCTAAATCTAGCATAATATTACAATGTAATTATGACAACTATTCCTGCCAACCCTGTACTCATGGTAGATTTTCAAAGATATGCAATTACAACCATTACCCCTTTAATACTGGACATTTCCACTTGTGCTAGTATTGCCGACATATATAAGGAGATAGTGGAAGTGGGTCACACGGTAGGGGTGCAATCCAACAGCATATCAGATAGAAGAAAGACTTGAAAGACCTTTTCAGAATGGAAAAATATATATAAAAGACAAAAAGTAGTAATGCTCCTTCCAATCTCTTCCTTTTGTTCCCAAATTATTAAATGAATGTACCCATTCTCCATATCCTAGGAAATGGCGCAATTTAGGAGAAGGGAGTGAAGAAACAAATAACCCATTGATGCTTTTGTAAGTAGTCCGTGCTCCTTGGGACATGAAGAGCGTTCTAAAATGGCAGCCTTCATTATCATTAAGTCACCTATTTCTCTTATATAAAAAGCATCTAAAAGAGTAAAAAGCAGCTGGCTAAGAGGCAGAATAGAAAATTGAAATGTAATTTCCTTGTGCCTTTATTACTCCAGCATTTCAGAAAAGCAAAAGGCGCTTCCCCATAGGCTGAAATTACAACGTACGCTGTTTAGCCCATTTTCCTGTGAGCTCCTGGGTGTCACGACATTATGCCCTTTAAAACAAGCCAACATAAATTTTCTATCATTTAATGCCGATATTGTATTATTTTAGGCAATTATTCAGCCGTGCCTGGTGGCTAAGCAAACAACATTCTGCCATGGAGCCTAGACCTCATATTGTTAATCGAAGGAGAAGAAAATAAACCCCATGTTACAATCTGGTGAGGGGCTCTTATCTGCCCAGTACAGGCTGTCTCTTCTCAATGCATTCATTCATTTACTGTACGCTTTATACCTAAATGGAGCGCAGAGAGGAGGTGATTTATAAAGTTACTCATAAGTTTATTTCTTTAGGCAAAAAAATTGGTATAAATTGTTCTTAAAGGAGAAGGCAAGAGAAATGTGATCATTTGATGCTTTGTATTATTTGCAAACTATTTCTGATACTGATAAGGGATGATTCCGACTTTTGAAAATGTTTTATCCCGTTCACTGAATTCAATATTGCACCAATAATATCAGGAAATAACTTTTTTTTTATAAAAAAACAACAACTCAGCTATAGATTAAAGGAATTGTCCGGGAATGATTTTAAATGGCCTGCCAACAACCTCTCCTAGAATGTGAGCAGGACTGGTTGCTTTCAGTTGCAGAGATGCCTAGAGGGATGAGGGGTCAGGGCCTCCCTAAACACTACACTGCTCTACGATAGATGGTAATGATGTGATCCTGCCTACGATATGCCATCATGGCTGAGCAGCCTGACAGGAACACTCACCAATAGGTAGTATATGCAAATACCAGGGTGTAGTGTGAAATGAGGCTTCATCCCTTCCTTTAGGAAGATCTGCAAGTGGTAGCAACTAGTCCTGCTCACATTTTAGGACAGGCTGTTGGCGGGCCATTTTAAATCATTTTCAGAGAATCCCTTTAATTTATAGCTAAGATGATTTTTTTTTTTAATTAAAAAAATAGTTATTTACTGATATTCTTGATATCATGATAAATATAGTGAACAGGATTAAACTTTTTCAAATGTAGGAATCATTCCTTATCAGTATCAGGAAAATATTATAAGACTACTTTCACATCTGCGGTTTTGCGGGATCCATCATGGATCAGCAAAAATGCTTCCGCTAGGATAATACAACCGGCTGCATTCATTATGAAGGGATCCGGTTGTATTATCTCTAAAATAGCCATAACAGATCCGGCAGTAAGTCAATGGGCGCCAAATCTGTTTTCTTTTGAGTCCAAGAAAATAGATACGGCATCATTGACTTACATTGTGTTTCATGCCGGATCCGTCTTTCTCCGCATAATGGACAGAAAAATGCTGCTTGTGTGCGGCATAGGAACACAACCAAAAGAAATGTATTCTGGTGCGTTCCATTCAGTTTAGTTTTGTCCCCATTGACAATGAATGGTGACAAAACTGAAGTGTCTTCCTTCGGTATTGAGATCCTATGGCGAATCTCAATAGTGTAAAGAAAAACGCTGATGTGAAAGTAGCCTAACAGAATCAAATAGTTTGCAAATAAAATAAATAATACAAAATATCACATGGTCACATTATAGGTTGCTGGTAGCCATGTTAAACCATTCCTGACAACCCCCTTGAAGGGGACAGTTGCCTATTTTAACATTTCAGAAAGTAGAGAGCTGCATGGACCCGTAAGAACCCTAATAGTAACTGCTGGGGATCGGTGAGGTGAGTGATGTTTCTCACTCTAAAGGCCCCTTTACATGAGTAGATAATCATTTTAAAAAAATCACAAAATCGAGTGAAAGTGATCAGCTATCGAGTAGTGTAAAAGCACTGAATGATCGAACAACAAGAGATAATCGTTGAATTTTTTTTTTTATTCTTGCGATCTCTGATGTACACTCCTAGATCATTGTTCATCGTCCACAATTCCACAAGTGTGAGCAGGTATCGTTTACAGCACAGTAGACTCCTCAGCGGACGGCCATCTCCCACATATTCAATTTTTTTTTGTGAAAATGCAACTGTTTGCCTGACAAGCAATCTATTCCATGATCACAATCACATGATACTCTGAGCATCTAAAGTGTTGTCGTTCAAACACTAACAACTCGAATAATGGCTCGTTCATCAAATCAAGTATCTACTCATGTAAAGGGGCCTTAAGCTACAGTATTTATAAATATATATATACAGTACAGACCAAAAGTTTGGACACGCCTTCTCATTCAAAGAGTTTTCTTTATTTTCATGAATATGAAAATTGTAGATTCACACTGAAGGCATCAAAACTATGAATTAACACATGTGGAATTATATACATAACAAACAAGTGTGAAACAACTGAATATATGTCATATTCTAGGTTCTTCAAAGTAGCCACCTTTTGCTTTGATTACTGCTTTGCACACTCTTGGCATTCTCTTGATGAGCTTCAAGAGGTAGTCCCCTGAAATGGTTTTCACTTCATAGGTGTGCCCTGCCAGGTTTAATAAGTGGGATTTTTTGCCTTATAAATGGGGTTGGGACCATCAGTTGCGTTGAGGAGAAGTCAGGTGGATACACAGCTCATAGTCCAACTGAATAGATTGTTAGAATTTGTATTATCCCAAGAAAAAAGCATCTAAGTAAAGAAAAACGAGTGGCCATCATTACTTTAAGAAATGAAGGTCAGTCAGTCAGCCGAAAAATTTTGAAAACTTTGAAAGTAAGGGCTATTTGACCATGAAGGCGAGTGATGGGGTGCTGCGCCAGATGACCTGGCTTCCACAGTCACTGGACCTGAACCCAATCGAGATGGTTTGGGGTGAGCTGGACCACAGAGTGAAGGAAAAAGGGCCAACAAGTGCTAAGCATCTCTGGGAACTCCTTGTTTGTTATGTATATAATTCCACATGTGTTAATTCATAGTTTTGATACCTTCATAGTCATGAAAATAAAGAAAACTCTTTGAATGAGAAGGTGTGTCCAAACCTTTGGTCTGTACTGTATATATATATATATATATATATATATATATATATATATATATAGTGATAATATGGACAGTACGGGAAGGCGTGTGTATTCCACCCAGTTACCTCAGCTGGGTGAGATAACTAAAATCCGGAAAGCTGCAGTGGTCTCAGCAAGGTATAGTTTGCTGAGACAGTTTTGTATACATTTTCTTCTGGGCTGGATTTTACTTGGATTGGCGGATAGGTTTGGTAGTGGGATCTGCCAGTCCATACCCTTCCGGCACAGGTACTGTATTCCCTTTCATCTGAGGTGATCGCAGATGAGGCCTGCTCTAATCAAGAAGGCATAAAACCAACTCTCTGTGTATTAGTCAGGGGGAAGGAAAGACTGAGAAGGCCTGAGAGTGAGAGAGAAAGGCTGAAGAAGCCTGAGTTTGGGGGGCCTAGCGACACCTGCGGAGAAAGGATCACAGTGCCAAAGTCAGGCGGACTTCTAGGCCACAATCTCCCAAAGGTACTTATGTTGTTGTAATCACAGCCTGGAGGCTGCTGGACTGTTTGGGCTGAGAAAGCCGCATCTGATCATGTGTGTGAACTGAGTTCTTTAGAGGTGAGTCAGGGAATGATTTTGCTACGGAGAGAAAAACATGTGATTTATACTAAAATGAGCATGCTGAGTCCAAATATGAATTTGCCTGACACGTCTAGATTTTAAGTTATACATGCAAAGCCTATTCAGTTATAATATTAATACATTAAATACATGAAATGATTCCAATGGACAAATTGGACATGTCCAGACCTGTCCGGACGCACTCAGGCTGATGTCATTAGTAGAGATGGCCTTGCTGTTCACCCGGCGGTCGTTTTGCGGCGAACTTTTCTCATTTGCCGAACAGGCGAATATACAGCAATGTCCGCCGGCGCCATATTCTTTGCATTGTGCAGAACTTTGACCCATGACACATCCATCAGTTGGGACAGAACAGCCAATTGAGACATTTCACAACATGGACACACCCCCTACCCTATAAATAAACCCGATTCAGCCGCCATTTTACATTCTGTTTTTTGCCAGTGTAGGGAGAGGTTGCTGTGTGGATCAGGGACGGACTGTTAGAGACACCAAACGCTAGCTAATAGGGCCACAAAAGTCCTTTTAAGGACTGGTATAGGTGTGACATACTGAGGGATTTAATATACTTATAATATACTTTCTAACATAGAAAGTATATTATAGTGCATTTGTATTGTGCAGCAGTTGTGTGCGGTTCTGCTGAGTTACTGCAGCTATACAGAGGGACAAACGCTATTAGAACAACTAATTGCAACTGGTGTGCTATACCAGTTGCCCCCCAAAAAATCTGATTGAGGCAGGGGTGCGATATAGCTATAATATAATTTCTATATAGTGCATTTGTATTGTGCAGCATTTGTGTGCAGTTCTGCTGAGATACCACAGCTATACAGAGGGACAAACGCCATTGGAACAACTAATTGCAACTAGTGTGATATACCAGTTGCCCCCCAAAAAAACTGATTAAGGGGTTCTATATATCTGCTTCCACAAATACTGCTCTTCTCTAGGGACTTTGGCACAGGGTCATTTTGAAAATTACAGGCAGAGGAAGAGGCAGGCCATTCCCCAGGGGTGGTAGGGGTCAGGCAGGTGCACCAGGCCGGAGCCTAAGTGGAAAGTTGGAGAAGGTGTGTGCGATTACGTCAAAGGACGCACAAGAGTTGGTTGAGTGGCTCACTCAGCCTTCCGCTTCTGCACCCTCCTCATCCTCTGTATCAGCACCCTCCTCACTCTCTACTGTGGGCACCCCAAAGACACCACCACCACCATAGCCCCTCCACTCGAGTCAGAGGAATTCATTTCCCATCAATTTCCAGACCATACCGATGCGCAGACATTCTTGGCATCGGATGACGAAGAGGAGGTAGCAATGGCCGCCACCCAGCGGTCTGACAACAGTACCCAGATCAGCCCAAGGAGGGTGGTCCCCGCTGTTGCTGCCTACTCCGAGATCTCTAATGTCAGTGTTGGTGAAGGTGACAATGATGACGTGTCGATGGACGTCACATGGTTGCCCACAAGAGAGGAAGAAGAAGGGAGTTCAGAGGGAGAGAGGGAGCAGCAGATAGGGAGGAGAAGGAGGAGAAGCAGGCAGAACTCGCAGTGCACAGGAGGCAAAAAGCAGACTGTAAATGTATCTGGAACAAGCCATCCACCATGCACGGTCACATCTGGCCTCCCAGGACACCAGCACATGGCTCCGCAGTGTGGGCATTTTTTAAAGTGTCAGCTGCTGATAATAGTGTTGCCATCTGCAGCCCGTGCTGTCAGCGCATAAGTCGCTGTAAACCCAACACTCACCTAGGGATGACCGCCTTAAGAAAGCACCTGGCCTCCCATCACCAAGACCAGTGGGAGCAACGCCGTTAGAACCCACAAAGCCACACTCCTGGCGCTCCACGTCCTACCTCTTCTCCTTCTCCTTTTCCTCTCTCCTCCCATTTGTCCTCCACTCCACCTTTCACCATGCCATCATCGTGTTCATCTGGCACAAGGCAGGCTTCCGTGGCCCAAATGTTTGAGCGTAAAGATGATGCCGGATAATCCTCTTGCCCACCGGCTGACCTCTGGCTTGTCGGAACTGCTAGCCCGCCAACTACTGCCATATAAATTGGTGGACTCGGAGGCCTTTAGAAAATTAGTGCCCATTGGCACACCGCAATGGAAGATCCCCGGAAGGAAATATTTCTCCCAGAAGGGCATCCCAGAGCTATATGGTCACGTTCAGCGGCAAGTTAATATATCTCTGGCACACAGTGTCGGTGCCAAGATACATCTCACCACAGACATGTGGTCTAGCAAACACGGGCAGGGAAGGTACATAACTTTTACTGCCCACTGGGTGAACCTTCTGACGGCTGTCAAGCATGTAACCCGTGGCACCCGTGTGGATTTGGTGTTACCGCCACAGATTGCATGCAGGCCTGCCTCTTCTCCTCCTCCTCCTACTCTATCCTCCGTCTCCTCTTCGGCTGACTCCTCCTTTTCCACTGCTACCGCCTCGTCCGCTGCACCCCCAAAGCTCCGCAGAACCTATTAGATGTGCCAGGTGAGACTTTGCCATGCTGTGCTGCGGCTGTTGCGCCTGGAGCCACACCGGTCCTGCACTCCTTTCAGCTCTGAGGTCACAGGCCGATCAGTGGCTAAGCCCGCTCAATTTAATAGTTGGTAAAATAGTGTGCAACAACGGTGCCAATCTGCTGAGCGCGCTGAAAGGGCAAAATGACACACGTGCCAAGCATGGCACACGCCCTGAACTTAGTCTTGCAGCGATTCGTTGCCAAATACCCCGGGGTCCAGGACGTCTTGCGGCAGGCCAGGAAAATCTCTGGCCATTTTAGAAGATCTTACACGGCTATGGCTCGCCTTGCTAACGTTCAGCGGTGACACCACCTGCCCTTCAGACGTCTGATTTGTGACTGCCCGACGTGCTGGAACTCCACCTTGTATATGCTTGATAGGCTTCTCCAGCATAAACGTGCCATTAACGACTACCTGTATGAACTCTGCGGCAGGACAGGAGGAGCACGTTTTTCAACGTGCCAGTGGCTGCTCATGCGCAATGCATGCAGACTTCTGCGCCCCATTTGATGAGATCACCAAACTGGTCAGTCGCAGCCAGGGTGCCATCAGTGACATCGTACCTTATGCCTTCTTTCTAGAGTGTGCATTGCGTTGTGTCATTGATCAAGCCGTCGAGCAGCAGGAGCTTGAAGATGAGGAAGTCGCAATGCTGAATGAATTCCCGGGGGGGGGGGGCTACTCCATCTGAGACAAGTCAGCAGGAGTCTGAAGAGGATTCAGAGGAGGATGGTGCCTGGGGGGAGGAGGAGGAGCAAGAAGAGCAGGCTTTAAACTTTTCTGGGATCCCTGGTGTTGTCCGTGGATGGGGGGAGGAGACTGAGGACTACATTTTCCTGGGCGATGAGCAGGAGCCAGGCCGCTCTACCGCTTCTAATTTAGTGAAAATGGGGGCCTTCATGCTCCAGTGTTTGAACAGGGACCCCCGTATAAAAAGCATAAAGGGCAAGGACCAGTACTGGGTAGCAACGTACTTAGAGCCCCAGTACAAGCACAAAATGGCGGACATGTTACCAGCATCACAGAGGGCTGTCAGAATGCAGCATTTTCAGGCCTTGCTGCGAGAGATGCTGCATTCTGCTATTGCGGGCGCTGGCAGAGGAATTTCCACCCACAGAGAAACTGTTGCGGGTACCAATCCTACAGCGCATGCAAGAAGGGCGGTTTAAATATGTGTTGGTCACTTCTGATATGAGATCATTCTTGCAGCCAACCCAGCGATAGCCGCCCTCCGGATCCAGCCTCAGGGAACGCCTAGACCGACAGGTGTTATCGAATTTCAACTATTATCATTTGGGTTTTTTTCAAGAGGGGGGATTTCGTTAGCCATGTTTTTAATCCAATTTTATATTTTTTTCTGCAGTATATTTTGGCCTGCAGTACAATTGATATCCAATGACCGTCTAATATACCTTCAGCCACATAATTTCTTGTTCTTTTCTGTCCGGTGAATGCCTAATGTTTGGGGCCTGTACTACACTGACCTGCAGTAAAATTGATATTGAATGGCCGTCTAATATACCTCTAGCCACATAATCACTTGATCATTTATGTACGGTGAATGCATAATTTTTGGGGCCTGTAATCTAACTGGCCAACAGTAAAATTGTTATACGGTGACATCCTAATGTACCTCCATCCACATTATCAATTGTTCTTTTCTGTACAGTGAATGAATAATTTTTGGTGCCTGTAGTCCACTGGCCTGCAATAAAATTGATATCCATTGACCGTCTAATATACCTCCAGCCACAACATAATTACTTGTTCTTTTCTGTACGGTGAATGCCTAATGTTTGGGGCCTGTAGTCTACTGGCCTGCAATAAAATTGATATCCAATGACCAGCTAATATACCTCCAGACACATAATTACTTGTTCTTTTCTGTCCGGTGAATGCCTAATGTTTAAGGCCTGTACTCCAGTGGCCTACATTAAAATTGTTATCCATTGACAGCATAATGTTCCTCGAGCCACATAATCACAATTTCTTTTATGTCAGGTGAATGCCTAATTTTTAAGGACCGTACTCCTGTGGCCTAAAATAAATAATTTCTAGGCTCCAGCAGAGCACATTTCTGAGAATTTCCTTTTAAGACGCATAAAAATGGCCCCTGATTAAAATACATATTTAATTTTGGAAATTTTTGCCATTGATCCCTCTATGGTATGTCACTGTCCATGTTGTGGGACGATTTGTGCACTTCTTGTAAGTATTTGGTGGCTGCCAGTAAAGTTTTTTCAGGTTCGCCTGCCAGTAAAGTGAATGGGACCCGCCGCGAACTTGCGGTTCGCAAACATTTGATCGCGTTCGCGAATCGTCCCGGCTGATGTTCGTCCATCAATAGTCAGCAGTAAGTATATAAGGCAAGCTGGACAGATTTTGATAAAGTGATCTGTTATAGTGCTATCAGTTTTGAAACTTAAGATGGAAAAAGGCAAATGTGTTAACGATCCAGACAATTTCTACATATGTGGAAAATACACTACTTATGATTAGCGCGAGAATCTGACAAAGCAATTGCGTCTTGCTTACAAGTATTACTTTGACTGTAAAATTGGAGATCAAGATAAAAGCTGGGCACCTCATGTTTGTTGCACTGTGTGTTACTCTGGGCTAACGCATTGGTTGAATGGTAAAAGGAAAGAAATGGCTTTTGCAATGCCTATGGTTTGGCGTGAACAGAAAAATCACGATTCAGACTGTTACTTTTGCATGACTAAAATCGCCGGATATTCAAAGAGAAACAAGTCACAAATTATGTATCCTGACTGTGAGTGTGCTCTTAGACCAGTACCACAAGATGTAGAGAATCCAGTGCCTGCCCCTTCCACAGCAGGAACGGCAATTGAAACAGACGGTTCTAATCCTGATGAAGAAGAAGATGTTGATTGTCATAATGTATTTCCTGATCCAGAACAACTGAGCCAATCTGAGCCACTTACTGAGCCAATCAGATTTAGATGATCTGGTAAGAGATCTGTCATTATCTAAAGAAAAGTCAGAACTGCTTGCTTCTAGACTTCAGCAATGGAATTTGCTACAACGAGGCACCACAACTTCACACTTTCGTCATTGACACACCAAGTTAGCTGCATACTATGCAATGGAAAGCGATGTTTGTTTCTGTACTGATGTAAATGGCCTTATGGTGGAGTCAGATTGTACACATGTTCCCGATAAATGGAGGCTATTCATAGACTCTAGCAAACAAGTTTGAAAGCTGTCTTGTTGCACAATAGTAATGAAAAAACATCTGTTCCATTGGCTCATGCGGTTGGAATGAAAGAGACTCATGCTTCTATGGAGTTAATTTTGAAAATGATCAAATACTCAGAACATAAATGGAAAATTTATGCTGACCTGAAAGTGGTAGCACTGCTGCTTGGCCTACAGTTAGGGTACACAAAGTATATGTGTTTCTTGTGCCTATAGAACAGTCGTGATGACAACAATCATTACAAAATGAGACAGTGGCCTCTCAGAGTCGAGCACACAGTTGGTCAGTACAATGTACAACACAAATCACTGGTCGATCCACTTCAAGTTTATCTTCCACCACTTCACAATAAACATGGTTTAATGAAAAATGTTGTAATTGCACTTGATTGTGATGGAAATGGTTCCCAGTATTTGAAGGAGAAGTTTAGCACACTGAAAACTCATGCTAAAATGAAGGCCGGAATTTTTATTGGCACCGAAATCAACAAACTACTGCATGATGACACATTCAGAACAAAACTCAACCCTCTAGAACTTGCAGCTTGTGATGCATTTGTGCTAGTAGTGCAGAACTTCTTTGGGAACAGACGAGCTGCAAACTATGCGGAATTACTAGACAACATGCTTACAGCATATGAACAACTTGGCTGCCGAAAGTCATTGAAAGTGTATTTCTTACATTCCCATCTTGACTTTTTCCCATCCAATTTGGGACACGTAAGTGACGAACATGGAGAGCGGTTCCATAAAGATATTTCTACAATAGAGAACAGGTATCAAGGCCGCTGGAATCCCAACATGATGGGGGACTACTGCTGGTTTTTGCAACCGGAAAATATGATCGTTCACAAATGCAAAAGCAGATGCCTGAAGCACTTTTAACAGTACTGGGCCTTGTCTCCAGTAAGACTTTTAAACTGAAAAACGAGATTTTTTGAAATTTAGTTTCATCCATTACATTTTCATACACTGTTTACTACGCAAACTTTGATATTGTTGGAGTAAAATTCGTTCTGTTCAAAATGATTCAATGCTTTCCAAGTGCTTAATTAATTTAGGCAAAATTATGCATAGCTAAATTTCGTGACGTGTTACAACAATTTTTTTTTTCTTTGTTGCGTGGTGTTATGTATTAGGTAGTGCCTAGACGAGAAGACTACATTTGAATGCAAATTTGGATGGTCACCTAAGAAAGGTTTTATTGTATAAAGAGGTTTTCTGGTACTTTTATATTGATGGTCTATCCTTAGAATAGGCCATCGGATCAGCAATATCTGATTTAGTCTGATCGCCCTCATACTGTGGAGGTGATCGTTACATGTATATGCAGTGCTTCACCTCCTCTAACGAGCAAGCAGCTGTTGGAACTTCCTTCCCGACAGTCGTCTTCTCTTCGGAAAACACTGTGACACGTGATCCAGTGATATACCACATGGGTGACACATTAGTGATTGGCTGCTGCGGTCACGCGGGCCCCCGTCAACAGGATATTGATTCCCAGAGGCCCGGGACCTGTGGACTCTGCTGTGCAGCGATGAAGCCAGAACCCAGCGGTGGGGACCAGGTAAGTATGAACCTCACTGTGGGCCTCCACTCTGAAGGTGTCTGTTAAAAAATGTTTAAAGTCGGATAACCCCTTTAAGATCTCACAGTAGACATGGTAATTGAACATAGTCAGTGTATGGAAATCACAAGTGCTATTAAATCCAGTGGATTGGAATTGGGATACAGTAAATGGGTTTACACGGGGAGATCAATGACTTACAGCTCGACAGCAACATTAATCCATTTTTTCAGCTTTTTCATTTTTTCAGCTTGATCCAGCCATAATATCATTTTTATATGACGTGCACATACTGTATGCTTAGACTATGGACTCATGCACACGACCGTATTTTCTTTCCACGTCCGTTCCGGGTTTTTTTGTTTGGTTTTTAGCGGACCATATGCGGACCTATTCATTTAAATGGATCCGCAAAAAAAAAACTGAAGTGACTCCGTGTGCATTCTGTTTTTGTATGTCCGCATGTCTGTTCCGCGAGAAAATAGAACATGTCCTATTCTTGTCCATTTTGCGTACAAGAACAGGCATTGTTACAATGGATCCACAAAAAAAAAACAGATGCAATACGGATGTCACAAGGATGTCATCTGTTTTGTTTGCGGATCTGTGTTTTCCGGACCGTAAAATACATACGGTCGTGTGAATGTAGGCTATGTGTCAGCCGGATATTGGTTTGTAACTCGTCAGTGCACACAGGATTTAATTATTTACTTTTATTTTCTATAAAAAGTTTGTACAGGATTAGAAAAACATGTCTGCATTCTAGAAATAGCACGTAGAAATCTGCTGTCCACAGGTTGTGTGTCGTATTGCAGCTCAGCTCCATTGAAGTAGTGATGAGCGGCAGGGGCAATATTTGAATTTGTGATATTTTGCGAATATTTTGTAAAATATTCGTCATATATTTGCGAATTTGAGAATTTGCTATTATTTTCTTGATTGCGAAAAATCGGCGCGTAAAGCGCGAGCAATACAGGCGTGGGTCACTTTTGCTACATTTTCCAAGCTGCTAATAGTTTCCTGAGACTGGAGAAAATGGTTGGCACGGCAGAACATAAAAAAATATTGTTGTGACATCACAGCACTATGTCTGTAGCATGTATGTCTGGACAGCAGAAGCTATCACACCACCTAACACCCTGCACTGGAACCTATCAGCTACACTATATCAGGAGTTAACCTACACTGACTATCTCTCACTAACTATCTGTAATATACACTCACCTGAAGAATTATTAGGAACACCATACTAATACGGTGTTGGACCCCCTTTTGCCTTCAGAACTGCCTTAATTCTACGTGGCATTGATTCAACAAGGTGCTGATAGCATTCTTTAGAAATGTTGGCCCATATTGATAGGATAGCATCTTGCAGTTGATGGAGATTTGAGGGATGCACATCCAGGGCACGAAGCTCCCGTTCCACCACATCCCAAAGATGCTCTATTGGGTTGAGATCTGGTGACTGTGGGGGCCATTTTAGTACAGTGAACTCATTGTCATGTTCAAGAAAACAATTTGAAATGATTCGAGCTTTGTGACATGGTGCATTATCCTGCTGGAAGTAGCCATCAGAGGATGGATACATGTTCTCATTCTGTTTACGCCAAATTCGGACTCTACCATTTGAATGTCTCAACAGAAATCGAGACTCATCAGCCCAGGCAACATTTTTCCAGTCTTCAACAGTCCAATTTTGGTGATCTCGTGCAAATTGTAGCCTCTTTTTCCTATTTGTAGTGGAGATGAGTGGTACCCGGTGGGGTCTTCTGCTGTTGTAGCCCATCCGCCTCAAGGTTGTGCGTGTTTTGGCTTCACAAATAGTTTGCTGCATAACTCGGTTGTAACGAGTGGTTATTTCAGTCAACGTTGCTCTTCTATCAGCTTGAATCAGTCGGCCCATTCTCCTCTGACCTCTAGCATCCACAAGGCATTTTTGCCCACAGGACTGTCGCATACTGGATGTTTTTCCCTTTTCACACCATTCTTTGTAAACCCTAGAAATGGTTGTGCGTGAAAATCCCAGTAACTGAGCAGATTGTGAAATACTCAGACCGGCCCGTCTGGCACCAACAACCATGCCACGCTCAAAATTGCTTAAATCACCTTTCTTTCCCATTCTGACATTCAGTTTGGAGTTCAGGAGATTGTCTTGACCAGGAGCACCCCCCTAAATGCATTGAAGCAACTGCCATGTGATTGGTTGACTAGATAATTGCATTAATGAGAAATAGAACAGGTGTTCCTAATAATTCTTTAGCTGAGTGTATATATATATATAAGCTATCTAACTATCTGTCTACTGTGGAAAGCACAGAGCACAGCAATGACACTATTGTCTCTCTCAGAAAAACTAGAAAATGCTGCTGGGTTGGTTCTTATATAGTAAGGGGAAGGCAACTTTCCTATTGGTTGCTAGGGATGTTGCTAAGCTCAGACAAAGACACTGCAGCCTTCTCATTGGCCCACAAGCAAGAAGCAGGGAGGGATCATGGGTTCAGATGAAAAAAAAAAAATCTAGAATATTCAAAAATACGATTATATATCACTATATTCTAAATATTCGCGAATTCTCGAAGTGCCGATATTCGCAAATAATATTCGCTATTCGATTATTTGCGCCCAACACTACATTGAAGTGAATGGGGCTGACTGAGCTGTAATGTCACGTTCAACTTGTGAACTTATGGGGCGCTGTTTTTGGAAGGTAGCAGATGTGTTTTTAAAGGGGATGCCCCATTAACACAATTTCTCTCCTCTCACATGTCTATCCCCCGCCCTATTCAACTCAGTGGGACTGCCAGAGATACTTGAGTACAAGCACTCGGATATCTGTGGCAGCCGCAGAGCTGAATAGAGCTCCATTCAAACAGGTAACGGAGGACCCAGGGGTGGGAGCCCTGACAATAATACCTTATCCTCTATTTTGTGAATAGGGGATAAGTTGTTTTCTTTGGACAACCGCTTTAAAACACATTAAAAAATAACTACTGCTGTACAATAGTCAATTACTTGAAAATTGCATAAAAAGCAGACAAATGTAAAGCAATACAGTAATAGTACAGTGGATGAAGCGACCTCTTGCAATGTTTACCCAGGTGTCTCCCCATTTACCCGGTGAAGCCTCGTAATGTATACGCTTATGTATATTATGGCTCACATAATGCGTGTATTTACCAAACGGGGCATCATTTAAGTGGTAATGGAGAACTAAGGCAATTAATGGCTGACATGCTGGGTAAACATAATGTAAAATGCCACCATTTAACGGGAAGCTATTTATCGGGACTTTGCCACCTGCTATTTTGCATTATTATAATGCACACATGGCGGAGAACGTAATGAAACAAGGGCATTAATTCTCACTTTCTCACATTTTCCATTGTAGTTTGGAGAAATGAATAACTTTTAATATTTCGGCTTTAAAGTTGGTACGTGTGTACGGCGTGTGGAGAAGCAGCTGCAGCCGGCGAGGGGGAAGATTATAGATCTGATAGCAGGAGGCTTTCAACTGCGGAGACAATGGAAGATGAGGATGACATGGGCTGCGTTGATTGTAAGCAAAAAATGTTTAGTTAGATACATTGAAAATGCATTATTAACTATCCCAGGGGCGGACTGGCCAAAAACCCTACAAGGAAAGTTCCTGGAAGGTCCTTCTCATGTTTACCAGCCAGGAACATAACGATCTGATGCTCTCAGCATTAATTAATGTAGGAGCATGATGCACTTATGTACCTGGCCAGCGGCCACAAGTGCACTCCTAAATTCAACTGCATTGCTGTCCTCAGGACAGTGATACGGTTGAATACTGCGGCAATGGTGGCTGTATTTGCTTCTGCTGGGGCGGTATTTTGTGCTGCACTGTGGTATTTGCATCTGCTGGGGTGGTATTTTGTGCTGTGCTGTGTTATTTGCTTCTGCTGGGGCAGTATTTTGTGCTGCACTGTGGTATTTGTTTCTGCTGGGGTGGTATTTTGTGCTGTACTGTGATATTTGGTTCTGCAGCGGCAGTATTTTATGCTGCACTGTGTTATTTGCATCTGCTGGGGTGGTATTTTGTGCTGCACTGTGGTATTTGATACTGCTGGGGCGTATTTTGTGCTACCCTGTAGCATTTGCTTTTGCAGGGGTGGCATTTTGTGCAGCACTGTGGTATTTGCTTCTGCTGGGTTGGTATTTTGTGCTGCACAGTGGTACTTGCTTCTGCTGAGGTGGCATTCGGTGCTGCACTGTGATATTTGCTTCTGCTAAGGCGGTATTTTTTACTGCGCTGTGGTATTTGCTTCTGCTGGGGTGTATTTTGTTCTGCATTGTGGTACTTGCTTCTGCTGGGGCGGTATTTTGTGCTACCCTGTAGTATTTGGTTCTGCTGGGGCGGTATTTTGTGCTACACTGTAGTATTTGGTTCTGCTGGGGTTGTATTTTGTGCTACACTGTAGTATTTGGTTCTGCTGGGGCGGTATTTTGTGCTACCCTGTAGTATTTGGTTCTGCTGGGGCGGTATTTTGTGCTACCCTGTAGTATTTGGTTCTGCTGGGGTAGTATTTTGTGCAGCACTGTGATATTTGCTTCTGCTAGGGCGGTATTTTGTGCTACACTGTGGTATTTGCTTCGGCTAGGGCGGTATTTTGTGCTGCACTGTGGTATTTGCTTCGGCTAGGGCGGTATTTTGTGCTGCACTGTGGTATTGCTTGCCCTGCATTCTTCAGTTGTTCCTGTCTACTCATGCAGCGCTTTCTGTCAACACGCCAACAACATGGGGCCACTTAGTTTTTTTTTCCGGGGCCACTTTAAGTTCCCAGTGCACCCCTGAACTGTCCCACTACTTTAAAGGAGTTCATCCAAGCTTTATGAAATGTGTCAATCAGCTTGGTGACTGTTTCTAATGACACTATGTCAAACCGTGATTTAATAAGGATCCATACAGGACTATAAATTGATTATGTGAATGATATGTCTATCACATGTCGTCAGTTAGGTCATCAATATCAGATTGGTGTGGGTCCGATACCTGGCACCCCCAATAGATCAGCAGTTTCAGGCTGTCGCGGCACAAGAAACTATACCGTGTACAGAGCTATGGAAGCAGAAGGCTTTGTACACTGAGTAGTAATAATAATTAGAGATGAGCGAATTTCTCAAAAATTCTATTCGGCCGGTTTGCCGAATTTTCCGAAAAAATTTGCTTTGATCCGAATATATTTGTAACGAAACACGATAAAAAAACAGCTATTTCCGGGCTGCATAGAGCCTTTATATGGGTGTAGAACACTGTGCCTTGCAGTAACACACATGCTGGGGTAGTGAAATAATACTGGGAGTCCATTTGACATACAGATGACAGGCTTCGCTATTAGAATCACTGCACACTTCACTTATTTGGGCAGTCACGGGAAAATAACTCAGCCTTACAGGTCCATGTTAGCGTCAAGAAGAAGCGCACTCCTTTTACACCCTCATCAGCTGATTTCACATAGATGTCTACAGAACCTGTTCTATTAAACGCTTATACAAGTAGAGTCCCCTGACAGAGTGGAGAGGGTGTCAGCAGGAAGTTTGTGTTGACGTCACTGATTAATTTTCCCTTCCTCTGATCCGTCAGGACAATAACTTACAAAAAACGGATCCTGTCTGGGGAGCATACACCTTCACTCGGTCAGCATTTGCTCAGTAATCCATCAGTATTGGTAATGCCAAAAAAAACAGGAGTGGATCTAAAAAAGAGATGACATATGAAGGTAATATTTGCATGTCTTCTGTGTTTTGTACCCACTCCTGATTTTGGCTAGCAAATCGTAAGCAAATTCTCATGGGACCATACAGGCCTTACAGCTGCTACACAGACAGGATCTGTTGTGCGTCTCATTTTTCCTTCCTTCTGACCGATCAGAAGAAAGGTAAAATAAATGGTGATTTCAAGAAGGCCGAACAAGGACAATAGCGACCCCGTCATATAGTGGCGAGGGTGGTAACAGCATGAGAAGTCCACAGAGTGGCCCTATGAAATAGTGGTGAGGTGGAAGCAGCATGAGGAGACCACCAAGTGGCACAATGACAGGATCTGGAGGTGGCGGCAGCATCAGGAGGCCACAGACTGGCACAATGACAAAGTTTGTAGGTGACAGCAGCAGTATGATTAGGCCACAGAGTGGCACAGTGACATAGTGTGGAGATGGCAGCAACAGCAGCATGATACCACAGAGTGGCAAGGTGACATAGTGTGGACATGCCAGCATCAGGAGGCCACAAAGTGGCAAGTTGACATAGTGTAGAGATGGCAGCAACAGCAGCAGCAGCATGATACCACAGAGTGGTAAGGTGACATAGTGTGGACATGGCAGCATCAGGAGGCCACAAAGTGACAAGGTAATATAGTGGCGAGATGGCAGCCACAGCAGCATGATACCACAGAGTGGCAAGGTGACATAGTGTGGACATGACAGCATCAGGAGGCCACAAAGTGGCACGGTGACATAGTGTGGAGATGGCAGCATCAGGAGGCCACAGAGTGGCATGGTGACATGGTGTGGACATGGCAGCAGCAGCATGATACCACAGAGTGGCAAGGTGACATAGTGTGGACATGGCAGCATCCGGAGGCCACAAAGTGGCATGGTGACATGGTGTGGACATGGCAGCAACAGCAGCAGCATGATACCACAGAGTGGCACGGGGACATAGTATAGAGATGGATGATCTAATCTGATGCATCAAACATTTGGTGGAAATCTTGGCTGATCCACGCCTGATTCATCTTGACAAAAGTAAGTCTCTACACATTTTGGGTGGACAGGCGAGTTCTTCTTGGGGTAACTATGGCCCCCGCCGCACTAAACACCCGCTCTGATGCCACACTACTGGAGAGGAAAGCTTTTCCAGGGCAAACTTGGCCAGTTGCGGCCACAAATCCAGTTTGGCTGCCCAGTAGTCCAGCGGATCTTCTATGACGGCTGGCAGGGTGTTGTCAAAGTATGCCACCACCTGATGGTTCAGGTCCTGCTCCGGGTCTACCTGCTGCTGCTAGTGAGTAGTTTCTTCATTATGCGGGTGAAGAAAGGTGCTCATCAGCGACTCTAGACTCAGGCTGCTGGTGTTGCTGTCACTTGCGACGAAGTCGAAGATCCAGTCAACCAATCAAGAACCGCTGGGTTCCTGGTCAAAACACGACCGCTAGCTGACATGTGGACCTGAGGCCTCGGGAAGAAACCCCTGCTGCCACGCCCCCTTACTCTACTGCAACCTGTGCCTGGGCCAAAACCTGTTGCTCCACCTCTGACACTCCCCTGTGCAGGGCCTGGCACTTCTCTGTCTGACATACTTTTAGCTGAACTAAATAAATTAAAAGCAAATTAAAACACCCCTAAAAGCGCAAAATATATTTTTCTTTTTTTACTGAGATAGGCAACTAAAGGATTTGAAATTGGCAACAAAACTATTTTAGTGTAAATAACAGCAAAAGTGAACTGCGTATATATTTCTCGTATTGGACTAAAATAGGCCACTTAACCATTTCTAAGTAAATAACAGAAAAAGTGAACTGCAAATATTTTTCTCTTTTACTCTAGAAATATGGCAATAAACACTTTTAGCGTAAATAACACCAAATGTGAACTGCGTCTATTTTTCTCGCATTGTAGTGAAATACGATAAGAAACGCTTTTAGCGCAAATAACAGCAAATATGAACTTAGTCTGTTTTTCTCTAGAAATATGGCAATAAACGCTTTTAGCGCAAATAACACCAAATGTGAACTGCGTCTATTTTTCTCGTGATGTAGTGAAATATGACAAGAAACGCTTTTAGCGCAAATAACAACAAAAGTGACCTGCGTAAATATTTCTCGTATTGTATTGAAATAGGCCACTAAATGATATCAGCGCAGTAAACAGCAAAAGTGACCTGCGTATATATTTATCTTTTAGGCTTTTCAACATAGCACTTGCACCCCAATAACTAATTGCTGGAATGACAGAGAGGTATTATGAGACTATCTGGATCCCCATGTAATGTTTCCCTGCACTTGTATATCCCTTTTTTTCACAATGAGGATTTTCCTATGACTCTCCCTACTAGCATCTGCACATGTCTCTCCCTGACTGTGAAATGATTCCTCTCACTATTCTTTCCCTGCACTAGTAAATCGCTTTTTTCCATTTTTTTAATTCGTTTTTCTTTCACCTAGTTTTTCGCCTGCATACACGTCTGTCCCTGACCAATGTACGATAGTAAATGGCAGACTCTAAGATGGCTGCCGTATTTATAGGGCTGTGAC
Organism: Bufo bufo; assembly: GCF_905171765.1. Taxonomy (NCBI): domain Eukaryota; kingdom Metazoa; phylum Chordata; class Amphibia; order Anura; family Bufonidae; genus Bufo; species Bufo bufo. The sequence continues at coordinate 39,912,038 of NC_053397.1, read as the reverse complement.
ATCACCGGGCTGGCCGGCTGCTGATTGGCTGCATGCATGGCATTATGGGTCATCCCGCCTTTCCAGAGTTCCTAGCCCCATGTCCTCACACGTGTAGCCGGCTAGCCGCCATGTTAAAAAAAATTGCGATTCGTTACCACGAAGCGTGAGGAAATTCGGATTCATTCAGAATCAAATTTTTCCTGAAATTCGGAACAAATTCGACTTTGTCAGCTTCGATTCACAATAATCTTTATTTATATAGCGCCAATGCTTTACAATCAGGCCATGTGGCCATGCCTGGGTACTGCAGCTCAGCTCCCATTCAAGTGAATGGTGGCTGAGCCCCATTGCTGGTACTGGAAACCACATAGTGTACACAGCCTTCTTAGTCTCTGATGCCATGGCAGTGTTTATCCAACTTAAAAGGAGTGTCCCATCTCAGACATTGATGGCATATTGTTAGAATACGCCATCAAAGTCAGATAGGTGTGAGTCCCACCTGTGGGACTCACTCTTATCTCCAGAACAGGGCTCCCAATGCAGCATTGGACTGAAGTCCCTTAGGTCCACCAGAGGAAATCATTCTGAGGACCCACCATCTGTATATGGGACCTTAAGAGCCCTGGTTTATTAGTTGTCCATTATTGTGGGAGCTTGGGCCCACCGGAGGATCCTCTGGTACTCTGGTGGGCCAGTCTGACCCTGCCCCAAAGTGAAGGATAGCACACTGCGCATGCGTAGCGTCCCCTCCATTCACTGCTATGGGAGTTCCAAAAACAGCCAAACGAGTGTGCTCAGCTATCTTTGGAAGTCCTATAGCAGTGAATGGAGAGCACACTGCGCCACCGCTCCATTCACCAGCCAACCCATCGGCTGTTTTTGGAACTCCCATAGCAGTGGATGGAGGGAGGCTGGGTCCCGGAGGTGGGTGCACCACCAATAAGGCCAGGTGAGGCAGCACCAGGTAGGGGCAAGAGTGGGGCAGCGGAATGGCCATGGGCAATGAGCGCTTTCATTTTGGCAAAGGGGTTAGGTTAAGAAATTGGCAGGGGGGGGGGGCGTTGTTTCAGTTTTCACCTCAGGCAGCAGAAAGGCTAGGTGCACCCCTGGTGGGACCTTCACCTATCTGATATTGATGGCATATCCTAGTAATATGCCATCAATGTCTCAGATGGGCCAACCCCTTTAAATAAAAACAGCCATAGGAACAATATTCATAACATAAGTTTTTTCGGAGCAGAAACCTTTACTGGCAATATGTGGATATCAACAATTTAGTCCTTTACTCATTAAAAAATCTGGAGCAACACTCCTGTCACATATCCGTCCGCAAGTAGATTGATGGATGACGGCAGAGGCGGAAGGTTGCCCAAATTGTTTCAGTTAATTAAATAGCTCTGACCTCTGTTGGATTGCAATCGCTGCTTTTGTTGGACTTCTTTTTAAATTGCTGTCAGTTTTTAACTGCTTTGTATTACTATTAATGTCATTTTTATGTAATGCTTTCCTCTCCACAGCCCTTAATCCCAAATTACATTTTGCCAAAAGTGCTGAAATTGTGGCTGCGCTGGTATTAGCGGCACTGATAAGACGCAATGAAAATTAGATTCCATAAACAGCTTGTGTATTATGTGTCTTCCAGAACAGGAGTCGTGTTCTGAGCGAAGAACATTCAATGCCAAGACAGCTTTAGTTTTGTGCTAACGATTCAGAACATGAGACTATTAAATGTGAAATTTCCATCCAAATGCACAGAACTATACTGTGCTTTTGTAAAATATAAAGCATTGTGTGATATACTGTACATGCAGATGTGTCCTCTCTCACCTTCCCCTTCCTCTTGGCTCGAGGTACTGTATCACGAGATGACCATTTTTTCTTCTAAACAAACCTTTTGCATTACACACTGTGTCCGGCAGTGTTTGTTTTTTTTATAAAGGGCATCTGTCAGCAGTTTTGTACCTATGACACTGTCTGACCTGTTACATGAGCACTTGGCAGCTGAAGGCATCTGTGTTGGTCCCATGTTCCTATGTGCCCGTATTACCGAGAAAAATGATGTTTTATTGTATGCAAATGAGCATCTAGGAGCAACGGGGGCGTTACCATTACACCTAGAGGCTTTGCTCTCTCTGGAACTGCTGCACCTTCTGCAGTTTAATTGACAGGACCAGGCAGTGAAAACTTCATTACACCTGGTCCTGTCAATCAAAGTGCAGAGAGTGCGGCAGTTGCAGAGAGAGCTGAGCCTCTAGGTGTAACGTTGCTCCTAGAGGCTCATTTGCATACAATAAAACATCACTTTTCTCAGCAGTGCAGGCACATATGAACATGGGACCAACACAGATGCCTTCAGCTGCCAAGCGCACATGTAACAGGTCAGCCAGTGTCATAGGGACAAAACTGCTGACAGATGCCCTTTATAGCTCTTCATCTCACATCGCTCATCTTGGGATATCTTGAGCCAAACTTACAGCTTTTTTTTATTGACTGTTTAAGATTTAGCATTTATTAAAGGGGTATTTTGGTTGTTACGCGTTATCCCTGGATAACTTTTAGATTGGTGGGGATCCTACCACTGGGACCACCACTTATGACGAGAAGTGGGACCCCGTACCTCTTGGAGCTCTCAGAAATGAATGGGTCAGACATGGGTGCTGTCACTTCATTCATCTCATTGGAAGCTCTGGTAATAGCTGAGCGCTGTACTTGGCTGTAGCTGGAAATCCCATAATGAAGTGGCAGTGCGCATGCTCGACCTGCCTCTCCATTAATTTCGAGGCCATCCAGGGGTATATTGTCCCCATTTTTATGATTGGTCAAGGTCCCAGCAGTAGGACCCTCATCCATCTAATAAATGTCCCTTATCCTATGGATAGGGGATAGTTGTTATAATAAAATTGTAACTATGATTACCGACTGATTAAATGAACTCCAATGTTAGATCAATGTAATGGCCATGTGTGAATATCATGTATAATAAATATATAAAAATATATAGTATACCAATAGGGATAACTTGTGACAACCAGAATACCCCTTTAAGTACTGCACTACATGGTTGGCACAGTATTTTAAGGTGTCCCAATGCCCTAGGACTGGCACCTAATATACAATTTTTAGCTACGAAAAAATAAATGGTTTATGCAACTCAGATCTTAAAGAGGCAGATAAACATATGCACATAACCACCTATATAGGTTACTATATGCATATGTTTATCTGTACCTGCTCCTGATGAAGGGGTTTGCATACCCCAAAACGCGTTGAGCTGTTTTGTGAGCTATTTGTCTACATTAAAGAAGCCAAAGCCTTCAACAATACTACTGAGGTGAAGCCTTTTTTCCCTACTGGGCAACTATCAGTTTTGAAGACTCTACAGGCGCTCCTGGCTGGGGGGTTGTTGGTCCGTGCTGGTGTCTTGAGTTTATCCAGCTGGCCACCCCCCGTGAAGTGAGTTTATTACTACCTTTGGTTATTCCAATATACTTTACATATGGCTAATATATGTGATTAATTTTACCAACAGTTTTTATAGGTGTGCTCTAGTAGTGAGTTTACTATTCACTGACTCCGCCTTCTTCTTGAGTCACCTTGTATTAGGGTGGGCACCCAACCTTCATTATCTATTAGCTAATATTCTCTTGACCACTTTGTTTGTTTCTGAAACACTTTTGGGTTTTGGCGCTTCTCATAGGGGTGTACCTCTTTGACTTGTCAGTCACTATTTCTTATTTTCATTTACACACTGATCTCTTTTAGTGTGAACACCCCTTTAGCTGCCTCCCCTGCTACACTTGTTTTTCTTGCTCCTTTTTCCCTGTTCTCCATCCACTGGCGCCTCTAGTTATATCCTATCTCTTGGAGTCCTCCACTAGATTGGATTAACCCTCGTTTTTTTCTTTTCTTTATACCCATATATTGAAGGATATGCCATCAATGTCAGGAGGAGTGGGTCTCAGATGTGGGACCCACACCTATCTCCAGAAAGGAGCTCTCGGAGTGAAGGAGAACACACCACGCATGTGGGATCTGTTCCTATCTGACATTGATGGCACATCCTACTGATGGAAATAGCCCTTTAACACTTAGTGGTCAGTTCTTCAATGTGTTCAGGTAATCAATAGGGTGCCAGCCTGGCAAAAAACAACTGTCCAAAGAGAACCACCCCTTCAAATGAGCACATATTCTAGAAATGTAGAAGTAGAACAGTGGATATCTAAAGAGAAGGCCTCAAAGGGATTTTTTTTTGGTACTTAGATACTGATGTCTATCCTCAAAATAGGTCATCACTATCAGATCAGTAGCTGTCGGACTCCCAGCATCCCCCACAGATTAGCTGTTTTGGGAAGCCACTGGAAAATATGCAGTGAATGACACCGGAAGCAGACGGCTCCATCCACTGTGTAGTGGCTAAGCTTGGGTACTAAGGAGCTAAGTTGCAGTGCGCCAGCTCCGGAGACTTCCATCCACTGTATAGTTTCCAGCGGTTGCCCAAAATTGCTGATCAGTGGGGTTGTTGAATTCCCACAGAGCTAATATTGATGACCTATTCCTTTAAATGTCTCCCTGATCCAGGGTACACTTTACTTATGACTGGCATTTGTTTTCCTGCTGTGCAAAGTTCAGATGAATGCATTTAGCATGAGAAGAGATGCTCTTTTTATCTTAATTTCACATCATCTTTCAGTCTCAATGTTATCAGGGATCTCTGGGTGGGACACAATTTAGTGTAACATGTTAGCGCTGTCAGGCAGAAAATGTAAATCGGTTATGAAAAAAGAAAATCAGGCTTTTCAAATATACAATTATAGAGGAGCCATTAGGGTAGAGATGAAGAGCCTTGAAATTACAAGGAGGATAATAGACTATTGCAGAAGTTATCATGGTCCCTGTATACAATAATGTTCTTTAGTCATTTGGTTGAAATTTTATTTTATTCAAATGCCCTCCACTTTCTAATATGTTGGCAAGGAAAGACCAAGAATAGACGAATATCGTCGCTGCTGTCTCAATGGAGTCCAGAAACAATGATGGCAGGTTTAATCCATTTATTGTCTGTGTATAAAGGTGACCCGAAACTGACTGACAATAAATAGATTAAACCTGCCATCATTGTTTCTGGACTCCATTGCGTCAGCAAGGGCCATCAGTCCGTTTTTAGGTTTTCCTTGCAGACTTTCCACTCCAGACCTTCATTCAGCTGGACGAGGCAGAAGCTTCCCACCCATAATACTTCTGGCCCTTTGGTATCTTGTTCCCCCAGTACAACTGGATAAAGTGAATGCTACTTTCTTGTACTTGCCTGTCCAACCATGTTATAAGTAGTGATGAGCGGCAGGGGTAATATTCAAATTCGCGATATTTTGCGAATATTTGGGCGAATATTCACCAAATATTCGAGAATTCGCAAATTCGTGATCTCCAAGCATTATTTTATCGATTACGAAAATTTGCATTAAAAAAATCGCATTAAAAATCGCATGAACTGGTATTTAAAAAAAAACGAATATTCGCGATTACGAATATATTTTGCGATATTCTAAATATTCAGGAATTCTCGAAGTGCCGATATTCGCGATTAAAATTCGCAATTCGAATATTCGTGATCAACACTAGTTATAAGTGGTATTGCTCTAGATGCACTTTTTATGTATTTTCCACTAAGATCTGAATAATTACTGTAGCATTCATTTAAGGTCTGGGGGTTCAAATCTCAAGACCAGAGTCTTCAGCTAAATCTGACCCCATTCTTCACATGAATACATTTTGCACAGTAGTTTATTTTTTTTTTAAATCAGATAATTTTTATTTGAGTTTCATAAAAACAAAATATTATTACAGTAACAACCCCTTACACCCACCCACCCCCCTCTTCCCACCCACCCCTTCTTCAGTCCTGCGACCAAGTAAAGTCCAGAGTCATTTCCGTGATAGTCTTTGTAACACCATACACCATTAACATACTCTCTCCCATATATCTTCCGTGACCGCCATTCCATCCCTTGTCTTCAACAGCTCACATATTCATCTTTCATCCATCCAACATATAAATGGTCACCATTCTTCCCAACAGGCAAGAAATAAAATAAAATAATCCAGCATACAATATTTTGGACATTTTCCACCCAATATACTATTAATTAATGTTGTAATATCTCAACCACGAGAACCATACTATTTCAAATTTTTTGACCGCTCCTCTCTTCTGATAGACATACCTTTCCAACTTTACCAAGATGTGAACCCTGTCTATTAGCTCTTTCAATGTAGGTGCTTCTGGATCTATCCAATGTTGTGCAATACTTTTCCTGGCTTGATATAAAACACGCATAATGGCCGTTTTCTTTTTTGCCGTTCCTGGCTGAACTTTAACACATCCTAAAACACACACTAGTGGTGCAACCTCTATGTTAGTTTGGAACACAACATTTATCAAGTTCACAACATCCATCCAGTATCTCCTAAGCTTTGGACAATTCCACATCAGATGGATTAGATCAGCGTTATGCCTATTACACCTCGGGCAACAGTCATCTGCTCTATATCCCATCTTTTTCAACAAAACCGGGGTTCTGTATACCCTGTGCATCAGGTACAATTGTGATACCCGTTGTGCTTCACTCACTGCTATGGTTTGAAAATTCTTCATTACTTCCTCCCATAAGTCCTCAGTTAGATCTCCAATGTCAGACTTCCATTTCCCATATAGTCCTAACGGCCTATTTTTATACTGCACTTCCATCAGGGTCATGTAATGAAGAGATATTACCCCATTTGTGCTCCCCTGCGTTGTGGTGAGGTCTATAATACTATGCTTCGGTGCCTGAACAATGTTTTCATGTTTTATTTGCGATCGTATAGCATGTCTGAGCTGAAGATAAAGATAAAAAGAGTTATGTGGTATATTAAATTCTTGTTTTAGTTGTGCAAATTCTTTTAGATTGTTATTAGAGAACAACTGAACCATTCTATTAAGACCATACCTCTCCCACCCCTTTGTTTCTGACACTTTACCTACTTCTTTATACATATAGTTCGGCCATATTGGTGTATATTTTGTATATCCTGATATTTTAGCCATAGACCTGGCTTTCCACCATATTTTGTGTATCACTCTCAATATCTGATATTGCGCACCTCTATCATAAAAAGTACCCTCTTCCAAGGCTGATAGCAAACATTTTTTCCCTATAAGGTGTTTCACTATTTTTCCCGTCTTGTTTAGGTTTTCACTGTCTCCCCAACCCCTGATATGCTGCAGTTGGGCTGCGACATAATACACCCAAGGGTCTGGTATAGCTAGTCCCCCATGCGTTTTAGGCCTCTGTAATGTACTTAGTTTTATGCGAGGAACACCTCGTTTCCATATAAGATCCCTAAAAATTGTATTAACCTTGTGGAAAAAACGGATTGGAATCCATATTGGAGCATTATGGACGAGATATAACAGTTGGGGCATAAGAATCATTTTTATAAGGTTGGCTCTGCCAATCAACGTAAGGGGTAACTTAGTCCATGCTTGCATTTTACTCCTGAACTTTTCAAGTAGGGGTACTAGATTCAGATCACTATATTCTCGAGTATCAGTAGATATTTTCACCCCCAAGTACGTAAAGGATGTAACAACTTTGAGATCTGATGACACTAGCAAAGACGGATTCACTGTTTTAGATAAAGGCATTACAGTAGATTTTGACCAATTTATGGTCAATCCAGATAGTTGGCCAAAGTCATTTATAATCTTAATAGCTTCCGAAAGGGATGTTTCCCAATCTTCCAAAAATAACAACAAGTCGTCTGCATATAATGCGACTTTTTCTATAAGATTCCCATATTGAAAACCTTTTACTAGACCTGCACTTCTAAGGGCTTCAGCTAGCGGCTCTATCGCCACCGCAAACAATAGTGGTGACAGAGGGCACCCCTGCCTAGTCCCCCTATAAATATTGAATGGGTCTGATAAATTACCATTTACTCTTACGGACGCTCTAGGACTAGCATATAATAACTGTATCCATTTTATGAACTCTGGGCCAAAGCCCATCTTCTGGAGTACAGACCACAAATACCGCCATTCCACACTGTCAAATGCTTTGGCCGCATCAAGAGATGCGACCGCCGCATTCGAGGTGTGAACATGACCTGCCTGAATATTTAAAAACAGACGCCTAATATTCACCGCTGTGGACATATTTGGCATAAAGCCAGCTTGGTCGGTATGTATGAGAGATGTAATTACTGTATTTAAGCGATTCGCCAGCACTTTTGCCAAGATCTTCACATCCACTGGAAGCAAAGATATAGGTCTATAAGAATCAGCTTCTAGAACGTCTTTACCTGGTTTTGGTAACACCACAATTATGGCCTCATTCATAGACAGCGGTAAACTACCCAAACCCTTAGCTTCTTCACACACCTCCAACAACTGAGGCAAAAGTGTTGAAGCATAAGACTTGTATATTTCCACCGGTAACCCATCTTTGCCGGGAGCTTTATTATTGGCCATATCACAGAGGGCTAACTCCATTTCTTTTAATGTTATAGGCCCCTCAAGCATATTCCTCTGATCCTCAGAGAGGACATTTAAATGTAACGGGTGTAGGAAGCCCTGTAAATCCTCATCCGTTGCACGCATCTTAGTCTCATATAAAGAAGAATAAAATGTGTGCATGATTTTCAGTATATGCTCTGATGATGTGTGTATGTTCCCCTCCCTATCCCTAAGAGCCGCTATGTATGCTGTTTGTTGTTGGGCTTTAGAGATTAATGCTAACATCCTACCTGCCTTCTCTCCTTCTTCATAATGGGATTGTTTTGAGAAGAACCTTTTATTTTGTGCAGTTTGTAGTAGATTGTCGTTCAGTTTTTGTTGTGCCTCCCGCCATCTCTTTTCCATTGTTACGTCCGGTGAAACAATGTACTCCGCTTCTGTTGTTTCCACCTCAGCCATTAGTCTACGTACATTAAACCTGGATTCATTTTTCTTTTTATTTATGTCAGCTATTAATAACCCCCTTAAGAAAGCTTTCATTGTATCCCATACTATCATTTTGGGGGCTGATGGATTATTAAGTGTGAAAAATTCCTTCAATTTCTCCCCTATTCCACCAATATCTGGAAGTATATGCAGCCAGTACGGATTGAATTTCCATACCTTAATGCCTTTATATTGGGAAGAAAGAAAGTCAGCCGTTGCCATCACTGGGGAATGATCTGAGATCCTTCGTGGGAGATATTCCACCTTTTGGACATATTGTCCCATGCTCTCATTACCCAATATCATATCTATCCTTGACAAGGAACCATATGTTGTAGAATAGCATGAATATTGTTTTGTTTGTGGATGTTTCATCCTCCAGTAATCCAACAGGGAGACCTCCTGAATTAATTTGCCAAACTGAGTGACACCACCCCCCGCAGATTGTGGACCCCCACTCATTCTATCCATATCAGTATGTATTACCGTATTGAAATCTCCTAACATTAAAACCGGGACCTCTGGTAGATCCGTCATAAAACCCAGAGCAGTTCTGAGCACAGTAGGGGAATACGGCGGCGGTATATACATTCCTATTATAACACATCTTGTATTAAATACAGTACAATATAAACATATAAATCTCCCTTCAGTATCTATTTTTTGGGATAGGCATTTAAATGGTATATTCCTGTGTATGAGAACACTCACACCCCTTGCATATGTGGAATAGGTAGCATGAAAACAATGCCCCGCCCAACGGGGACTGAGCAGCGATGTCTGTTCTTTAGACAAATGTGTTTCCTGTAAGCAACAGATCACGGGGTGGCATTGCCTCATGCCATCCAATATTGCCTTTCTCTTGTTATTATCTTTTACCCCTCTGACATTCCAACTAACAAATTTAATTGTTCCTGCCATCCCTACACGTTGCACACATATTTTTCGGGTAGAACCCTATATAAATATAAGACATATCAAGACATTTCTCTGGTGTATGGTATACAAACCAAGCTCTAACATAGTTAGTCTGAACCATCATGGTCGCAGTATCTGAACAAACAACTGGTAACTTCCCCTTTAACAGTTTTGTCTCTAAAAAGACAAGGTTAGTGCTTCAACCTCCTCCACGAGTCCCCACTACAACACCGTTTGATTGGCCCGTGGGATAAAACAGCACCCGCTGCTGAGGCCTAGCACTAGTCAGCACTTTACCCTTAGTAACTGGGTTGGCTAATCCTAAAAACTTATCAACACTTAAATTGTTTATGTAGTATAAATCCCTCCTTTACCTTATAGGTCTACTTGCTCCCTCTGCATTTTCATATATAGTGATATTAATATTAACGGGCTACTGAAACCTGCTAAATACTCTGATGCATATTCCAACCTTATAACAACTGTTATGCAACCATTACAGCATTCATATCCTCCAATCACGCCCATATATACTCATTCTGCCAGATGATAAGCAAAAAGTGCGTCCATACGAGAGCATGTTCTTTATCATCTCGGATAACTTCATCTGTTGTTCTCCGCCAGTTGCCGTTCATGTCGATCCAGCCATCTCAGCGCCTCCTTCGGATCCTCATGAAATGTTGTATTTCCCAGTGCGACAATTCTTAGCTTGGCTGGGTAGATCATGGAATAGGATACATTCAACGCCCTAAGGCGACGTTTAATGTCCAGGAATTTAGCTCTTCTTTTTTGCACTTCCTGAGAGAAATCTGGAAAGAGCGCCACCTTTTGCCCATTAATGGTAAGGTCAGCCACATCTCTGGCTTTTCTCAATAGAATGTCCCGGTCCTTGTAATGTAGTATTTTCATCAAGACTGGTCTCGGGGGTGCGCCCGGAGGCAACGGGCGAGTTGGAACTCTATGAGCCCTTTCGACCGCAAATAGTGGTGTCAGCGCTGCCTCCCCAAATTTTTCTTTTAACCAGGTTTCAAAAAAGTCTGTAGGATTAGCCCCTTCGGTTTTTTCAGGCACTCCCACCAACCTTATATTGTTACGGCGTGACCGGTTCTCTAGATCATCTTGTTTAGCCGCAATAATGTCTAGACGTCGCATATATTCTGTAGCATCACGCTTCATGGGTGGTATGGCATCCTCAACTGCTCCCATTCTTTCCTCCAAAGCTGAGGTGCGCTCTGCCAACTTTTTCATGTCATGGCGGACTATAGTGACATCCTCCTTTATAGCACCCACTTGCACAGTGAGAGCATTCAGTGATTTGCCACACTTTGATATAGCATGCATAACATCTTTCAGGGTGGGTTCATCAGAGTCAGAGTCCTGCTCCCCTGTGTCTATGTCATCATCTTCTGACTGCAGGGCATTGTACCTGTTGGATTTAGTACTGTGCTCCCCTGCAGCTGCTTCTTTTTCAGCCACATCATCTGCCAGCAGTTCTTCTGACATTTGTGTCTGCCTTTTATTCATACCCCTGGTGCTCTGTGACATCGGTGTCCTGGCATACTTCTCCAGCCTCACCGCTGTATCTCTCTGCACCTCCCCCAAGCGGCTCTGTCGGCCTGGGGTTGCCGCTCCGCCATCTTGAATATCTCTGTCCCCGCTTTTGGCGTCCTTTTTTATCTTCATGGCCGCGATTTTTCGGCTCTGCTGCACACCGGACAGGTCAGTAACGGCCCAGAAGTAGATTAGGGGTTGTTTGTGAGCTATGTTCGCCCGTTTACAGGATGTATTTGCCGATAATGCAGAGGAGCTCAGCAGCCTTGCGTCTGCTCACATGCCGTGCTTAGCTCCGCCCCCACAGTAGTTTATTTAAAGGGAACCTGCAAAGACAGAGGTGAGGAAGAAGCCAGAGGTCACTATCTTTAAATCTGCTACCTATTTTCCTTCACCATTAGTAAATCTACGGCTATCCCGAGGAGTTCACCTGCCTGCCTCAAGGCTAGACTTGACTAAGAAAACAGGTGCAAGCTGACAGGTGACCATTTAAATGCCAAGGAGTAGCAGGAAAGAAGTACAAGTAAAAGTAGTACTAGTAGAAGTTAGAGTCTAAGCCGGAAAAGACAGCGGAAGCCAAATCAGTAGACAAGGGCTTAATCCAGAAACAAGCCAAAGTCAGTTCATAGGAAGGTCCAACAGAAAGGCAGAACATTTCTGAGCACAAAGAACTAATAAGAGCCAGGAACAGAATCAAAGCCAAAGACATAGAAGCAATGCCAGACATAAATCCCCGTCTGGCTCTTCAGCTGGACCCTTAGCTGGAAACTTGATTGGCTCAGCATCCAGGCTCACAGACAGGTTGGCCAGCAGGGGCCTGGCTGATCAGCACAGCAACCCTCCTAGAACAACCATGCACTGGATTGTGGCTAGGTAGAAATCTGTATGCATGTTAAAAACCCCAAGCTACCTTTAATGCCAGAATCGGTGAAAAGACTTGGTATAATAGTACTGCTCAAACTCATCAGCATTCCCCTATAATAATCTCACAAAAAGTCCATGTTCTATATGCTATTAGAATGTAATCTCCACATACATTACCCTGCTTGAATAAGCATGCCACATTATCTGCCAGTCTTCTAAGAAGATGAGTGGGGATCGACTAGGACTATTTGCACATGTTAGACTCTGCGATATTCCTGAGTGCTTCAGAGCACAGATCGATTACTGGATTACAGCGGGGGTAAGCAAGTGAGTACACAAAGAATAACGAGATATTCATCTTTTCACCTATCACAGTTCTATTAAGGGACTTCTACATGGGCCAAGACTCCCAAAGATAAGTCTAACGAGAGTTCATAGGAACGCCTGTTAGCGATTATCTGGTGATGTAAATGTACCGCCAATTACCCAATGAACCCGAATGCGCACACAAAAATTACCTAATGAACGAGCGTCTGTGCACACACAAAAATTATAATTTTTCTGTGTAAATAGGATCTGCTCAGTATGGGGATGAGTGATGGCATTAGTGCTCGCTCCTCCCCATACTCTGGTGGAGATTGCTGCATGTAAATGCTAGTTCTCCTCCACTGACGAGCAGCCGATTGTTGCAAAGGAACTCTTCCTTCCCGACAGTCTGCTGCTCTGTCATCCCATGTAAAGGGACCTTTACTTATGGGGTAGAGAAAAATTAATATCTATTGAATCTATTGTATTTCATTCTGCAAGATAAGGAAAAGTAATGCTGCTTCCTTCTGTAAGACACTATCACACATGGACAGATTACATGCGGCAAACCCGGCAGCAACGTGTCACTGAAAATGATTTTTTTTAATGCTGCTACCAATGCAGTGCCATATTTCACAGCCAAGCTATGGAGCAGTAACAATGAATATCTGCAGAGGAGGTGTTCTTCAATTCCTCAGGACAGATGATTGCAGAGACTTGTGATAAGAGTCATTGGACAGCCAAGGTCAGGCCAGTACTCTGGACAATACCGAGATGTTTGCCCTCAGAAAAAGCCAATAAGACGTAGTGTGGCACAGCAGAGACGTATGTCTCATGCCGCCCATGCGTGCACCCATCTAAACTACAATTTAACACAAAGACAATGTAAGGATAATCTGTATTGGCATTTCCTGCTAAGCCATGGCTTGGATGGGATAATCGTTATGGTATTGATTATACAGTCAGTTGAAATTATTCATTAACTCTACAGTGGTCAATTTCCATCAGAATGAAATAAGTGAAAACAGCTGGATATAGAGTGCACTAGTGGTGCGGAGTTAGCAAAGATGATTATCCTGGGATGGGTTATCTGGGATCTTATTTTTATATAGGGTATGACTACAGCTAATAGCATGTCATCGGGTTTTATGTGCACTGCAAATCTGAAACATGCATGTAACTTTCTATAATAAATACAGTATCAGACACATAAGGATATTATAAATGTCATAACTAATGAGCAATTCTTCACAGGGTCCAGTTATTCCCCTAATTTTAGCAGAGAATCTTCCATCCACTGGGGGCAGCAGAGGGGTTTGTATTGTTTGCTAGTAGCCCTGGTGTCTGAGTTTGAATTCGACCAAGGGTAGCCTCTACATGGAGTCTGTGCGTTTTGGGTATGTGTGCATGGGGCTTCTTATCACGGCCCAAAATATAGAGATGGGTTAATTGAGATAGGAAATTTATTCGGTGAGTGATGATGATCTGCACTGCAGAATACGTTGGCAGTATGCAAGCAACGGGGAAAAAGAACCCGCCCCACAAGTGCTAAGTGTAGTATCCATTTTTGTCTTGCCACAAAAGGTCTTAAAAAGCCTGTTCTACGAAAAATATTGTACATTTTTTAAACCAGCACCTGGATCTGAATACTTTTGTAATTGCATGTAATTAAAAATTTAGTGTGGCTATTGAGCTATTCAATAAAATGTATCTGTATCCCCCCACCCCCTATATGTGCTCTTCCTGACTTCTCTGTCCACATCAGAAACATCGCTGAGGTGGACACACATGCTAATTTTTATTCTTCAACTGACGTCAGCCATATCTACTGTTAGAAGCTGTGAAAGTTAGGCTTATAGTCTACTTTCACACTGGCGTTTTGGCTTTCCGTTTGTGAGATCCGTTCAGGGCTCTCACAAGCGGTCCAAAACGAATCAGTTTTGCCCTAATGCGTTCTGAATGGAAAAGGATCCACTCAGTTTGTCTCCGATCAGTCACCATTCTGCTCTGGAGGCGGACACCATGACGCTGCTTGCAGCGTTTTGTTGTCCGTCTGACGAAGCGGAGCCAAACGGATCCGTCCTGGCAAACAATGTAAGTCAATGGGGATGGATCCGTTTTCTCTGACAGAATCTGGCACAATAGAAAACGGATCCGTCCCCCATTGACTTTCAGTTGAGTTCAAGACGGATCCGTCATGGCTATAGAAGACATAATACAACCGGATCCGTTCATGACGCATGCACGCGGTTGTATTATTGTAACGGAAGCGTTTTTGCAGATCCATGACGGATCCTCAAAAAATGCTAGTGTGAAAGTAGCCTTACAGGGAGAGAGCTGCAGCACATAGGACATGCCCCCTGATCTGCAGCAGAAAGAACATGTCTCCTGAGATAGGGCACTCCCCCTAATCTGCAACAGAAAGGACACACTCCCTGAGCTGTCAGCTTGAAATAAATCTAGCAGAACAATCGGAGCAATGATTGGAGCAATGATTGGCAAGATCTCTGGATCCATGTGAGGTACAGGGCTTGTTCTAGCTTTGTTTGCAAGAGATTGTCATGTACTATGTAGTGTCTGATTTTAATTTTTTACATTAATCACGGGATAACCCCTTTAATGTTACTATAGTACCCGGAAATCAGATGACCAATCATTCAGTGGGTAGGTGCTTTCTGAATGGCAAAGCTATGGGTCTTGGCAGATCAATGAAAAGTAGAGGGCATAAGTGTGGCCCCAATTTTAGTGGAAAACTGCACTGTACAATATTAAAGGGGTTATGCCAAATTAGAAAAGTATCCCCAGGACAGATAGTGGATCCACAGGATAGGGGTAAGCATCTCATCACTGGGACCCCCACCATTCACGAGAACGCGGACCTCCCATATTCATATGAGGTACAATCTTTGGTTATCTCTTGCAGTCCCATAGAGTGAATGGATCAGCAGCAGACATGTGCCCTCCTAGGACCACTAATACCAACACCAAAAACAAAATGGGGAACCCATGCTAACACTTTATTTTAGCATAAATTATCAAAAAAGATTGAATTAAATATTCTACTTTTTAATATAATTTCTATGCCATGAAAAAAAAATGAAGATTTGGGCAGCAGTCAAAAAACAGCACATAGGTAGGAGCTGAAATGTGTCTGCCCAATGAGAATCAAAGAACTCTGGTTGCAAAAAGGTTAAGACTAGTGTTGAGCGAACCCGAACTGTAAAGTTCGGGTCCGTACCGAATTTTACGATATTTAGTACCCGAACTTTGCCTAGTAGATTGGGTGGCTGACAGTGCCTCCAGTTCCTTCACATTGTCTCCCACCTGGTCCCTTGCTGAAAGTGCAGAATTGGCACTTGCAGCCCATGGGCATCTGTCTTTTACCTCACCCCCTTGCAAATCAGGCAAGCAGTCTGAGCCCCAAGTCATGCAGCAGTCTCTTCTGCTTTTTGATGACTCTGCTGGCAGGGTTTCTGAGGGCCGTCCACATAGCCCTGCTCCAGAAGTGGAAGAGATTGATTGAACTGATGCCCAACCACTTATGTTTCAGGATGTGGGCATGGGAGGACCACTGCGGCACGTCTCGGATGATGACGAAACACAGGTGCCACCTGCTGCGGCTTTCTGCAGTCTGCAGACCGTCAAGGAGGGCAGGGGTGAAGAGTGGGTGGAAGATGATGTGGAGGATGATGGAGGAGGAAGAAGTCGCCAACGCAGCTGGGGCACCGCCAGCACCTCAGAAGGGAGGGTTAGCATGGCCGAAATGTGGAAAAGCTTTGTCAGCACACCACAACAACCAGCACCACCAGCTGATATGGAATGTCTTAGCAGGAGGCAGCATTTCAGCAACATGGTGGAGCAGTATGTGTGCACACGCCTACACGTACTGACTGATGGGTCTGCCCCATTCAACTTCTGGGTCTCCAAATTGGGCACTTGGCCTGAGCTTTCCCTTTTTGCCTTGGAGGTGCTGGCCTGCCCTGCGGCCAGTGTATTGTCTGAAGGTGTGTTTAGCACGGCAGGGGGCGTCATTACAGACTAGTGCAGCCGTCTGTCCACAGCCAATGTGGACAAGCTCACGTTCATTAAAATGAACCAGGCATGGATCCCTCAGGACTTGTCTGTACCTTGTGCTGAGGAGACACGTATACCGGCTGCACCCAGCCATTGTTATACTACAGCGCACTTTCTCTTTGTTTTCTTTTTTATATTTCCCAATGTTTTGGGGTCTTCCCAAATTTATAAAAAAAAAAAAAAAAATGACAAAAATAGTGTTGGCTACCTCCTCCTCCTCCACCACTGCTTCCACCTACACCGCCACGTCCATCGCCTCCTCAATCTCCTACTCCACTTTGACCTCTGCCTCCTAGTTCATACTTTTTTTTTTATTCTATTTTATTTTAATTAATTTCCCTATCCACATTTGTTTGCAGGGCAATTGTTCTGCTCTTACCCCCTATTGTGCTTCCTTTTGCAGCCCTCTAGTCCTTTCTATGACTTTTTTAGAACCATTTTAGTGACCCAAAGTTCGGGTCCCCATTGACTTCAATGGGGTTCGGGTTCGGGTCAAGCCCTGAAGCCGAACTTTGTGGCGAAGTTCGGCCGAACCCGGCAAACCCGAACTTCCAGATGTTCGCTCAACCCTAGTTAAGACTCATCCTGCATTATCCCCATTTCAATCATTTCCTAAATGTGATTAATGATGTGGAAACAGACAATGTAATGCAATGTATGGTGCTAGTATTGACATCTTTACTTAGCAGCCATGATTAGGACTGTTAATATAATTTGGAGAGAATTCTGCAGTGCCATCAATCCTTAGACACGACCCTATTTAATAGAATTATCCATAATCTAGGAGACGAGTTGATTCGTTTATCAATGGTCCTTACGCCTGTTTTAGGCGTAAAAAAAAGTCGCACATCCCTGTTATGTGACTTCTTTAATGTTTTTATGTCGTCCTTGCCACTGGGAAGTTGTGGGGGTCGGGCCATCGAACCAGGAAATTTCGGCAGGTGTAAACGATGATTGAATTCTGGTCCAGTCAGGGACTTGAGTAGATTTTAATCGAGGTGCACAGAATGGCAGAGAATGCGCCTTATTTATGATGTGACATGTGCCTCATCATAAATTAGGCACATCCTCCAGCAGTGCAGGGCAATCAAAGACCAGTGCAAAATGCTGGCGTGTTGTAAAGTGAATTATTAGAGTACCTTCCACTCCAGAATATAAAAGATGCAGACGAAACTTGATTAATCCCTTAAGGTGGCATAGACCAACTGGTTAATGTGTATGGTGGTATACTGACTCTCCCCTGGGTACAGATGGATGTCGGAAGAGAAGATCGAGCATGTTGGATTTCAACAGGAAATAAGTCACTGTCGGAGTTGTCTGGAAGTTCTAAGGCTTCTTTGTGCTCTAAATTTTCAATGTTCTGCTCTGTTATGGGAACAGAACATCAAGGACTGGATCCAGAATATAACTGAACCAAGCGGTACCCAACGGATCTCATTGAATTTATGTTCGGTTTCCATTTGGGAGTCTGCTCTTTTAGCAGGAAAAAATGTCCTCCATGCAGGAATGTTTGGACCTTTTGGTTTTGAAGACTTTGCAACCGATGCCTCGAACAGAGCCTC
Organism: Bufo bufo; assembly: GCF_905171765.1. NCBI lineage: Eukaryota > Metazoa > Chordata > Amphibia > Anura > Bufonidae > Bufo > Bufo bufo. The sequence goes on along the minus strand of NC_053397.1, from coordinate 39,893,801 downwards.
TGACACAGATTGAAGCCATACTCCCCTCTTCTCATTGAAGATATGCCTACTTGGCCAACAGCTATCTTATTTAGGTCTATAGGCGCCTCTAAACGGTCTTAAACTTAGCCTATTATTTACATAACATGATTAAGAAGCAGTGCAGTGGCTCAGTGATTAGCACTGGGGTCCTGCGTTCAAATCCAACCAAGGATTAACTGCATCTGCATGGAGTTCCTATGTCCTCCCAGTGTTTGAGTTTGTTCCCTCTGTATACCCTACAGACATATTGATAGGGAATTTGGATGATAAGCCTTACTGGAGAAAGCAAGTGATCATAATGTCCATAAAGCACAGTAAAATACTGTATACTGGTTCTATATAAGCAAGAGAAATCGATAATGAATTAGCTGGATATATTCTGAGGTGCATGGGCTGGTGCTTTGTATCAGTAGCGTGTTTAATTTGCCTTCTATGATAAATTTCTTGACACCCAAGAATATGGTTTTCATCAAATTCAAAGTGCATATGGATAAATACAGGATAAAACCAACTTTGGGTCCAAAGTCACACCATTGTTTACTATTCTCCCTGTAGATGCAACCCTGGTGTATAAGTGGTCATACACGTTAGATATCTGCTAAACACCCCTTGGGCCAACAGTTATTCCTGCAGCTATTTCTCGACCCTATATGCACACATATGCTTGACCTGGCCAAATGTATATTTTCTTTGAATGGGGAGAGGGGGGTGAGCTGCTGGCAGACATTTCTGGAGGCAGCTAATTCCCCCTGAGAACAAAAGGATCAAGCAAGTTTAAACCCAACTAGCTGATCCTTTTCTTCGCCAACATCTGCCATTGGGCTAGAATCATGAGGCCCACACATAAGATGGTTGGCCAGTCGAGCCAGGGTTGAACCTCACCCAAGTCTTCAGGAAAATTGAATCCTATAGGTGTAAAGTAGAGTCCAATTAAGTCTACTTTCACACTGGCGTTTTGGCTTTCCGTTAGTGAGATCTGTTCAGGGCTCTCACAACGGATCAGTTTGCATTCTAATGCATTCTGAATGGAAAAGGATCCGCTCAGAATGCATCAGTTTGCATTAGTTCAGTCTTCATTCCGCTTTGCAGCGTTTTGGTGTCCGTCTGATGAAACTGAGCCAAACGGATCCATCTTGGCACACAATGTAAGTCAATGGGGACGGATCCGTTTTCACTGACACAATCGGGCACAATAGAAAATGGATCCGTCCTCCATTGAATTTCAATGGTGTTCAAGACTGATCCGTCTTGCTATGTTAAAGATAACACAAACGGATCCGTTCAGAACGAATGCAAAGGGTTGTATTATCTGAACGGATCAGTCCATGACGGGTCCGCACAAAACACGAGTGCCAAAGTAGCCTAACTTTTTATATTTAAAAACAAAAAGCTCAACTATGAACCGTACCAGCACAAGGCCAATAAGTACCACAGCACAGTAGAGAGCTGAGGCATGTGCGCTGCAGGGCAACAGAGGTCAAAGACGTTACTGAAATGTTGATGGCGTTCTTTAGCGAAATCACAGATTTGTGCACAAGAGAAAATCTTAATGCAAAACCTATTGACTTTACAGTCAGTCACAAGTTAGGTAATTCACTTGTCAACTTACAGTATTTTGCTTACTAGCATAATTGGAGCAGTGAATAGGATTAAGAAGATAGGCATTTAAACTAGGGAAGGTGGGAAAGAATTGGTTGCATAAAGATTCTTACAGAGGGGCATTTACTTTTATACAAATTACCATAAGGCCCACACCCTAAGGCCTCATGCAGACGACTGTATGTATTTTGCAGTCCGCAAAAAACGAATTTGCAAAAAATATGGATGACGTCCCCGTGCATTCCGTATTTTGTGGAACGAAACAGCTGGCCCCTAATAGAACGGTACTGTTCTATTTTTTTGCGGAACGGAAATATGGACATACAAAAACGGAATGCACACAGAGTAACTTCCGTTTTTTTTGTGGACCCATTGAAATGAATGGTTCCGTATACGGTCCCCCAAAAAACTCGAAAGGACACGGAAAGAATATACGATTGTGTGCATGAGGCCTATTAACTAGCAGATGCTTTATAGTATATTAATGTGGTTTAAAGTAAAGTTTTTCTTGAATTTAATTTATTCCTACTTTTCAGTTGCTTTTACTCTGTGCAGTGAAGCCATCTGGAAACCGCCAACAAGTATGTTTATTTGTGGTTTTATGCCTCTTATTATGGCTTTATTAAAATTTTCATTTTGACTTGTGTGAACAGCATAGTCTAAACCACCTATAAAATGCTCTATTTTGAAGCTGTGTGGTTCCTTAATTAAAGCACATACAGGATTTCACTATACACATACATGCATGGTTCAGCCACGCATATTTGTGTTTCAATAGAAATAGAGGCTAAAGCCACTGCCAGACACCTCTGGTGGCAGCTTATCTACCCGGAAAACTGAAGGATTGGCCGCTGAAATTCAACATCTGTCAGAGGAAATCTGGGAGCTGCCCATGCAGTGTCCCACTATCCTCGTGGGTACTGCAAAGTTGTTGTGTTATTGCTTTGTATGCTTTGTATAGCCTGTCTTGTGCTGCAATGCATCTTTATGCATAATCCCTGCCTACAGGTGTATTTAGATTGCATTACACTGAGCCTACCACTAGGGGGAGATAATACCTCCCATATATACAGCCCAGCTCGAGCCTAGTGTGTCAGTCTCTAGTGGAGACTAGTTTAGAGTGAGTGTGCAGTCTGAGCTCTCAGCCATGCTTCAGCCCAGAGTTGAAGTGGTATGGCCAGTTCGCATTGTTCGCCCGCGAATATATGCGGGCTGCCATCTTTTTTCACAAGTCCATTGAGGCACAGGTAAGCCCTTACCTGTGCCTGTGCGAAAGCCTGTCTGAAAACAAGTGCTGTCAGCGGGAGCAGGCAGTTCCGAGAACAGCCACCGGGGGCCTTTATCGGGCTGTTCTCGGAACTGCCTGCTCCTGGTGACGTCATTTGTTTTCAGACAGGCTCGCGCACAGGCACAGGTAAGGGCTTACCTGTGCCTCGCCGGACATGTGAAAAAAGATGGCAGCCCGAATATGTTCGCGGGCGAACAATGCGAACTGGCTATCACTGCTCAGCAGTATATTAACTCAGAAAATACTAAAGAAGGAGAGCCCCAAAGGATTACGGCCATCTCTGTAAGCGTCTTAGGACCTTTGGAGCTGAAAGTGAAGGATTTACCAGCCTCTGGCAGCCTCACTACCCTGTACTGGGATAACCAGGACCAGCTTAGAAGTCCTCTACCAGTAAGGATAAAAATCTATATAATTTAATAGCTAGAGAGACAGACATCACACCTGTGAGCAGTGGACTTCTTGCAGCTTTACCTCTGTCCATCTTAAAGAGACTGTTCAATACTTGGATGTAACCGTTACCAGGAGCAACGTTCAGTAAAAGTTATAAGCTAGATTGCACCATCCTTGTCTCAGTCTCCAATTCCTCAGTTAACACTACAGTAAATGGTTGTACCACCATAAAAGGTACTGGCGTCACGACTACAAGGGACCTTGCCATAGGCAAATTAATACAGACCATCAAGGGCACCTCGAACCACCATCTGGCCAGTGTCCCTTACACCAGAGTGTGCCCCAGAGAATTCCTGTGCCATTCTCCTCATCACTTATGTGAGCCTGCCCAGGGACGACGTAACCGTGAGTAACCAGAACTGTATTTACCTCGGCCCACCTATTGCTCACACCGTGACCTCACATGTAATTCCCCTAATGGTCTGGCATACCGCACCCATACACATTAGATTGTCCATTGGCCAAGGCAAAAACCATGGGTTTGGTTGACAGTACTCTAATGTATACATGGGCACTCCTCTGAAGAACCTCGCTAGTCCAATAAAATCAATACTGACATATGGACAATTTGTGCATTCTTATGAAATGACCTATGAAACAGAAGATGTTTCAGCAGTTGGAAATGCCCCAAATACCTGCCAAAGCTCAATAACCGCATATGCACCTGTTACGTCAGTGGGTTTAGAACCATGTCAGAACCTATGTCAACTGACTGAATCCTTTGGCATTATCCTGGCAGTCCCTTTTAACCTCTATACAGTGATCTGAACTTTGCCACCAAGTCTCTACCTCTTGGAGTAGTCTCTGTGTGATGGACAGCTGATCCACTGGGGTCAGAGACACCAGTGCAGAGCACCGAAGGGTAAGGCAAAATCTTAGTCATACTGAGGTCAGGGCTGTTGGAGTATGCGCTATACAGTAGACGTTCTGAGGTAAGGGTTGGCAGTGAAGGGTTAATATCGAGTTTAGGCAAAAGTCAGGTCAGGCAACAGAGGGTAAGAAACCAGTAAACAGACAGAGGATGGTACATGCCAACTTACAAACAAACCCCCCAAAGGGAGAAAAAGAGTCACAAAGACTGAAAAAATGTATAAAAGATCCAAATTTATTGAGACATATATACATATCTGCAAAAAAATTCTGAGAAAAATCATATGAGGACAAAGAACATTAGACTATGGAATGGTACAGAACCCAACACATAAACACACTGCCTCAAAAAGTTGGAAACACTTGTCACTAACACAGAGAAGAGTAATCCTGTTATCATTCAGAGATATTATACCACCTGGAATAAAGTCAGTGTACCCAGTACTGCATTCCACAGTCACTGTAGGACCAAAAGAGGGGGAGAGAAAACCCCAGCAGGTGTCACAATAGAAGCATAAATCAGGGAAATAACCCACCTGTAGACATGTTTGAGGGAGTGTGAATCAGAGGGTCCAGAATACACCTCGACGCACATGTCGCTTCATAGCTTTGTCAGGATCCCGAAGAAGCTATCAAAACCAACTGCAGGTCAAGGGGTTCCATGCTTCCCATAACTTATGGGACAGGTTGTGAAGGAGGTGTAGTATGATAGTATCACCTCCTGTCTTCAAGTTCAACATCACAGTGGCCTATCTTAATGATGCCAGTTAGCTGCAATAAGGCTTATTGGATTCCTTCCATCATTCCAAAATACCAACTTTAACAATAATCTGGCACTCCACCAATCCTGAGAGCCGGCCAATTTCAGTCTCCATCATTAAAATGAATAAGAGTCGTGTAAGCCATTGAGCAATGCTTTATAGCGCCTATTAACTTCAACGGAAAGTAACAGCTTATAAATAAACTACCTCTCCATTGATAAAAACGGACTCATTTGATGGCAGCCCCGGTATCCATTCCTTTTTATGTCCTACAGACGTCGCAAACTCTAATTTGGGAATCCTTTTCATATTCACCCATCAGAATGTCAATGATGTCTAATTGGATTCTGCCTTTCGAAACACAATGACGACCACTGTTGTGAGACAGACCCTTTGTTTTTGGGCTCATGCACACGGCCGTTGTGCGGCCGTTCCGAGCATTGGGGACCGCAATTTTGCGGTCCCCAATGCACGGGTAAGGTTCGTGCGGCGGCCGGGACGGATCGAGACCCATTCAACTTAAATGGGTCCGTAATTCGTCGGCACCGCAAAAAAATAGAACATGTTCTATTTTTTTGCGGTGCGGAGGCATGGCCAGAAACACCACGGAAGCACTCCGTAGTGCTTCCGTGGGGTTCCGATCCGTGCTTCCCTTCCGCACCTCACCGCATCTCCGGGTTTTTCAAGTGAATGGGTCCGCATCCGTGATGCGGGGTGCACATGGTCGGTGCCCCGTGTATTGCGGAACCGCCGTATGTGGGCCGCAATATGGCCACGGCCGGGCAACGGCCATCTGCATGAGCCCTTTAAGGTTAAAAGCAGCCACTGCTCTCTGATTAACCATCCCAGAAGTGTCTCTCCGCTGGTGCTATCTCTAACTTCCAGATAGATCATTAACTGCCCTCTTATTGATGAGCTCATGAAGAGTCTGAAAAATCCATTCCGAGCCTCTCGCCGGAGCCCTCGATGGTGCACACACCCGCATTACCCGGCTTTCCAGCAAAACTTTATTTAATTTAAAAGTCTGTCATCTCAGGTTTACAGTTATAAAGGAAGAAAACAGGAATACAATGATTAATAGCAGAGGGGTAATTGGTGTCCAATGTCTATTTATCACTTACTCTCCATTTCTTTGTAAAAAAAAATAATTCTCGCCAGTATGATAAATTTAGGGCTCCCCTGTTCAGGCTGACAGTGTGATTAATGACGATCCAGCCCCCAGACATTCATACAATAAGCGGCGTATAAGTATTGTAAATGTCAGTTGTTCTGCCCAAGCTTCAAGTCGATTTATTTCCGTTCACCATTAATAAAGAAAACACTGGCTGAAAACAGCTTCTCCGGACTAAGGTTCCTTTTTTTATTTTATTGATTTTGTGTAGCTAAATCACTCCGCGTTTCCTCTCCAGGTATTGTCGCACTCTTTGAAAGTGAACTCTTCGGAGGAGCTGTTGGAATAAAATTCAATTTAAATGGAATTAATGTCATATGTAATTTCACAGCAAATTACTGGAAAAGAAGTTATCAACCAAGTGAAATTGGTTAAATATGATTAGCGGTCAATGTGTACTACCTATTTCTATCCTGGTACGCCCTGTCTGCTTCCTGAACTGACACAGATTTATTTCATGGCACTTAACAGATATCCCCATATTACATAACTTTTTTCTTGTATCTTTTTTTTTTATTTTTTACTTGCAGATTAATTTTAATTATAATCGGTAGCGGTAGAGGGGGACTGTGGTTGGCATGGATGCCTTAGGCCCCTTTCACACGGGCGAGTATTCCACGCGGATGCGATGCGTGAGGTGAACGCATTGCACCCGCACTGAATACCGACCCATTCATTTCTATAGGGGCTGTTCAGCTGAGCGGTGATTTTCACCCATCACTTATGCGTTGCGTGAAAATCGCAGCATGCTCTATATTCTGCGTTTTTCACGCAACACAGGCCCCATAGAAGTGAATGGGGTTGCGTGAAAATCGCAAGCATCCGCAAGCAAGTGCGGATGCGGTGCAATTTTCACGCATGGTTGCTAGGTGACAGTCTATTCACTGTATTATTTTCCCTTATAACATGGTTATAAGAGAAACTAATAGCATTCTGAAAACAGACTGCATAGTAGGTGATCAATTGAGGGTTAAAAAAAATTAAAAAAAATTAACTCACCTTCTCCTCTTGTTCGTGTAGTTCCCGGTCTCTTCTTTACTTCTTAAAAGATGAACTACCGGCTAGGACCTGTGGTGACGTCAGATCACATGCTCCAATCACATGGTCCATAACCACGGTGATGTACCATGTGATTGGAGCATGTGATCTGACGTCACCAAAGGTCCTTTAGCCCACAGCTCATCATTAAAGAAGTAAAGAAGAGACCGGGAACTACGCGAACAAGAGGAGAAGGTGAGTTAATTTTTTTATTTTTTTTTAACCCTCAATTGATCACCTGCTAAGCAGTCTGTTTTCAGAATGCTATTATTTTCCCTTATAACCATGTTATAAGGGAAAATAATAACATCTACACAACACCTAACCCAAGCCCGAACTTCTGTGAAGAAGTTCAGGTTTAGGTACCAAACATGCACGATTTTTCTCACGCGAGTGCAAAACGCATTACAATGTTTTGCACTCGCGCGGAAAAATCGCGGGTGTTCCCGCAACGCACCCGCACATTTTCCCGCAACGCCCGTGTGAAAGAGGCCTTACAGTGCTGGGATCCTGTATTGGAATCTAACCATGTTGGCACCTCAGTGGAGTGTTTAGGCCCTTCCTGTCTCCTAAAAATGTTCTGAAAGATGAAAATACCTCATCACTCCTTCAGGTTCACATTTATATAGAACTTTGGAAACTCAAAATGAAAATTCAGTTTCGCAATGTTTTTTTATTGACTACAAAGGTCCAGAAAGTAAGACACGGATGGCCCATAACAGTGTGTAATGTGAATAGCCACACAATGCTCCCACAATAGCGTGCTAAACCATAGATTCAACCATAACAGTGAGCCATCCCATAGATGTCCCTGGAACAGGGTATGGCTTCCGACTATACCAAGGTTTGCCGTACACAGATGCCCTTATAACAGTGTGTAATGTGTACAGTCATGAATGTCTCCACATTAGTGTGTCTAACCACAGATACAGCCACAACAGTGAGCCTTCCCATAGATGCCCCAAGAACAGCGTATGGCTGTCCAACATTACAAGGTTTGCCTTCCACAGATGCCCCCATAACAATGTGTGTAACCATAAATTCCCTTATAACAGCCTGTCTAGCCAAATATGCAACCATATTAGTGTCCCATGCTATAGATGCCCATAGAATAGAGTACTCTTCCCCTATAACACGACATGCATCACACAGATGCCTCGATAACAGTGCCTACAGCCACAGATGTCCCCCCAAAAACGCCTGTCCAGTCAAAGGTGTAACCATAATAGTATACCAAGCAACAGATACTCTCATAACATATCAAAGTGTATGCCAGACACAGATGCCCCTATAGTAGCGTGCCAAGCCACAGATGCATCCATAACAGGGTGTCAAGCCACAGATGCAATCATAATAGTAAGTGAAGCCACATATAGCCCCATGGTATGCCTACCACAATTGCCTAATGACAGTGTGAACCTGCCACAGAGGGCCTCATAGCAGTCAAGCCCCAGATGGCCCTGTAAAAGAGTGTCAAGCCACATATGTTTCTATAATTGTGTACCTGTCTCAGATGTTTTTGTAAAAGTGACTCAGCAAAATATACCCCCATAACAGTGCCACCATAAACAACTAGGCTAAGTTGCTCCTATAACAGTACATATAGGTTCACGAATATCTCATACCAAAGGTTCTACCACAACATTGTGCAGCAACAGATATTCTTATAACAATATGTCAGCAACAGATATCTCCATAACAATGTGTCAGCAACAACTATCCCTATAAAAAATATGTAAAGCAACTGATATCCTTATAAGAATGTGTCAGCAACAGGTATCAACATAACAATGTGTAATAAACAGATATCCTCATAACAATGTATAATGCACCATATAGCCCCTATTCTGCTACTGATGTAAGTGAGAGAAGTCTCTGATGAGTGTGAGTAGCTATCTCTTGTACAAGCAATGAAAGCTCGGCTATGCTCGTCTTGCAGGCACCACTGATTCCTATCTGCACAAAACTAGAGGCCCTGATGACTCTCTTTACTGTATATACAGTCTAGGTGAACTAGAAACTTCTAGTGGGAGGGGTGAAGTGGAGAAGCACAGCCTAAACAGCAACATGATTACAATTTCTGTCTGTTATACACTTGCATACAGTTTCAATACTATTCAAGTCTATTCGAATGACAAATCAGTCTTTTCAGACATAAACAAGTCTTCAGACATAAACAACAGAGATAAACCAAACTGTCTATAGGTCAGTGTTTCCGTTTTTTCCCTCCAAAACTTTGCATAGATAGAAAGTCTTAAAGTCTCTCAATATTAGCATTAACCCTTTCCACAGTACAGTGCAGATATAGTGTAATAACAAAGCAAATGAACAGGGCTTTAGTGCACTGAGGGGCATGGCCAGCAATGGAAATTTAAGGAGTTGATATATAGTGATGGATGAACATCGGACGGAACGATTCGCAAACGCGAGCGTGCGTTCGTGATCAAAAATTCGCGAACCACACGTTCGCGGCGGACCGCATTGACTTTAATGGCAGGCGAACCTGAAAAACCTTCAGGTCATATTTGCAGCCACCAAATACTTACTAGAAGTGCACAAATAGTCCCACAACAAGGACAGTGACATACCAGAGGGGGATCAATGGCAAAAGTTCCCACAAAAAATATGTATTTTAATCAGGGGCTATTTTTATGCGTCTTAAAGGAAAACTCTCAATAATGTGCCCTGCTGGAGCCTAGAATCTTTTTTATTTTAGGCCATGGGAGTACAGGTCCCAAAAATTAGGCATTCACCTGACAGAAAAGAACAAGTGATTATGTTGCTGGAGGTACATTAGGCGGTCATTGGATAAAAATTTTGTTGTAGGCCAATGGAGTACAGGCCCTAAAAATTAGGCATTCACCTGACACAAAAGAACAAGTGATTATGTGGCTGGAGGTACATTAGGTGGTCACTGAATAACTATTTTACTGTAGGCCAGTTCAGGCCCCAAAAACTAGGCATTCACCTGACAGAAAAGAACAAGTGATTATGTGGCTGGAGGTATATTAGACAGTCACTGGATAACAATTTTACTGTAGGCCAATACAGGCCCCAAAAATTAGGCATTCACCGGACAGAAGAAAACAAGTGATTATGTGGCTGAAAGTACATTAGGCAGTCACTAGATAACAATTTTATTGTAGGCCACTGGAGTAGAGGCCACGAAAATTAGGCATTAACCTGAAAGAAAAGGCGTTTTATGCCGCTGTATATACATTAGACAAGGACCATTCTTTGTTCTGTGTGATGGTGGATATGTGTGGGCTGGCATGAGGAAATTCAATACACGTGGTCGTCACAGGTGTTAAATTCCTCCGAGATCCATGCCTCATTCATTTTTAGAAATGTGAGGTACTCCACACTGTCGTGAGCTAGGCGAGTGCGCTGACCGTCCTTTCGGACATGACACTCGACGAGTGGCAAGCCAAAATTTCCATGGCAAATTGTGCCAGCTCTGGCCACAGGTCAAGCCTGCACACCCAGTAGTCCAGTAGTTCCTCGCTTCTAAGAGCATCCACATCGGCCGTTAACCCGATGTACTCATACAATTGTTGGTCTAGGCGTTCCCTGAGGCTGGATTCGGAGGGCGGCTGTCGATGGGTTGGTTGCAAGAATGATCTCATATCCGAAGTGACCAACACATCTTCAAACTGCCCTCTTCTTGCAGGCACGGTAGAATTGGTACCCGCACCTGTTTCGCTGTGGGTGGAAATTCCTCTGCCAGCGCCCGCAAGAGCAGAATGCATCATTTCTCGCAGCAAGGCCTGGAATTGCTGCATTCTGACAGCCCTCTGTGATGCTGGTAACATGTCCGCCATTTTGTGTTTGTACCGGGGGTCTAAGTACGTTGCCACTCAGTACTGGTCCTTGCCCTTCATGCTTTTTATACGGGGGTCCCTCTTCAAACACTGGAGCATGAAGTCCCCCATTTACACTAAATTGGAAGCGGTGGGGTGGCTTGGCTCCTGCTCATCGCCCAGGAGAATGTCGTCCTCGGTCTCCTCCCCCAAGCCACGGACAACACCAGGGATCCCCGAAAAGTTTCAAGTCCTCCTCAAAGCCTGCTCATCTTGCTCCTCCTCCTTCCCCATCCTCCTCTGACTCCACTTCAGACTCCTGCTGACTTGTCTCAGATGGCCTGAATTCATTCAGCATTGCGACTTCCTCATCTTCCAGCTACTGCTCCTCGATGGCTTGATCAATGACACGACGCAATGCACACTCCACTGATGGTGCCCTGGCTGCGACTGACCACTTTGGTGATCTCATCAAATAGCCGCAGAAGTCTGCATGAGTCGCGCATGAGCAGCCACTGGCATGGTGAATGTCAGCAAGGCGAGCCATGACCGTGTAAGATCTAAAATGGGCAGAGATTTTCCTAGCCTGCTGCAAGACGTCCTGGACGCTGGGTTATATGGCAACGAATCGCTGCACGACTAAGTTCATGATGTGTGCCATGCACGGCACGTGTGTCATTTTGCCCTGTTTCAGAGGGCTCAGCAGATTGGCACCGTTGTCACACACCATTTTACGAACTGTCAAATTGAGCAGGGTTAGCCACTGATCGGCCTGTGTCCGCAGAGCTGAAAGCAGTGCAGGACCGGTGTGGCCTTTGGCTTCCAGGCACAACAGCCGCAGCACAGCATGGCAACGTCTCACCTGGCACGTTGAATAGGTTCTGGGGAGCTTGGGGGGTGCAGCGGAAGTAGCAGTGGAAAAGGAGGAGTCAGCCGAGGAGGAGATGGAGAATGCAATAGGAGGAGGAGAAGAAGAGGCAGGCCTGCATGCAATCCGTGGTGGTAACACCCAATCCACACGGGTGCCACGGGTTACATGCTTGACGGCCGTCAGAAGGTTCCCCCAGTGGGAAGTAAAAGTTATGTACCTTCCCTGCCCGTGTTTGCTAGACCACGTGTCCGTGGTCAGATGTATCTTGGCACCAACACTGTGTGCCAGAGATATATTTACTTGCCGCTAAACGTGGCCATTTAGCTCTGGGACGCCCTTCTGGGAGAAATATTTCATTCTGGGGACCTTCCATTGTGATGTGCCAATGGCCGCAAATTTTCTAAAGGCCTCTGAGTCCACCAGTGTATATGGCAGTAGTTTGAGGACTAGCCGTTGGGCAAGAGGGTTATCCGGCGTCATCAACTTTTTATGCTCGAACATTTGTGCCATGGAAGCCTGTCTTCTGCCAGATGAACGCGACGATGTCACGGTGGAAGGTGGAGTGGAGGACAAATAGGAGGATAGAGGAAAAGGAGAAGAGGCAGGATGTGGAGCGCCGGGAGTGTGGCTTTGTGGGTTCTGACGGCGTTGTTCCTACTGGGCTCGGTGATGGGAGGCCAGGTGCCTTTTAAGGCGGTCGTCCCTAGGTGAGTGTTGGGCTTTCTGCAACTTATGCGTTTACAACACAGGCTGCAGATGGCAACACTATTGTCAGCAGCTGACACGTTAAAAATAAGCCCACACTGCAAAGCCATGTGCTGGCGTCCTGGGAGCGCAAGATGTTACCGTGCATGGTAAATGGCTCACTCCAGATACATTTGCACTCTCCCCTTTCTCCTCCCTATCTGCTGCTCCCTATCTCCTTCTGAACTCCCCTCCTCTCTTGTGGGCACCCACATGACCTCCATCGACACGTCATCATCGTCACCTTCACCACCACTGACATTAGAGATCTCGGAGTAGGCAGCAGCAGCGGGGACCACCCTCCTTGGGCTGATCTGGGTACTGTCGTCAGACCGCTGGGTGGTGGCCGTTGCTACCTCCTCTTCCTCATCCGATGCCAATAATTGCTGCACATTGGTAAGGTCTGGGAATGGATGGGAAAATAATTCCTCTGACTCGAGTGGAGGGGCTATGGTGGTGGTGGTGTAAAAGCAGGTATATAGAACCCCTTAATCAATATTTGGTGGAAGCAGGTATCTCGCAGGCCTCAATCAGTATTTTGTGGAAGCAGGTGTATCAAACCCCTCAATCAGTATTTTGTAGAAGCAGGTATATCGCACCCCTCAATCAGTATTTTGTGGAAGCATGTATATCAAACCCCTTAATCAGTATTTTGTGGAAGCAGGTATATCAAACCCCTTAATCAATATTTTGTGGAAGCAGGTGTATCGCAGGCCTCAATCAATATTTGGTGGAAGCAGGTATATCAATCCCCTTAATCAGTATTTTGTGGAAGCAGGTGTATCGCAGGTCTCAATCAATATTTGGTGGATGCAGATATATCAATCACCTTATTCCGTATTTTGTGGAAGCGGTGTATCACAGGCCTCAATCAATATTTGGTGGAAGCAGGTATATCAATCCCTTTAATCAGTATTTTGTGGAAGCAGGTATATAGAACCCCTTAATCAATATTTGGTGAAAGCAGGTATCTCGCAGGCCTCAATCAGTATTTTGTGGAAGCAGGTACATAGCACCCCTTAATCTGTATTTTGTGGAAGCAGGTGTATCGCAGGCCTCAATCAGTATTTGGTGGAAGCAGGTATATCAATCCCCTATATCAGAATTTTGTGGAAGTAGGTATATCGCACCCCTTAATCAGTATTTGGTGGAAGCAGGTATATCAAACCCCTTAATCAGTATTTGGAGGAAGCAGGAATATCAAACCCCTTAATGAGTATTTTGTGGAAGCAGATATATCGCACCCCTCAATCAGTATTTTGTGGAAGCAGGTATATAGAACCCCTTAATCAATATTTGGTGGTAGCAAGTATACCGCACCCCTCAATCTGTATTTTGTGGAAGCAGGTGTATCCAACCCATCAATCAGTATTTTGTAGAAGCAGGTATATCGCACCCCTCAATCAGTATTTTGTGGAAGCATGTATATCAACCCCTTAATCAGTATTTTATGGAAGCAGGAATATCGCACCCCTCAATCAGTATTTTGTGGAAGCAGGTATATCAAACCCCTTATTTAATATTTTGTGGAAGCAGGTGTATCGCAGGCCTCAATCAATATTTGGTGGAAGCAGGTATATCAATCCCCTTAATCAGTATTTTGTGGAAGCAGGTGTATCGCAGGTCTCAATCAATATTTGGTGGATGCAGATATATCAATCACCTTATTCAGTATTTTGTGGAAACGGTGTATCACAGGCCTCAATCAATATTTGGTGGAAGCAGGTATATCAATCCCTTTAATCAGTATTTTGTGGAAGCAGGTATATAGAACCCCTTAATCAATATTTGGTGGAAGCAGGTATCTCGCAGGCCTCAATCAGTATTTTGTGGAAGCAGGTACATAGCACCCCTTAATCTGTATTTTGTGGAAGCAGGTGTATCGCAGGCCTCAATCAGTATTTGGTGGAAGCAGGTATATCAATCCCCTATATCAGAATTTTGTGGAAGTAGGTATATCGCACCCCTTAATTAGTATTTGGTGGAAGCAGGTATATCAAACCCCTTAATCAGTACTTGGTGGAAGCAGGTATATCAAACCCCTTAATTAGTATTTTGTGGAAGCAGATATATCGCACCCCTCAATCAGTATTTTGTGGAAGCAGGTATATAGAACCTCTTAATCAATATTTGGTGGTAGCAAGTATACCGCACCCCTCAATCTGTATTTTGTGGAAGCAGGTGTATCCAACCCATCAATCAGTATTTTGTAGAAGCAGGTATATCGCACCCCTCAATCAGTATTTTGTGGAAGCATGTATATCAACCCCTTAATCAGTATTTTGTGGAAGCAGGAATATCGCACCCCTCAATCAGTATTTTGTGGAAGCAGGTATATCAAACCCCTTAATCAATATTTTGTGGAAGCAGGTGTATCGCAGGCCTCAATCAATATTTGGTGGAAGCAGGTATATCAATCCCTTTAATCAGTATTTTGTGGAAGCAGGTGTATCGCAGGTCTCAATCAATATTTGGTGGATGCAGATATATCAATCACCTTATTCAGTATTTTGTGGAAGCGGTGTATCACAGGCCTCAATCAATATTTGGTGGAAGCAGGTATATCAATCCCTTTAATCAGTATTTTGTGGAAGCAGGTATATAGAACCCCTTAATCAATATTTGGTGGAAGCAGGTATCTCGCAGGCCTCAATCAGTATTTTGTGGAAGCAGGTACATAGCACCCCTTAATCTGTATTTTGTGGAAGCAGGTGTATCGCAGGCCTCAATCAGTATTTGGTGGAAGCAGGTATATCAATCCCCTATATCAGAATTTTGTGGAAGTAGGTATATCGCACCCCTCAATCAGTATTTGGTGAAAGCAGGTATATCAAACCCCTTAATCAGTATTTGGTGGAAGCAGGTATATCAAACCCCTTAATTAGTATTTTGTGGAAGCAGATATATCGCACCCCTCAATCAGTATTTTGTGGAAGCAGGTATATAGAACCCCTTAATCGATATTTTGTGGAAGCAAGTATATTGCACCCCTCAATCTGTATTTTGTGGAAGCAGGTGTATCCAACCCATCAATCAGTATTTTGTAGAAGCAGGTATATCGCACCCCTCAATCAGTATTTTGTGGAAGCATGTATATCAAACCCCTTAATCAGTATTTTGTGGAAACAGGTATATCAAACCCCTTAATCAAGATTTTGTGGAAGCAGGTGTATCGCAGGCCTCAATCAATATTTGGTGGAAGCAGGTATATCAATCCCCTTAATCAGTATTTTGTGGAAGCAGGTGTATCGTACCCCTCAACCTGTATTTTGTGGAAGCAGGTAAACAGTACCTCTTAATCAGTATTTTGTGGAAGCAGATGTATCGCAAGCCTCAATTAGTATTTGGTATAAGCAGGTATATCAATCCCCTTAATCAGTATTTTGTGGAAGCAGGCATATCAAACCCCTTAATCAGTATTTTGTGGAAGCAGGTATTTTGCAGCCCTCAATCAGTTTTTTTGGGGGCAACAGGTATATCACACCCGTTGCAAATAGTTGTTCCAATAGCGCTTGTCCCTCTACACTGCATGCAGAATTATTAGGCAAATGAGTATTTTGACCACATCATCCTCTTTATGCATGTTGTCTTACTCCAAGCTGTATAGGCTCGAAAGCCTACTACCAATTAAGCATATTAGGTGATGTGCATCTCTGTAATGAGAAGGGGTGTGGTCTAATGACATCAACACCCTATATTAGGTGTGCATAATTATTAGGCAACTTCCTTTCCTTTGACAAAATGGGTCAAAAGAAGGACTTGACAGGCTCAGAAAAGTCAAAAATAGTGAGATATCTTGCAGAGGGATGCAGCACTCTTAAAATTGCAAAGCTTCTGAAGCGTGATCATCGTACAATCAAGCGTTTCATTCAAAATAGTCAACAGGGTCGCAAGAAGCGTGTGGAAAAACCAAGGCGCAAAATAACTGCCCATGAACTGAGAAAAGTCAAGCAAGCAGCTGCCAAGATGCCACTTGCCACCAGTTTGGCCATATTTCAGAGCTGCAACATCACTGGAGTGCCCAAAAGCACAAGGTGTGCAATACTCAGAGACATGGCCAAGGTAAGAAAGGCTGAAAGACGACCACCACTGAACAAGACACACAAGCTGAAACGTCAAGACTGGGCCAAGAAATATCTCAAGACTGATTTTTCTAAGGTTTTATGGACTGATGAAATGAGAGTGAGTCTTGATGGGCCAGATGGTTGGGCCCGTGGCTGGATTGGTAAAGGGCAGAGAGCTCCAGTCCGAATCAGACGCCAGCAAGGTGGAGGTGGAGTACTGGTTTGGGCTGGTATCATCAAAGATGAGCTTGTGGGGCCTTTTCGGGTTGAGGATGGAGTCAAGCTCAACTCCCAGTCCTACTGCCAGTTTCTGGAAGACACCTTCTTCAAGCAGTGGTACAGGAAGAAGTCTGCATCCTTCAAGAAAAACATGATTTTCATGCAGGACAATGCTCCATCACACGCGTCCAAGTACTCCACAGCGTGGCTGGCAAGAAAGGGTATAAAAGAAGAAAATCTAATGACATGGCCTCCTTGTTCACCTGATCTGAACCCCATTGAGAACCTGTGGTCCATCATCAAATGTGAGATTTACAAGGAGGGAAAACAGTACACCTCTCTGAACAGTGTCTGGGAGGCTGTGGTTGCTGCTGCACACAATGTTGATGGTGAACAGATCAAAACACTGACAGAATCCATGGATGGCAGGCTTTTGAGTGTCCTTGCAAAGAAAGGTGGCTATATTGGTCACTGATTTGTTTTTGTTTTGTTTTTGAATGTCAGAAATGTATATTTGTGAATGTTGAGATGTTATATTGGTTTCACTGGTAAAAATAAATAATTGAAATGGGTATATATTTGTTTTTTGTTAAGTTGCCTAATAATTATGCACAGTAATAGTCACCTGCACACACAGATATCCCCCTAAAATAGCTAAAACTAAAAACAAACTAAAAACTACTTCCAAAAATATTCAGCTTTGATATTAATGAGTTTTTCGGGTTCATTGAGAACATGGTTGTTGTTCAATAATAAAATGAATCCTCAAAAATACAACTTGCCTAATAATTCTGCACTCCCTGTATATACCTGCGGTATCGCAGCAGAACCGCACACAACTGCTGCATAATACAAATGCACTATATAATTTCTATGTTAGAAAGTATATTATAGGTATATCGCAACCCTCAATCAGTTTTTTGTGGAAGCAGGCATATCAAACCCCTTTAATCAGTATTTTGTGGAAGCAGGTATATTGAACCCCTCAATCCGTTTTTTTGGGGACAACAGGTATATCACACCTATTGCAAATTGTTGTTCCAATTGCGTTTGTCCCTCTATATACCTGCGGTATTGCAGCAGAACTGCACACCACTGCTGCACAATGCAAATGCACTATAATATACTTTCTATGTTAGAAAGTATATTATAAGTATATCACACCCCTCAGTATATCACACCTATCGATAGCACACTTATACCAGTCCTCAAAAGGACTTTTGTGGCCCTATTAGCTAGCGTTTGGTGTCCCTAGTAATCTGTCTCTGCTCTAAAAAGCAACCTCGCCCTACACTGGCAAAACACAGAATGTAAAATGACTGCCAGATCGAGTTCTGTTATGGGTTGGGCGCGTGTCCATGTGCTGAAACGTCTCAATCGGCTGTCCTTTCCCACCTGATGCGTGTGTCATGGGTCAAAGTTGGGCGCAATGCAAAAGAATATGGCGGCGGCAGACATCGCCATATGTTTGCATGTTCGGCAAAGCTATCTTTATTGAGGTACTCTGAGAGATTAGGTCCCACCTCTTTGTACACTGAAGCTCTCCCTTGTCTAAAGAATAAAAGTATTTTTTCTCAGACCGATTTTCACAAAACAGATATGATTTTAATTAGCAGGATCACCTTTACTGGGAAGTAACTGATTTAATAAGATTAATACTGATAACAGATGTACTTTAAGCTGTTTATACACATTAGGCTGAGTTCACATCACCATTTCATTGTAAATAACTGATCTCTGATGGAAACGGCTCAAACGAATGCCAAATATGCATAGCTGATGCTCAGGATCCTTTGTTTCCAGGATCCATTTTTTTTTCTTTTTTTTCCTGTTTTTCTGATAGATCAGCAAAACAGAAAAATAATGGTGATATGAACTCAGGCTTAGGGCTCATGCGCACAAATGTATCGTTGTCCGTGTCCGTTCCATTTTTTTTGTGGACCGTATGCCCAACTATTTGGGTCCGCAAAAAAAAAGGAAGTTACTCCGTGTGCATTTAGTTTCCGTATGTCCACATGTTCGTTCCGCAAAAAAGAAAAAAAATAGAACATGTCCTGTTATTGTCCAGGTCAGCTGTTCCATTCCGCAAAATACGGAATGCACACGGACGTCATACGTATTTTTTGTGGATCTATGTTTTGCGGACCGAAAAATACATAGGGCCATGTGCATAAGCCCTTAGATGTATGTCACCAAACCCACCAAATCTGTCAGAATTGGTCCACCATCCAATGTGTATTGAAGCCACCCAACAATACTCCGATGTCAGATGTCATGGGAAAGAAGAGTTCCTTGTTGTAAAGGTTGTAAAGTTCAGTGCTACAAGCATCAAACCTCCTAGCATCATAACCGCTACCTCCTCACCTGTCATGCGGTGAAATGCTTCGTGTAACTGTCTATGTCTTTTCATATTAGATCAGTTCCTATTTTAGATATTGGTCTTACATGGTTGACCTTTGCTTTCTTTCCATTTAAATGGAGGTTATCTGTGACTATACAGCACACTTATCTCATGCTACTTCCAGAGATCTTTCAGCTATGCTGGTATGTAATTATTACGACAATGCCATCTTGCAGAAAGTGTCATCTGAGGTTGCCATAACAACTGGCTTCTTTTGTACTTTTTGCTGTTTGTGGACATATTAAATTGTGTAATTCCTATTTTGTCATCATACAATGAAATGCCTATGGTCATTTATTCAGTCTATATTAGTGTATGTTCACACTGCGGATTTTAGAATCTATGGTACAAATCCATGATTGACCCTGTGTACATCCCATAGATCTGCACGCAGGTCTAGCCCTATTCACAATGGCCAAGATTCATGTGGCTACCCCCCACAGTAAAGAGGGGATATAACTGTTTTATTTTTTCACGAATGGAAATACGGCATCTATGGCATTAATAACAATAGGAGGAGGATTTTAAGTAGATTCCTCATGGCTTTCTCAGTCGGATACGTGCCAGGATCCTTTTGGAGAACCTTACGTTCCTATTAGAAGTTTATGGATAAAATGCCAACTGGGTGTTACCAGTCGGAAGTGTATCCATGCACAGTCGACCACTGTCCAATTAGTGCTTGCAGTGACAAACTGTGTAGGGACATAACTCTTTGACAAAGATAATGATAACACCTAGTTGGCATTTTAGGTTAGTTTCACGCTAGCATTTACAAAACAGCCTGCCGGATGCTGCCCCATCCCATTATGGGATCCGGCGGAGACCCAGACGTAACGCAAATATGCCAAGAATCGGCCGCACAAATGTCATTTTTTTGTCCAGCTGATTCCCGGCATACCATACTGGAACGACCTGCCGGAAGGCTGTGCTCATGTGCTGCTAGTTTGAAACTATCCTAACCCAGCTGTGGCCATCTGATGGACATGATCCATAGCAATGTCAAAGAAGAAGACCTGGATAACTGGGGGGCATGCCATTACAGGGTGAATAAACCATCCAGAACTGCTGATGAATGAAGTAGTAAGCTGGATGTATCTTCCTTGTACATACAGTAGTCAAAAAAGGGGTTGTTTAAGATTTTACAAATGATGGTTATCACTATTTACTTAGTGGGTTTTTGACACCTTGCCCCCCTGTACAGTGGCCCGAAATTCGAAGTAGACACCCAAAATATAGAGCTACATATACTACAGTCACTTCACTGGGAGCAGTGCTGCAGCCGTGTAGGCTGGCTGCATGCGCCCTTGCGTACTGGCTGCAGGTCAAAATCCTGTGCGGCTGGTTGCTAGGGGCTGCGTGCTGGCTGCGGGGTCTGTTGAACCTCCTGTGTGTGTTTGCTCTCCCCGTCTCTGCGGTGTGACAGGAGGTGGTTTCCCCTGATGCTTCTGTGGTGGTGCCGGGTTGGTTGTCCTCTGGCGTACTGGCTGCGGGTGTCTCCATGCATGCCGGTTGCCAGGGGCAACGCCCGGTTCTGTACCTGTGTATCCTGTTGTTCTGAGCTCCGGTTCTCATGGGGTTAACTATCCATATCTGTGGTGCCTGGGTGTGTCTTTCCAGGTGCCTCGTTACCAAGCTATATAGACCTGTGAGCTGTGGTTCTGGGAGTGAGTTCTGTTCAGTCTTTGTTAATCAGTCCTGTCTGTGGCTGCTAGGTGTTGCACCTCACTTCTTTTCCTGGGGTTTTTCCATCTAACCTTCTGCGTGGTGTCGCCTGGTTTTGCATACTGTCACGTGCCGGGGGTCCCAGGCAGACCTCTGGGACGTCAGGGAACTGGTTTACAGGTAAAACAGACCTTCGGCCCAAGCCTATCCTTACCATCTGAGGCTCTAGTAAATACCAGGTGTTGCTTAGTCACGCCCCTCCAGAGTTTTGCCAGTCAGTGGCGCAGTGGCTACACACCCGCTGTTACATGTAATGCATCTGCGCGTACATATGTATCCTTGGTCTGTTTTACCTGTAAACTGGTTCCCTGATGTCCCAGAGGTCTGCCTGGGACCGCCGTCACGTGACAGTATGCAAAACCAGGCAACACCAGGATATACAGGTACAGAACCGGGCATTGCCCCTGGGAACCGGTATGCACGGAGACACCCGCAGTCAGTTATGACACCGTGAACCACACTGTGATACAGAGCTATTGCAGAACAGCTGTTCGGATGCAATGTGTCTGACCTCACCGATCAGATAGGGATGGCCTATCCTGAGGACAGACCATCTCTTGTGAAATCCTGGACAACTGCTTTAACAGTCACGTGATTTTAAACATCTAAAAATCATGCTGATGGCATAGATTTGCATTTGTTTGAAATAGACATTGAAAATATTTGCCAACATAATGTATAAAACAGAACTCATGGTCATGGACCAAAAAAAAAGAAAAAATTGAGAATGCAGCATAAAAAAAAAACAAGACACCTTCAAAGTCACCAAGTTCATTTTCACAGCACGAAATATAGAAATCAGCCAGACTCAAGGTAGATATCATAAGGCCACCATGCAAAATAAAAATCATAATGTGCAGATTATGCAAAACCAGAGTCACATTATTGACAAGTGCAGTTGACAGCCTGCAGATCCACAAGGAAAGGGGCAATTTCTCCAAGAGACAATTGGCATGTTATGCTGTCAGAAATGCCAGCTGACAGATGGATTGCTGGATTAATGAAGGGGTCGGTCTCTAATTAAATGAAGGGTCACCGAGATCTTTAGGCAGCTAACACCACATTTTATTAATTACTGGGTCTCCTTATGGTCATAAAAGTCTATTTGCATATTTACTGAATATGTTAAAATAAATAAGCCCTGAACTACTAATTAGTGCCCTGAAAAAAAAAGCCTTGTCAACCCTCACCACCCCACAAGACAAAAAAGACATCTCATTTATATTCTTCTAATAAATGTATTTATAGATCAAGTTAATTGAATATTCACAACGTCAGCTTGAACTTCAGTGGTGGAGTCAGACGATTTTAGGACGTGTGATTTCAGCTTGTGGTCCATGCTTGTCGATTAGAAGTCGCATACCTAGCAGAGTCATTGTTCCCGTCCTGCTGCTATCTGAAGGATGAAATTAATTACATTCTTAATTGAGCATATTAACATGTATAATGATGCTCTTTTCCAGCTTGTGAGATGCAAAATGTCCAGATTCCCTCAAAAATCTTATAAAACAAAAAAGCTAATCTTACAAAACGGCCTGTAGCTTGAGTAGGCAGGGTTGGACCTTGGTTCCTTAGGCCAACTTAACACCTCATTATATTTTGATGATTTAATCTGCTGTACCTCATGAGTACTAAGAACCTACGTTGACCTAGTCCTTTGGTGGACCAGACTAACCATCGTTGTAACATTTTTTTCACATGTAGTCCAAATACCGTGTAAAGTGCTGCTATATGGCCAAGAACACCTACTTTTTTGGAACATCACAGAAATAACATTGAAGCCAGGAATCAACTAGCGGACAGCTTGTTTCATACTCCCCTTGAACATAAAGGCACACTGCTAAAGTCATCATCTAACTTCAATCATATATATTGTATTTGTAGACAGGGTGGGATCTAGGTTCTATAGAGGTTCTTTGTGCAAAACATTACCTGAAGCCACCTCCCAATTTGTGGTAGGAGGTAGGAATACCATCATAGAATATGAAAATAACACCATCTTGCAATGCATATGTTGCATAGCAGTAGACCATGGCCACTGCCACAGTGCTCAGCTGCTACAGTATGATGCTCTGGGGTTCAAACGGCTCAAACATGCCAGCCTCTCTCTGCTGCCGGAGTAGCTCTGTCCCTTCATGCAGGCTGCAACCTGCTTCTTGCCAGGCAGGCCTCTTTCTTACCATAGGGGGTGCACACCCTATCCTTCTCCAGCCACTGGCTGGCTACCAACTTCTGTCTGTTTCCCGAATTTGACCCTACTTTCTCTGACCTGACCTATACCTGATCTCAATTCTGACCCATAGCTCCCAGCTCTGATTGCACAAACTCTACCTGCCCTGACCACAGCCTGTACCGGACTATGTTTTTTTCCTGATCCCTTGGTGATCCACACCGGTGTCTTTTGACCCCCAGTGGCTCAGCTGCCACTTGAAAGGAGACTGCTCTAAGAGGTAGTGGCCTGGTGGTTCCAACAATGATACGACAGGGAGATAAATGAAGGTGTCTATACACCTTCAATACCTCTTAACCAAAGGGCAGTTATCAATCCTGATTTTCCTGACTCTCCCATACAAATACATATTCGGTTCAGCCAAGCGTCTATGTGTTGTCAATGGGCAGAGAGGAGAAAGCCACTGCCAACCATCTCTGGTGGTGCTTTATCTCCTGGAAGAGCAAAAGTTTGTCCAATCCTTCTCTATCCCAACATCATCTATTGAGGAATATCCAGAAGCTCCCTAAAGACATTGGATCATTCCCATACTCTGCAGTCTTATCTAACAATACAGAAATGTGTATGGGCCCTTAAGGCTGCTTGTACACAATGTGAACCGGCAGAGGGATCCACATGCAAGACCTCATCTGTACTTGCCGGCCTATGCCTGTACATGCAATATGAAACAAATTAGCAGTGAACTGCATGCGGATCTTCGTAATGGACCACATTACGTGGTCTGTTAGTCCAGCAAGCCTCCTTGAGAGGACGGTGGGAATGGTAGGGACTCTGACTAAGATGTGTCACAATAGTTTCCCTGCAGGCTGTTGTCCCCTAGTGCAGGTGCAGTGAGAGGAGTATGCACCCTTTCTTCCCTTGGGGCACTCCCTGTTGTTGGGGCTCCTGTTTGATGGTAGTTTCGGGTGCCCTTGATGGTGGTTGCATGGGTGCCTGACAGGAGGTGGAATAGTGCAATGACCAGCATATAATGTGTTAGAAGGTAAGGAGACCAGGCCAAAGGTAGAAGAATAAATATTTCTTTTTACTGCAAAATAGGATTTGTAGTACATCCAACATTAATATGTACACAGTACAAATCCTTTTCCCAGAGGCAAGGTATTGAAATAATGCCACTCTTGGCATGCTATTTTTTTTAAGTCTCTCTCATTCTAGAATCTCTGGCTGATAACTGTAATCTGGCAATTATTGCTGTAATATCCACTGTGGGATACAGGTCTTTAGAGACTTCTCTGGCCAGGAAGTGGTTAGGTGTGATGGGTGTCTTAGCTGTAATACCTCACAAGCAGCAAATTCTGGTCAGCTTTAGAGGTGACTAGGAGCAGCACACTAGATGTGCAGAGTCTGCTCTCCTGAACATAGATACCCAATGGCATAGGTAGGTTTAGAGTAGGACCTGCCTAACTGAGACCACTTTGGCACAGATGGGTTTTGATCCAAATATATTGGCTGATAGTCTCAGACTTTATCATATCAGAGTGAGGGCTTAATGCTTGCATCTATTGTGTTAGTGCATTATTACCTGTTTTCTGTGATTTTTTTTTCAGCTTTAGAGGTTACTTTGCTGACTCCTATGCTTGGCCATCCATATTTTAAGTTTTTCTTTCTTTCTCTGTTTCTGGCTTTAGCAGAAACAATAACTTTCACAAACATCGCTGAGTCTCTGGAACTTGAGGCCTAAGGAGGAGCACATAGACTTTTTCTCTTCTCACTCATCAGACTAGAACTTCCCCTCTAGACAGGAAGTATGACCTGCACACTCCTGCCAAGAGGGGAGGAACAGGATGGTTAACCCTGTCCCTGCCAATCATTCCAGGTCATGCTGGATGTACATAATACATTAGAATACATAACATTACATTACAAACCATTAGCAGATAGTGATAGATGAATAGCGAATATATCATTATGATTTGAAGAGAAAAATCTGGACTATTCATGTTGCAGTATTTTAAGCAAAATCATTTGATAGACAAATATTCAAATGAAAAGCCACTCACCTTCTGCAGTTATGCAAGGTACAGACCCAACACTGATGTAGATTTACTGTATATAGGAAAAAATCAATCATACAGAAAAGATTTGCTCTCTGAAGCAATTTTCACCAAACAAGCAAAATCAAAAAGGGTATACAGCAGATGCTACTGCTGAAAGGAGACAGTTGCTATAATCCAAAAATATTTTATTGCATGAACTATGCATTTTGGGATTGGTCTGATCCCTGTACCTGAAGAAGGACATGAACCTCCCGAAAATGAAGTATTGTTGGACTATATCAAGCTTCTCCCTATAACAGAAGCGCACAGAATATACTGTTTGTCTTTGCTGTTTGGTGGACTTTAGGGTAATTCCTTTTATGCCATAAACAATTCAGAGCGCTGAGAGAAGGACGCTTTTCTGGGTGTAGGCTGACGCCAAAGGCGCAGGCGCACTGAGGAAGGAGCGGGCAAGCAAGCGTCCTTCTCTCAGAGCGCCTGCGCCGAATGAGGACCGGTACAGCGCAGGCGCGGGTTTTCATGAGCAGACAGGGCCAACGGGAGGAGGAGAGTGCTCGCTGGCCCTGTCTATCAAGTGGAGGAGGGAGCGTGTTTATAGACGGAGGATGCGGAGGCTACCAGCAAGTAACCGTCCAACTTGCTGGAAGTGAAGTAATTTGCATATTATAAAAGATTTTAAAGAAATTAAAGCACAGAGAGAGGGAAGAGTGATATATATGGACTCAACTGACATTAGCAAATAGCTAATGTCCGAAACTGAAAATTGCTAAATGGGGGGTGACAAAAGCCCTTTAAAGGATAAGATTACATGCTGCTCATAAAAGTCTATGGAGAAAGGGAAGGGAGGAGTGAGATCACTACAGGGAGTGCAGAATTATTAGGCAAATGAGTATTTTGACCACATCATCCTCTTTATGCATGTTGTCTTACTCCAAGCTGTATAGGCTCGAAAGCCTACTACCAATTAAGCATATTAGGTGATGTGCATCTCTGTAATGAGAAGGGGTGTGGTCTAATGACATCAACACCCTATATCATTTGGCAAAATGGGTCAAAAGAAGGACTTGACAGGCTCAGAAAAGTCAAAAATAGTGAGATATCTTGCAGAGGGATGCAGCACTCTTAAAATTGCAAAGCTTCTGAAGCGTGATCATCGAACAATCAAGCGTTTCATTCAAAATAGTCAACAGGGTCGCAAGAAGCGTGTGGAAAAACCAAGGCGCAAAATAACTGCCCATGAACTGAGAAAAGTCAAGCGTGCAGCTGCCAAGATGCCACTTGCCACCAGTTTGGCCATATTTCAGAGCTGCAACATCACTGGAGTGCCCAAAAGCACAAGGTGTGCAATACTCAGAGACATGGCCAAGGTAAGAAAGGCTGAAAGACGACCACCACTGAACAAGACACACAAGCTGAAACGTCAAGACTGGGCCAAGAAATATCTCAAGACTGATTTTTCTAAGGTTTTATGGACTGATGAAATGAGAGTGAGTCTTGATGGGCCAGATGGATGGGCCCGTGGCTGGATTGGTAAAGGGCAGAGAGCTCCAGTCCGACTCAGACGCCAGCAAGGTGGAGGTGGAGTACTGGTTTGGGCTGGTATCATCAAAGATGAGCTTGTGGGGCCTTTTCGGGTTGAGGATGGAGTCAAGCTCAACTCCCAGTCCTACTGCCAGTTTCTGGAAGACACCTTCTTCAAGCAGTGGTACAGGAAGAAGTCTGCATCCTTCAAGAAAAACATGATTTTCATGCAGGACAATGCTCCATCACACGCGTCCAAGTACTCCACAGCGTGGCTGGCAAGAAAGGGTATAAAAGAAGAAAATCTAATGACATGGTCTCCTTGTTCACCTGATCTGAACCCCATTGACAACCTGTGGTCCATCATCAAATGTGAGATTTACAAGGAGGGAAAACAGTACACCTCTCTGAACAGTGTCTGGGAGGCTGTGGTTGCTGCTGCACGCAATGTTGATGGTGAACAGATCAAAACACTGACAGAATCCATGGATGGCAGGCTTTTGAGTGTCCTTGCAAAGAAAGGTGGCTATATTGGTCACTGATTTGTTTTTGTTTTGTTTTTGAATGTCAGAAATGTATATTTGTGAATGTTGAGATGTTATATTGGTTTCACTGGTAAAAATAAATAATTTAAATGGGTATATATTTGTTTTTTGTTAAGTTGCCTAATAATTATGCACAGTAATAGTCACCTGCACACACAGATATCCCCCTAAAATAGCTAAAACTAAAAACAAACTAAAAACTACTTCCAAAATATTCAGCTTTGATATTAATGAGTTTTTTGGGTTCATTGAGAACATGGTTGTTGTTCAATAATAAAATTAATCCTCAAAAATACAACTTGCCTAATAATTCTGCACTCCCTCTATCTGTCTTGATCTCTCACAACGGAGAATGTTAGTTTAGGTGGAGAATGAATAGAAACTGCTAAGTGGAGAAAGAGGCATTTTTACTAATAAGATACATTAAACATTTTCTTATATTTCTCTGTTTTCTTCATCCATGCAAAGTTATGTGAAAAGACCATTTAAATAATAAAACAAGCCTTTGTACGATCATGAAGAAAATGAAAAATGTTTGAGTGAATCTGGTGGGGCGAAAACAGAAACATTCTTCTGGCTGTATCCTTACCCCTTAGAGAATCTGGCAACATTCAATTTTTATGTTTTAGTTTTTCATTTGCCGCATTCCCAGAGTCATACACTTTTTTATTTTTCAGTTCACATAGCCTTATGAGGGCTTATTTTTTGAGGGACAAGTTGTATTTTCTAATAGCACTATTTACAGTTGCATATAATGAAGTGGGTAGCGGGAAAGAAATTCCAAATGTGGTGGAATTAGAAAAAAGCCGCAATTCTGCCAGTTTGTTTTTACAGTGTTCACTATGCAGTACAATTGACCTGTTACCTTCATTCTCCAGTTACAAGATACCACACTTGTATTCTTGCGTTTAATACAAAAAAAAAATTATATCCTAATCCCTATAACCTTTTTGTAGTTATGAGTACAGAGCTGTGTGTGGGTTCACTTTTTGCAGGGCGATCTTTAGTTTTCAGTGATACCATTTTGAAGTGTGTGACTTTTTGATAATTTTTTATAAGAGGATTTTGGGGAGTTGAAGTGACAAAAAGATGGTGAATTAGCCATTTTTTCCATTATGCCATTTGCTATATGGGATAAGTATTGTTATGTTTTAATAGTACTGGCATTTTCACACGTGGCAATACCCATGAAGTGTATTTTTTATTTGGTTAAGTATTTTGATTTTGGGGAAAGGGGGGTGATTTGAACAGTTGCAGAGAGAAAAGAGTCTCTAGGTGTAATGACAACGCCCTCGTTGCTCCTAGAGGCTCATTTGCATATATTAAAACTTCATTTTTCTCAGTAATGCGGACACATATGAACATGGGACCAACACAGATGCCTTCAGTTGCCAAATGCACATGTAACAGGTCAGCTAGTGTCATAGGTACAAATGTGGTGACAGATGCCACTTAAAGATCTGGAAAAATAAAAATAAAGTATATAATAAAGTGATCCTTATTCAACTTTAATTATAAAAAAAAAATAACACAGTAAATTAAATTATCTTAAGCAGATCTACAGCCATAAAAAATAACTAAAATAAAGTGGCCTAAATGGGAGGAAATGCTCAAAAACCCCTAACACCGTGGCGTGTTTATGACCGGGGGAGCAATTCCTCCGAATGCATACAATGGAGGATGTTGGCAGCGGACCACATGCACCACAAAAGCCTCCTACACAAGATTGGATAATGTGTGGATGCAAATATAACAATACATAAATCACTACGAAAGGTGCACCATATCATTGTGGTGCACCTTTCGCAGTGATTTATGTATTTTTAGATTTGCATCCACACATTATCCCATCTTGTGTAGGATGCTTTTGTGGTGCATATGGTCCACTGCCGACATTTTTGATTGTATTCATTTTTGCTGGGTATTGCCGTTAGCAACGGATCACATGCGGAGGTATTGCATTTCCTCCCTTTTAGGCCACTTTATTTCAGTTATTTTTCTTGATATGTTTAGAATGTGCCATTGCGTACTGCTGGTAGCATTCTGTTGCCCCTGGTAGCCTGTGTCACATGGCCTGTTATAGGTGGGGCTCACAGCCTTATCATCTCTCCCACTGCCTGAGTGATCTCACTATGGAGGTAGGTGGGAGCTTGGCTGTAAGTTGTATCTTAGCACCTCTCAGACCGTGTTCACACATCGTAGGTAGTCTAGTGGTAGGAACCCATGCCACACTGAGATACCTTGACGGCGGTGCAAAAGGGCTCTGATGTGTTCCTGACTGGAATACATTGGCTAAAGTCTCAGTTTTTAACATCAGCTTGAGGGATTAGCCAGTGTTGTCAGTTGCATATCATGGTGGTGCACCTTTCGCAGAGATCTACAGCCATGTAAGTTTCTTCTGTCTTACCTGCATTATTAAAACATGAGTCTGGTAATCAGGAAAACAGAGACTGTCAAAGAGCTATCTACATTTGAAAGATGCAACATCCTTATTTAAATTCTAAATAGAACTTTAAAATTACAGCCCTTCGACAGAAATTAGTCCATTTCTTGACAAACAAAGGCACTTTGCACAATCAATAGACAGAAGTACATTGTGATCATTTTGTATTATGGGCTTTCAAGGTGAGCGGCTAATAACTTGCAAGTTACTTGCCTAAGCCTGAGGAGAGAAAATTTGTGGCACAGTAATTTAGTATTGTCATAGGTGCTACAGAAAGAGAGAGAGAGAGAAAATATCTAAAGAGCTGGAATAATTTATCACTGGACAGCCCATTACATCGAGAATAAGCGAGGCTTAATTGCATGTAAAATGGGCAATCGTTTGAGAAAAAGGTTCATTGCTGTGAGAAGAATGAATCACAATTTTTTTTAGCTAAAATTTTAATTTTTTTTATTTTTTTACATTTAGAATTTGATAAAGCATGTATACATGTATAAAGCATAACTTAATTCGCTGGATAATAAAATTATGTTTTTATTAGATTTATTATTACATGTACATGTTTTAATGAGAATTTATGAATTCCCATTCGCACTCTGAACTAGCGTACAATTTTAATATATCCCTTAGAAGACCCATGACTTTTTTGTTTTTCCCATGCCATAGCCATATGAGGACTTGTTTTTAACTTTATTATAAGTGTCATTACTAGAAATTAGCGAATCACTCAAAATTCCATTAGGGTTTTAGTTAGCCAAATTGGTTGACCGCTTCGATTCAGACTGGAATGAATTCTACCTGAACCAAAAGTGCCCTCAGTGGCCTGAAAACTTTTTTATAACATTCTGATGTCTCCTCGGACTCATATTTTTTTATCTCTCATTGTTTTATTAAAGGGGTTATCCGAGATTAAATCTGAACCCTGATGGTGGAGATACTCACTTGGTAACCACTGTTGGAATCAGTCTGTGTGGCTTCTGGACCCGCATTCACTGAGTCACATGTGACGTAAGGGGAGAAGGTCATTTCTGCATCCTGTGATAGGCTGCAGCAGTCATGTGTCCCCCTATTGACGAATTTTGATTTCAGAGAGGACACGTGAAGTACTGGTCCGGGAGCCACACAAACCAAATCCAGAGGTGGGGACCAATTGAGTATCATCAGCACCGTGGGTCGGCCACGTCGGATACACCTTGAATTTTTACAAAATTCAGGTAGAATTTGATTAGTTTAGAACAAATTCACTCATCTCTAGTAATTACGAATGCATCAGTATCAGATATCTATCATTATTATATTGGTTTTTTTGCACTACATCAGGATTTTTAATTGGAAAACAGATTTTATTGTCTTTTATTTATTTCTCTTGCTTATATAGCGCCAACATATTGTGCAGCACATTTCCAAACATTATCATCTCTCACTATACCCAATAGAGCTCACAATCTAAGTTCCCTATCAGTATGTCTTTGAAGTGTGGGAGGAAACCGGAGTACCCGGAGGAAACCCATGAAAACACAGGGAGAACATACAAACTCCATGCGAATATTCTCCTTGGTTGGATTCGAACCCAGGACCCCAATGCTACAAGGCACCAGTGCTAACCTAGTGTTGCCCAGTCTTTATAACTTTTTTTTATTTCTTTGTGTGATCCTCTAATACAGTGTAACACTCCTATATTCCACAGGTACACAGTAGAATTATGACTGGACAAATGTTCATTTTAGACTATGTATACATAGGATGGAAAAACTGTTAAAACTGTCAGGCAAAAACTTCACACAATCCAATCACATTGGTTTCAACATTCATTTTTCCAATCAATAAAGATATTCATGATTTCTACCTCAATACAATCAATATTTCAACCATTTTGAGACCAGCCATACTGCTTTACTGAGCCGCATTGCCGACACTGAAAAGCATTGTGATCCAAAGGCCAGTTCTGCGAGGCATATGATATAAGTAAGATCAGCCATTATTCACAGAAAAATCCACAAACACAAAACATAATAAAAAAATAATTGTGGTACTTACTGTGAAGATGCTCTGCGGCAGAAGGGGGAAAAAAGATAACACATTAAAAGTCTGGTAAACTGTATCGAAAATTTGTCAGTAATAATGCAATATAATGTTTTTTAATCACATTGGTCATTACAATGTGATATATCTATCTATTGTTTATCTATCTATCTAATATATCATCTATCTATGTATCTATCTATTATCTATCTATCTCATATCTCTCTATCTATCTTACGATTATTTATCTACTGCATATCTATCTGATGTCTATCATCTATCTGTTATGAAATATCATCTGACCATCTCTGACATATCGGCCAAAACATATCTAAGGTGTGTGGGCACCCTAACCGCTTAGTGACTACCAATATACCTTTTCTTATCTCGGCCACTATGGGGATATAGTATGTTGTAGCTGCCGTTTTACATCACTGTGGAACAAGCCCTGCGCAGGTGTCCTACGTTGGCTGGAGCAGATGTCCCATTCTGAAAAACAACTCTCGGCTCTGTAACTAGTATAAGAATTGGAGCTTTACAGGGGACATTGATAGCATAGAATATGTCATCAATATCAATTAGGAGCCGGTCTGGGACCCACTCTTATTTCCAGAACAGCACCCCCCCCAAAGTGTACAGAGAGCAGCTGCATATGAGCATCTACCCACTGTCCAATTCTACAGGCGTTCCAAAGGTAGCCAAGCGCTGGCTCAGCTATTTCCAGCGCTGAACCAAAGTGGTGAACGGAGAGGGGTCTGCACTTGCTTAGTGCACTCTGCATTCACCACTATGGGACTTCTGGAAATAGTTGAGCATGCTCATTCTACTATTTTCAGAACTCCTGTAGCAGTGAATGGAGAGCACACCTCATTCCAGAGCCCCTATTCTGTAGAATGAACGAGAGGTGGGACATTGATGGCATATCCTAGCAATATTCCATGAATGTCCCAGCTGGGCCAACCCCTTTATACCTAATTCTTGCATTATAACTCATATCCAATATTATACCTGATATGGCTACTCTGCAGAATTATACAATTACAGATTTGTAAATTTATTCTGCGCGATCACAGAGCCTTAACTGAGCCTCCGGAATGGCATTGCACCAAGAGCTTATACAAACAGGCTCCAGACATAATCCTTATTTTGGTCATTGGACAATGGATCATTTCACCTGCAAAGCAATTCACCGGGAGCCCTATAAAAATATCAATTATTACAAAGTAATGTCCGTGAAGTTGCTGGCCTGTGGAGTCATTTCATCAGCCGGAGCAGAGTTTGTAAAATGATATTCCTGTGCAGCGATGGTGAAATGGACAGACTAAGCCATTCCAACGTTTCACGTGAAGGTCAGTCTCCTGACTCATGAGCATGGCCCATGGCTTGTAGCTCCATATATGAAATAGCCTGAAGTGGAACAAGGTTCACAAGTCTAAGGAAAAATGGAAGTCAGGGGATATAGGAAAGTGGAAGGCTGCTGACTCGACAGCCTGTCTTGGATTATGAGTAGGAGGTGAGAGGACACATGCATTATTTAGCAGGTTTATATAATGCATAAGTTCCACGTTCGTGACTTTCTAAGGTCACAGCCGGTGACTTGGCAAAATGATGCAAGTGGATATTTGACATCAGAAAAAAGCACAGAAGTAAACTAATTCTATATTAGAAATAGCAGTATAATTGGGCTTTGGACAATCCCTTCTTACGAGAAGTATTCCCTGATCACACACTATTTACAGGGTGTGCCACTGTTGGAACCCCAGTGGTCTTCTCCAGCTGGCCATGCACATTAGATTAATGTCGCTAAACCTGCCAATTTCGACAGAACAAGCTGATCACTTAATGTGCATTGGGGCCACATGACTCTCCCATGAAAGCAGATGTTCAGGGGATAGAAGAACCAGGCTGCTGGATTGCAGCATGCCCTATCCTTATATTTTCGGGAGAGATAAAGCACAACCAAAGGTGTCTGGCAGCGACTTACTCTTGTTTCCCATACAGAACACAAAAATGGGGAGGAGGGAAGGTGAGATAGCGTTCAACCAATAGCTATCTAGAATATATGGCCAGCTTTATTTCTCTGCAGTGCCACTAGTGCGTAAGTAAGGCATTACACAGTTCTTATTGAAATCAAAGGGCTACAAGGGGTACACTTGGCTTCTGTTTTTATCTGCTTCCCGCTGAGGAGATGAGGGTGATGATTAGGGAACCCTCTTATATTAACTCAGAATTCACTTATAGCTTATGTGGTACCAGTACCCTTGACCAGTGGGTACTACAACTTGTATACAGTTTGCATTGGTAGGTAGTTTGTGTTGTTTTATTGTTATCTGGCTATATGTTTCAACAGGATATGGATGGGGAAGGGTTACCAAAGAACAGGGCTAACCACCCTGGTCCTCCCTTTTGGTAGGGGTGGGCAGGTGGTGGTGCCTGCCAGGAGGGTGAGTTCCTGTCCAGAGACAGAAGAGAGAGGAAGCACAGTTCTACTGCACCAATCCTCGGCCTGAGAGAGGACACTGTTACACAATACTCAGGGCCACTACCACGCCCATCCTTTGCACCGACCCCTCTAGGGCTCACTGCAGGTATTGAAAAATACATTTTGTAGTGAAGATGATCCTTTTAAATCTTATTCAAAAATTAACATTTATGCAGTAAATTATAGAGGATCTGTCACCTCTCCTGACTTGCGCAGTTCACCGCTGGCCCAGGCATGCGCACTGCGATGGGGATATACTTACCTCTCTCTCGCTTGGCTTGCCTCCAGTCTTCCTGCTTGCTTCAGGTCCGCCCCCGCGCCGCTGGTTTAGCGCTGTTTGCCGGTGCATGCGCACAACATGAAGTGATACCACTGCACACAATGGGCATCTCAGTGCACATGCCCGGGCCGGCGGTGAACTGCGCACGTGCGGGATCTCGGCCGACACTTGGAACTATGAAACAGCGTTACAGGGCGTGACCAGCAAGAGGCTGGAGAGGGGTAATATGAAAAGAAGGCAGAGCAGCCTGGGCACCTACAACAAGAACCCCACTCCGGGCACTTGTGAGCCCTCGTTTGTATATAGATAAAACTACATTTTTCAGCTGGTGAAAGTCAGAAGAATTACAAGAAAGGTACGATTGGAATCTTGTGTAGTTGTGCTAGAGTGCCATGTAAGCAGTTTATATTGTCAAATTGTGGTGACAAATAGGGGGTTCTGGTGGGATTGGGGTGATTCTGGGGTGGGGGCATACGTTTCCTGAATTTATCAACTGCAATGTTGGTAAGTATGCAGCATGACATTAAAAGTTTTTTTGTTTTTTTTTAAGTACAGGTAATGACAAGAAAAAAAGTAACACCCAGATGTCAATGTATATTTTTCCATGAAGAATAACAGAGGCACAATTCATATTTCAAAGCAAAGATGCCTCCAAATTTTTACTTCATGACAATACAAGCATTTGTGAAAATAGACGTATTAGGAGAGCTGACAGGTGCTCTTAAAATCCTATTCTTAAGGGTGCATGTAGTGCCCTGGAGAAAGGGTACTTTGATGTCTCAACATTTGTAGACATTTGCCCCTGTTTCCCCTATGCAAAGTTATCAATGCCTTACTTTATTTCACTTTAAACTATTAACTTGCCTTGACTTACACTGTTAAATACTCTGCCTTTTATGTGTTTTTTGTGATATATATCCTGTTCATTTGCACTATATTTGCATAGTGTGTTTGTTAATGAACACTGAGAGACTTTTGGAACTTTCTAGCTAATAATGAGAAGCTGTTAATTTACCACAGCTACCATAGGGTTTAAAGAAGAGCATGTTTTTTTTTGGGGGGGGGGGGGGGGGGGGGTCAGACTTGTTTACCACCAAAACCAGACAGACTGACCTTTTGAATGTCTGGTTTAGCTCTGTTATTATTTCTGAAAACCTGTTTTTGTCTGGAAAAACTGCTGTGTCATTGCCATTGAGTATCATTGAAGTTGTAACGCAGGACTATTAGAGACGGGAGTTGTAACATTGTATTTGTTTGTGCTGAGTTTCTCCACTCTACCCCTCCCACTAGAAGGTTCTACAGTAGCCAGAAACTGTATATAAGGAGAGCAGTCAGAGCCCCTATTGTTCTGCATTTAGGGAATAGTGTTTAGAAGAGGAGACTCTGCCAGACTATTGAGTGACTAGAAAAAGACACTGAGTTGGGGATACTCTGCCACAGACCCTGAATCACCAGCCTTTGGCCAGGGTTCCAGCATTCTTAGGGAGAGAGGGACAACTAGCTCAAACCTTTCCTCAGCACAGAACCTTCTTCTGCCAGGGAGGAGACTAGAGAAGCCAGCCCTATATCTCGCCTGTATTGTTTTGCACCAGAATTCCTCCAGTAAAGAAGCACCCTGGTTAACTGCAGACCCTGACTCTCTGGACCTATTTTCCATTGGGGTGCACCACGCCTTACCAACCCTTCCGGAGAGCAGCAACAAGTATCACCTCAACGGTATTCGGGGGACCCAACATAGTGTTGGGCGACCCCAAACCTGCCCACTGCATGTGGTTCCCCTTTAAGTGGAACTCTTTAATAACAAATAGAGAACTTGCCCAGAGTGTTCCTTCTATTAAGTTGTGATAACTACAGCTGGCTAATTGTTTCTGAATATAAAAGAGCCTGGTTGGTGCTCACTAAAGCAACTAATTCCCATTATATTCTGCAAAATTGCCATTATTTTTATTGTCTGCGGCGGTGAATGTATATGATTATTACCCAGTGCTGATGTCAGAGATAAATGGCAATTAAATTTTGACATTTTAAACTTCACCCGGAAATCTGTTCATTATTGTTTCTACATTCAGAGATTTCTCATTGTGTCAGCAATGTATAAACAGCTGTATAACATTTACTTTCCCGGTGTGATTTCTGATATAATTAAGTACGGTATTGTAATGTATTTTTTATTTTTTTATGTTTTTATATGCTGTAACATGACAAAGGGCAAATTATTTAAGTAACTCTGTTAGTATAGATAGGCATGTCAAAATTATAGATCAAACAACAAATGTGTTCACAAACACAAATGTATGACTCAGAAATATTACAAAACAAAGCTCTGGCTCCTGAGAGCAGAGTATCACAAGAAAAATATTGGCTGCAGTCAACCTAAGCAATAAAGCCTGTTTTATAAACAGTTTGGAAATTCAAGTTCCAAAAATAATAATGCATAGATGTATAAAAATAAATAAATAAAGGAAGTCTGCCAGCAGTTTTGACTATGCAAGACTGCTGACTCCACTCTGGAGAGAGCAGGACAAACAAACCTTATCTGGAAGTTTAATTCTCAGGAGTAGTGTGAATATGAACTTTTATTCTGCCAGATTCTGCTCCTGCAAGTGCCCTAGAGGCAAAGTGTCACTGTGAAGTGCTCTCTGCATAGAGCTGTGTCAGATTCTCCCCTCTGCATTGAAACAGCTAAAGTGGTCTCCTGACGGGATGCTACAGCTGTCACTCAGAGAAGAAAGTAGGGGCTGTGAAGCAGTCCAATGCAGAGATCACTTCACAGAAAAGCTCCACCTTGGATACTTGCAGTAGCAGAACCTGGCAGAATAAAACTTCATATTCACTATTTTCCTGATAATAAAAGCTCCAGTAGGTACTGTATGTCCTGCTCCTCTTGACCCCTACCTAGTGCTATCAGCAGTCAAAATTGCTGCTAGACATGCTGGGGTCATATCAGTCTTTTCAGCAACTTTTACAAATAATACAGAAAAAAATAAAACACGATACAACCACAGTTGATTAATGCACCCTATACATTTGTATGTACTTCCTTGGGAATCATTTGTTGTGTAGTACAAGGCTTTAGGCATATGATTGTGTTACGCTTCTGTACTACCTGCACTTTTAATGTTGGAGCCTGTATAATTCAATAGGAATAGACTGCCACAATCTCTGCTACATTCCACATTACAGGGGTATTTTCCCCTAAGGGCATTGCTTCTAAGGGAGAATACAAAAACATCATATAAAGTACATAGCGCTCCACAAACAGGAATCCATACTTCCACTTTGATGAAATGTAAAGATATTCATTTATTTCAAGTTATTTATAAAAGGACAAAGTATAGCATGCAGATTTTATTCACTTGTCTTCTTATTGAAGCCTCATGGGCCCGAAATACTACTGTGTGCATCTCTTATGATTCAGTAATATGGTGCTAATAACCTGTCTCTATATAGTAGTACTTCCCTGGCTTGATCCTATGCGATATTATGGATATATTCTTCCTCCCAAGGACACAATATGGAGGCAAGTGGCATATTATGGGCAGGGCTACCAGAACATGTGGACGTTAAAGGAGTTTTCCATGTGTTTTGTACTGATGACCTATTCTCAGGATAGGTCATCAGTGTCTGATCTTAGGGGTCTGACTTCCGGCACCCCTACCGATCTGCTGTTTGAAGACGTTGCACCGCTCCGGTGAGCGCCGCGGCCTCTTTCTGGGCCAGTGATGTCATGAACATCGGTCACGTAGCCTAGGCACAGCTTAGTCCTATTTAAGTGAATGGAGCTGACCTGCCACTATACAATGGATGGCGCTGTACTTGATAAGCTGTGAGGAGGCTGCGGCGCTCTCCAGAGGAGACCTAAGCCGTCCATGTCCTGCATGGAATCTAAGAATCTGAACAGCCATGTAACACTATATTTCCCCTGCAGCATCCACTTACAGATTTTGCATTGGGTCCAAAAGCGTAAATTAATGTGTTAAGGCTGCGTTCACATCTCCTTCAGAGATGATCCAGCTTCCCGATTGGGCATAAATGCTGTCTGTCGGCTGGACAAATACAGCTGCATGCAGTGGTATTTGTCTGGCCGAAACCGTGGATTTATGCCAGAAAGCGACCGGATCAACGCCAGACCTCATTACAGTCAATGGGGATCCAGCGGTGAACTGTAGAATCTGGCAACGCCGGATCCAATGAACTCCGACAGGCTATTCTCTTCCGGAACACCCTGCTGAAAACATGCACCGGAGATGCGAACGTGGTCTTAGAAGCAGTTACCCAATCTGCCATCACATGTGGGACAGGGGTCCACTTTTGCAATAACAGAAGCATGATTGCAAAAAAATATATAAAAAATTGAAGACATAAGAAAATTTCAAAACACACAGAATGCTGGTAAAATGCTTTTCATGCTCAATTTTGCAAGAATCATAATCAAATGAATCAAATAGCAGGAAGTATTAAACAACCATATATAACATGCGGTATATGACGATGTATGAAAGCAGCTAACTCAGCCTCCAAATGTATGAACTCCAGGTGATCCACCCTAATCCCTTTATAGTGCACATCGTACCTTTGGCGCTAATAATATGTTTGTCCTTCATAAGGAATTCATTTATCATACTGCAGCCGCAGGGTTTATTGTGGCAACATCCTCCAGGATAATCTCCTCTCACTTGCTAAAACTTCGTACTATTTCTGGCAGTGCATACTTTAAGAAAGCAGGTAAGATGCTGAGAATTTTACCCTACACCGTGACCTGTAACTACTGTTAGATAAGCTGTTTTTAAGCCAGTAAACATTCCGCTTTTTCTACAGGTCAAATACATACTGTACTTTGCTGGTGTTTCCACTCTGCTGCCAATTGTACAAACAGGTAATAACTGAGGCTATGATTATGGAAATGTAAGACAAAAAGACTTAAGGAGTTAAAGAGGACTTTTATCCTCTTCTTTTGTGTCTTTTTTAGCAACTACTTGCATCCCCTTGTCATAATGCAGTGACCTGCCACTGCTAAAGGGTTAATACCCAGTTCACTGCTAAAGGGTGTTTTACACTTTAAAAGCTGTAAAAATATATACTAAAAGGATTTGTACACTATTATCCCAAAAGGTTATATATACTGTAGGTAGAAAATAGTTAACTGAGAGTTCTCAGTGTAGTTGCCGGAGGCATACTGAACCTTGCTATGGTGTGCTCTGCCAAGTGGGCCTGGAGAGAGCTCTTCTCCAGGAAGACACCGTCCCTGAGAGTGGAAAACAGCTGTGGATTATACCCTGAGGGAAGGAAGGATATTTACAGAAGAGTGAAGACCAATTTATGGCTGTAGAGGACTGAGACAGTAAGGTAAAGACTTGATTATGGAAATGGACTTTACTGCATTTGGAAAGGGTTGATTGCTTCAGGCCCCCGCCACAATTCTGAGATGGACTGGCCTTTCAATCTAAGACTGCAGACTGGACATTTTAGAAGGTATATTGAGATTGATTGAATATCTATGGCCAATTTGGAAAGCTATAAAGAGACTTAGGAAGCAATACTGCCATCATTGTCACCTTCAAGATACAACCCTTTGGGGAAAGCTTACTTTGGGAGATACTTGAGAACTGTGACTACTACTACGGGGTCATCTGCATCGTCTTCTTGTCCTCCTCTAGCTCCTGCTTGGGCAGATAAACCAACTAGTTCTGTATATAATGTCGAAGTTACACCAAGGAGAAGTCCTGTCCGTCTGCATCATCAAGAAATCAGTCATACAGTCGGTCCAACATGTAGAGCGTGAACATGTAGAAATGTTACATATGAGGTGATGTAGGGGAACACAATTCTGACTTTGTAGGTCAAGGAGGGCGAGTTTTGCAAGGTATGAGTGGCTGAAGTGCATGCAGACGTCTTGCAGTTGGGTGGAAGACTTCAGGAACAGGGTGACAACCAGATTGAAGACGTGCGCCATGCAGGACGTATGGGTCAACCCTCCTTGATGCAGCGCAGACAGAATGTTCTTCCCGTTATCCCGTGACTATGGTCCCTATCTCCAGTTGCCGAGGAGACAGCCAGTATTCGATTTGTTGGTTGATGATGCGGAGCAGTTCCTAGTGTGACTCCGTTCATCCAGGCTGACCAGGTGCAGAACCGAGTGACAATGCTGTGCTTTGCATAGGTGGTATGTTGGAGGACCACTCTGAACTGTGCCTACAATGGAGGCTGAGGACAAGGTTGGTGATTAGGAGGCAGAGGAGGACATTGGAGGACATTGGAGCAGAAATCCCACGATTACAACGCGGAGGCGGCATTGCATCATCTGGCAAAGTTGCTGTTGTGCCCAGGTTGGAACCACATTTACCCAGTGGGCTGTAAGGGACAACTGTATATTGTCCTTGACTATAGTTACAGCTCCACACATCAGCACTGGCATGAACTGTATCAGACGCCAACAGACTCATGGACTGGCCTACCTTCTGCTCAACATACAAGTGCAGGGTTGATATAGCTTTTTTTTTAAAGAAGTAATGAAGGCTTGGCACTCTCCAACTTGGCTGGGCACAAACCATCAGCTCTCTGAAAGGTGCAGAGTCAACGACATGGAAATGGAGGGACTAGTGCCAGCAACTTGGCCAGGTGCACACCCAGCTTCTGAGACATTAGATGAGTAAACCCATACTGTCTCTTTTCCATCGCCGCTGTGATAGACTGCTGATGAAACACGTGACAAGGAGGAGCATCAGGAGCAATAGATGAATGAAAGAAACAGCTTCCATCTGCTGAGGTTGAGGAGCCGTGACTGCTGGAGAAGGGGTGCAGGCCACTGGGAGATGCAGCTGTTGCTGTGTCACGCTCTACCACTACATTATTGCCACAGTTTTCCCAGGCCACTTTATGTGTTGACGCAGGGCCGTGGTGCCAACATGAGCACCATGACCACGCTTCACCTTCTGCCCACATATATTGTATACTGCCACGCTAATGTCCTCCAGCGACTTGATAAAAAATTCCCACACTGCCAAGTATGGCATTTTACCTGCACCGCACCACTCCGTGTTGACTTCTTGCCACTGCCTTTATGAACCTGTGGACTACTAGTTGTTTCCTAACAGGTAGGCTCCTGAGTAGCATACGGTCTACCCCAGGGGTGTTTGGCTCCAGATCTCTCACTGCTTCCATCCTGCTGGCTTATCGACATGCTGCCACCCTTCGGCTGTTTCACGAGCCTGCTGGCACACTCACCCCCGATGATGACTTTGAGCCCTCTTCACCCGGCTTCCACGTGCCATTGGTCACATCAACATTCACTAATGTCTGGTCATCACTCATGTCACCCTCACTAGCCTCGTGGTCACATCCCTGACTGCTCGCAACACGTGCTTCCACCCGGCTGTCATCATCGATATTTGCACGCCTAAAGGAGAACACAGCGGACCTCTCCTCTAAGTCTGTGCTGGTCTTCAGCTGCAGACTGCCCTCACTAAGATCATCCTTGTTGAAAAGCAGAGCAAAACCAGCAACAT
Source organism: Bufo bufo (assembly GCF_905171765.1). Classification (NCBI taxonomy): domain Eukaryota; kingdom Metazoa; phylum Chordata; class Amphibia; order Anura; family Bufonidae; genus Bufo; species Bufo bufo. The sequence goes on along the minus strand of NC_053397.1, from coordinate 39,851,757 downwards.
ATATTACCTGCCGATCAGAAGGAGCTGCAAAAGAAAGAGAAAGTCGAGGACAGGGGAGGGCACAGAGGTTGTCCCTGGGCCATGCCAACTAAGTGTGGTGTCAGAAGAACCCACCGATTTTTGGCTGTGTTTGTCTGACATCACTTGAAATTATGTTTAAGAACGAGTCAACCATTCCAGTACAGCTGGATTGTTGGTGAAAACACGACCGCTGGATGACAGTGGCAGCTCTGGCCTGTTGCTACGACTGCTGCTTCCACCAACCCTTCTTCTGTTGCTACTTGTGCCGGCTACAGCAACATTTTTACCACTGCCCTTTCCTTTTGAGGGCCCAGGCAACTATCTGTTGGCCATAGTGTACAGTCATGGAATCAGAAATGTAACTATGTAACTAAGTACAAATGGCGCAGCAGTTGAACAAGATAAACGCGCCTATATATTAGACCGCCTGTTGTACTGAGACTGACGCACAGTAAGCCTATTTATAACAGAACAGATTAAATGTGAATTGTTCAGCAGGTGAACTAGATAAATGTGCCTATATATTAGACTGTCTGTTGACACTAAGTCTGACGCACAATAACTCTATGTATAACAGAAGAGTTTAAGTATTAATGGCGCACCAGGTGAACTAGATAAATGCGCCTACAAATCAGACTGCCTGTTGACACTAAGTTTGACGCACAGTAAGTCTATGTATAACAAAACAGATTAAGTGTGAATGGTGCAGAAGTTGAACAAGATGCACAGGGCGATTATACTCAGCTTGCACTGTCCCTGCAGTTTCCCTATGTTCTCCATACAGTGTCTAAAAACTCTCCCTACAATCTCCTTACACTGTCCCTGCACTGTTCCTGCACTCTCCCTATCCAATATCCCACAATTAAAAGCTTTTAGCAACACTGTCCATAGTGCTTGTCACATCTTTTCCTATGCTCAGCTCAGTGAAATGGAATATACCATGTGGGATGAGGCTTTTAAAGGTCTGTGACATCACAGGGGTTGGCTATGTGTGATTGGCTAGCTGCACAGCATTATGGGTGATCTTGCATTTCTAGGCTTCTTACTTTCACTTTGTAATACGTGTAGCCACCATTTTAGGAAATAAACGTGTTGTTAACACAAGGCGTGAGAGAATTCAGATTCATGGCGAAATACATTTTTCCTAAACTTTGGATCGAATTCCACTATGGATGCTTTGATTCGCTCAACACTACTCACAATATCCATTACACATAATGACAGTCATCATAGGGGTAGGAGCACACGTTGTGGCACCTCGTGCGGCCGAACATGCAGTGGCATATAGACACCTGATTTTAAAGGTAAATTCTTACAGATGCCCATGGTATACCCAATTAACCTACCATTCGGGAAACCCGAGTACCCAGAGTAAACCCACGAAAATAGAGAAAAACGTACAAACTCCATGTTGATGTTACCTGTGATCGAATTTGAACCCAACGCTACAAGACAAGAGTATGCTGCCCTCATATTTGTTCTCTTATGGGAACAGAAAACGGGAATTCAAGCTGAGACGGATCTACCATTTGAAGGCCACCAACTGTGCCAAAGAATCGCGCTGACTGATCATAGGTTTATCAGGTTCCATCATTGTGTCCATCACTTTGCTAAAAAAGAAAAAGCTCAGTATGCAGCACTATTTTCGATTTCAAGCGTGACAATATCTGCAACACAGGTATGAACAGAGCCTTATGTTCATAGCGGACTGATGGTAAGTACGGCACACGTTCTTTTTAAAAACAATACTAGCGAAATGCGGGAACGTACATGAAAGAAGGAGATGGGTCTCCGTGTTCAATTTAATTGTCTAATTTACTACTTGGTTTATCTGTCTGCAGAGTCAAAAGCCTTAAAATGAATATATTACCGCTATGCCACGTAAATACGGCATTCATCAAAGTGACAGGAGCATAATGAATATATTTTAAATACAATTAGAAAACTGGTTTATACTTTTCTCTCGTCTCCATGATGCGTAGAGCTCAGAAAAAAGCCACGCTTGACTTCGATGCAGAGCAACTCTGTAGGGAAAGTAAAATGATAACTGTCTACGTACAATCGGACCAGAATGAGGAGCCCTGATATTTATAGTATTTATGTCAATAGGCTGAACGGAAAGGAGCTGTTCACTTCTGCTAGGTATTGGTGGAGGGTGTAATAAATGAATAGGCACTGCCTGTCCCTGTGCTTAACCCCTGGCTATACAGCCAAGAATAGCCATGGCTACCTTTACCATAGTTGTCAACTGTCCCAAATTTGCAGATTCTGTTCCCGATTTTCAGAAACAGACCCTGCAAATTCGGGTTATACCGATCTAAAAATGGGTGGGGCTAATGCAAACCCTACTTTTAGCAGAGCATTAATCAGGTCTCCGTCAGGTGTAGCATAATGAACAATTTCATTCAGAAACAACACCTCAACATATGATTATAACTTTCAGTAAGATCAGAATCTCAGCACATCTGATTTGATTGAATCTGGTTTTCTTCTCGCTGTGCTTCTGGGCCCATAACCTGTTGCCAGCGGATTAATCAGGTCTCCATCAGGCGTAGCACGAGGAACAACAGGGTTTTATTCCGAAATAACAGCAAAACATATGAATATGACTTTCAGTAAGATCAGAATCTCATTACATCTACTTCTTGCTTTCTTCTTTCTCAGCTCTCTCTGTACATGTGCAGCAAGTCCGATTTTTTCCAGGACCCATTGAAAATGAATGGGTACAGAACTGGTCCAGATCTGTTCCGCATTAAAACGGAACAGATCAGGAAAGAAAAAACGGACGTGTGAATGGACCCTAACACTGTGTCTGGAAACAGGCAATCATATAATGTAGTTGTTAGAATACACAGAATAATAAGCATTATTCCAACACCTACCCTAAGTGGTCGGGCTTAGATCACCCAAATTTACCAACTAAAATATTGGTAAGTATGCTTTACCACATTCCTACATATGTCTATAGGCATATATGCAGTCATAGCAGTTGCCAATAGGTGTATGGGCCTCACTCAGGTGCAGGAGAGGTATGAACGCCGAGTGTTGGCTTTCCAATGTCTCTTATGTGTTCTCTCCTTTTTAAAGAAGATCTAATATATGAATACCTTACTAACCGTCTTTTGGTAATTTGTAACAAGGGGGGGGGGCATCCCCTGAGCATTTGTAGTGCACCAGATGTATAGATTACTGTCACAAAACCATGGACATATTTACTCAAACCCTACATTTGTGCTTAAAAGACTTCTCTATTTGCTCATGAGTAGTCCTTTTACAGTGATGAGCAGGGGCAGTGTAGATGATGGGAGTAGTAGGGGAAGGTGCCTTATGTATCACAAGGTTACCAGCCATTTGTTAGGGGAAGAGCAGGGTAGCCAAGCACTGGCCCCTTAACAGCCGTGAAGCAGATGCCCTATGGGCTGGAGGTATAGAAAAGCACTGACTACCAGGGGGCAGAGGAGGGCCAGTAGGTCCAGACTGTCAGAGCGCAGGAGGAGCCAGGTATGTGGAGTGGCGCACATGCCAGCTGTCAACATGACAACATTGAATTTAAGAAAAGGTGCCCCTATGTGTTTATATTTATAATAATTTCTTAGTTCAAATTGGGGTGTAGCATGTGGGGCAGAAAATATAATTGACTCCTCATTCACTTACATAAGAGAATTTGATTCAATTTACTTCAATAAGACATTTCTGATATAAAACCATGATTAGTGTATGCACCAAAGTCAACATAAATCGTGGGCACAGATCACACTGGAGAAAAGTTACATAAAATACATGGTCAGTAAAAATTGTCCTTTCAAAATGGTCAAGGTCAATGCAGTCTCTATAATGTGACATGGAGAGCAAATCTTGCAGTTTATCTTCCAGAATATCTGGAACTTTTGCATTACCGCTAATTATATTTAGCATTTTGTTTCTATTTTCTAGGCAGAATTAACACTATTCTACCAAACCAATGGTTCTAAGTCTTACTAGCACATCTCCATCCTAGAACAACAGCCTACCTCCTCCTCCTCCTTCTCTCTCCCATTCTCTGTGCTGGAGAGACAGCCTTCACGCTTCACTGACTAATGCTGGAGTTTTAATATCTGCCGTGAAACACTCATCTATCATCACCTGATCTATTCAGTGGCTTTTACTAATAGAACGTAGATAGAAATCAGATAGCATACACTTCCACACAGGCTCAGAAATAATTTGTGTGCTCCTGAAAGCAAATGGAGCCATGCATGCAGATTAAAACTTGACTATCGAAATGAAATTGCAATGCCTTATCACTCAGACAAAAAAAGAACAAAGGGTCATTTACAGATTAAAGTGTAATCTTCACAATAATACGATTTTTCCAGCCTCGCTGTGTCAAAAAAGAGACCATTAAGAAGCACATTCATATGGCTCAGGCCTATACTGCGCAGATCTCCCTCCCTTGGAGTAGACTTAAAGAGGTTCTCCGGGATTTTCATATTGATGACATATCAATAGGTCATCAATATGAGATCAGCATGGGGTCCGACTCCTGGCACCCCCACGGATCAAATGAAGCTCAGGTGGGTGCCATGGCCTCCTTACAGCTTATCAAGCACAGCGCCATCCATTGGATAGCTGCTGTGCTTGGTAATGCAGCTCAGCCCCATTCACTTGATTGGGACTGAGTTGCACCTAGGCCATGAACGTGATGTCACATGGCCTAGGAAGAGGCCTAAGCAGTCACAGAGCACTGTGGCCTTTTCATACAGCTGATAGGTGGGGGTTCTGGGTTTCAGACACCCAGTGATCTGACATTGATGACCTATCCTGAGAATAGGCAATCAGTATCAAAATCCCAGAGAACCCCTTTAGTATAATTGCTAATGGCACCTGATAGATCTTCAAACATTTTAACTAGCAGCAACATCCAATAATGTCTACAAAATATTCTCTGACTAATGAATCAGCTTGTTTTAATGAGTGCTGTAAGACTAGTTGTCCCCCATGAAAAAACAGAATGTGGGTTATCAGGTAGACCCATGTACAGTAAGTCCAGAATGCAAAACAAGACGGGAGTGCCAGATGTGCTGCAGTAAATACCGTAGTGGCTTATGTGGGGTTGGGTGACCTCTCTAGAATTAGACTCCAATGACATGTCAAATGTAATGTGATTCTTCAGTTGAGTCAGATCTGTAGCTTGGTTTTCTTTCACCAATGGAAATGTTCATTTTCGCCACACGTTCAGGACACATATGACTTCTCACTCATAATTTTAGCTTCCTAAACTGACTGTGTGGCAATACCCTAATTGTTACGATGCATGTGTAGCACTCCAGACCTGGGGGTACTACAATTGATTCGTAATTGTAATCAGGGGCGTAGCTAAAGGCTCATGGGCCCTGGTGCAATAGTTTAGCTTGGGCCCCCCATCCCTCATTGCTTTGTGGCCAGGGGCAGGGCAGCACATTGCCTTCCTGCTGCCTGAGGCAAAAATTGAAACTGCACCCCCCACCATGCCGAATTCTTGACCTAACACCTTCCCTCCAGCCAGAGGTGTAACTTGACCAGCTTGCACCTTCTATAAAACAGGTGTCTTCTCATGTGGTACAAGGGTCTTTGGGGCCCCTCAGGCTCCTGGGCCCAGTAGCGACTGCTACCTCTGCACCCCCTATAGCTACGCCCCTGTCTGTAATGTTTATACGATGTCACATTTCATGCAATACACCTTGTGCACCAGCAGATAGAGTATGGTTGGCAGTGTTTGGCAACAGGAATGGGACTTACCATCTCATTCCTGGAGAAAGGAGAGAAAGGAGTGAGGGAGCATGCAATCCATCTAGTGCTCCACCAAGCCATGTGGATCACAAAAGTAACTCATCTAGGAGGACAGCATTGCTATCAAGACTCTGCTGCAAGGTGGTGTACGAGTACAGTCAGAGTACAGTCGTAGGCAGGGCCGTCTTTAACAAGGGGCAAAAGGGGCAGCTGCCCCGGGCCCAGTTGCTCCTGGGGGGCCCAAGGCAGCTGCCTCTTGAGCCCTGCTAGCCACTGCCCCGGGGTGTCAGGCTGTCAGCTACACAGGGGGTGCTGCCATGCCATGCCTGCCGGCACTCCAGGCAGCGTACTGTGAGAGCTGTGATTCTCTAGGACCTTAGATGACATCATCACCATGTGACCAGTAACCTAGCAATATTACTCCTGGTAGGACCTTGATGAGGTCATCAAGGTCCTACCAGGAGTGTTGCAGGAGAAGTTTGCCTTAACTGTGGAGCTTTTTTTGTGAAGATTACATCAGAAAAAGGTGACAGGGGCTGTTATGCTAATGTACTATAAACTACTGTATAGTGGGGTGCTGTATACTGTGTGGGGGGCTGTATACTGTGGGGGGCCTGTATAGTGTGGGGGCCTGTATAGTGTGGGGGGCCTGCATACTGTGGGGGCCTGTATACTGTGTGGGGGGCTGTATACTGTGGGGGCCTGTACACTGTATGGGGGGCTGTATACTGTATGGGGGGCTGTATACTGTGGGGGGCTGTATACTGTGGGGGCCTGTATAGTGTGGTGGTCCTGCATACTGTGGGGGGCTGTATACTGTGTGGGGGGCTGTATACTGTGGGGGCCTGTATACTGTGGGGGGGCTGTATAGTGTGCGGGCCTGTATAGTGTGGGGGCCTGTATAATATGGGGGCCTGTATACTGTGGGGGCCTGTATACTGTGGGGGGGGGCTGTATACTGTGGGGGGCCTATATACTGTGGTGGGGCCTGTATACTGTGGGGGGTCTGTATACTGTGGGGGGTCTGTATACTGTGGGGGGTCTGTATACTGTGGGGGGCCTGTATACTGTGGGGGGCTGTATACTGTGGGGGGCTGTATACTGTGGGTGCTGTATAGTGTGGGTGCTATACTGCTGTACTGTATAGTGTGGGTGCTATACTGCTGTACTGTATAGTGTGGGGGGCTGTATACTGTGGGTGCTGTATATTGTGGAGTGCTATACTGCTGTACTGTATACTGTGGGGGGCTGTATACTGTGGGTGCTGTATAGTGTGGAGTGCTATACTGCTGTACTGTATAGTGTGGGGTGCTGTATAGTGTGGGGTGCTGTATCGTGTATAGTTTGGGGGCTGTATACGGTGAGGTGCTATACTGCTCTACTGTATACTGTGAGGTGTTGTATACTGTGGGGTGCTGTATACTGTGGGCTGCTATACTGCTCTACTATATACTGTGGGGTACTGTATAGTGTGGGGTGCTATACTGCATACTGTGTGGTGCTGTATACTATAGGGTGCTATACTGCATACTGTGGGTTGCTGTATACTATAGGGTGCTATACTGCATACTGTGGGGTGCTATGGTGCACTGTAACACTAGGGTGAGCCGAGCCCTGGTCTCCTTCCTGCAGAGCGGTGCCCACTTCCAGCCTGAGCCCAGCTGCCCAGAGCACTGATCCTGAGCCGCTGGAGTCTTCAGAACTGGAAGTATTTACAGTCATTCACTGTACTCTACCAGATGTGTGGATTTTTTGTGTGTGTGTTGTGGTGGAGGGCGTGATTGCCTGCTAAGGTGTGGGAAGGCGGGATCCAGGGGGCCCAAGTAAATTTTTGCCCAGGGTCCAATCAATATTAAAGACGGCCCTGGTCGTAGGGAGGGGAATCAGCACAGAGAGAGGCACTGTCAGCTAGCAAACTTCTAAGTGTCATCTTCTGCCACATTGCCAGCCACCATACCCCATCATCGAACTGCTGCTAGATGTGCTGTATTTGTTTTTGCACTCAGTAAAGAAAGCCGTTGTTTGTTCTACAATCTCTGCTTGGTTCCTTCATCATCACTTATTCACTGCACTGAACCCCAGGGAGCAATGGCCTGAGGTAGGACAATGTGACGTCTTCAGGGTCACTACCACTCACCACCTCTGCAACGGCTCCTCAGGGGCTCGATGCACATGGATTTTGGAACCTGACAAAAAAGGAGAAGCAGCGCAACCTCTTAAACATCTACATGTTAACTATAGAATTGTGCTTATAATTTGTAAAACCATTAACACCATTTATTTTATTCTGTTATTTTAATGGACCTTCACTATGGTGTTCTTCGCTTTTTTTATTTTTATTTTAGACTATAAGCATTGGAGACATCATATGTTATAGTTATAACGGAAACTTGATTTTAGAAGGAATACAAGCCATTGCTAATTCTTTGTGGCAAATCCTTAAAAGAGCCATCCCAATCAATAATGTATAAAATAAAAACCAGACATCTTGTAGCACATAGTGATCTTTTTCTATAAAAGGATATAACCAGCCCTGAACCTCACATAGACCCAGAGTTCTCTCCATTTATTGTTCCATTTGTTCTGCTAGATTCTCTTCAGGCTGGCAGCTCAGGGGTATGTCCTTTATCAGGGCGTGCATCCTTTCTTCTCCCTCCTTTCTCAGAGATATGTCCTTTCTGCTGCAGTTTTCCCTTTAACTGTCACAACTTCTACCAGTAGATAGGACTCGTGGCAGTTGAAGGATGGAACTGAGCATGTGCGTCCACCACAGCGAGGTGGTCAGAGAAATAAAGAAAAGTACAAACAGCAGGTGGGGCATTACAGATACATTTTATTGAATAACTCACTGGCTACATTTTAATTACATGCAATTGCAAAAGTATTCAGATCCAGCTGTTGGTTTGAAAAATGTAGACTTTTTCATGGGACAACCCTTTTAAAGCTCAAATTGTATAAATGCAACAGAAACTGGGCATTCTTGAAATAGTGAACTTTTCAAAAAAGACTATCACAAAAATGGTTATATATACGGTATACAAGCTTGAAAGAGTCTTTGAGCAACTTTCATTCAGTTAATATGCATGACGAAGCTTGAAGTTCCCTTTGTGGGAAGTGGATTGGCTGAGCTCAATAAAACACTAAATGACTAGCTACCCACACACCTACCCTGGCTTTTATGTGCATGCTTTGACCTTGTCCCGTGATTACTTTACTCACAGTAATGTTTTGTCTTAGACTACATAGTATCCAGCTTTGAGTAAAATGAAGTAACAGTGGGGGGAATTTCTGCCTGTTTATAGAAAAAGCCTCATTCCAGGTTATTAACCTTTCACCTTGTCATATATATTAAAACATCTGCTGCTCATACTGTATATATGAAAATGAAATAATCAATTAATTATGTAAATAGTAAAAAATAAATAATGAAAACTAAGAAAACAACATAAAACTAAAAAAGATGTGGAGCCATTGTGGGTCAAATGGCTGTATTGCCAAGCAATTAAGACAAAATACGGAATTTAAAAGAGGGCCATCTTGCCTGAGCTGCTTGCGAACAGCATTTAGAGATATTTTTTAAAGCAGCTACATGGGCCAAAGACACAATAACCATAGGATTTTCATTGACATTTATCCGAGAGTTTTCTAGACATGCTATGTGACCTGTGCAGAGGTGTTACATTATTGTGCAGGGAGGGGGAGGAGGTGAGCTGTGTCCATTGCCTAATGTGAATGTGTTATCCAATGTTATCTATACATAGGTGTTTCCTTAACAACTATTTAATGTTGGTGAGAATGGCAAGAGGAGTTGGGCAGCACACTGCTAATAAACCTTTCTTGTCTTCAATCTCGAATGCTCGGTTTTAACCCCTTAACTCATCATGACGCGCCCGTATATCATGAGCATTAAGGGGTTGTATCGAGCTTACTCCATACATGGCCAGTGCCAGCTATATAATACAGCAGTCAACCGCCAGCAGTGACCAGTTTCAGGGATGACTAATATTAGTCATTTAATCCCTTAAGATGCTGCAGTCATTAGCAACCACAGCATTTGTGGGGTCAGAGAGAGTGAAAGGGTTCCCGTATGTAGCCCCCATGGTGGAATTGTTTGGCCCCAATTGGTTGCTATAACAGCTTGGGGCCTTGTCCTAGTGCTGTCATAGCGAACTGCCTGAAATGCTGTACTCGGGGACAGCCTGATGGACAGCTTATAAAGATCCCATAGACGGCAATAGTGTTCTACTACAGTCTATGGAACAAGTGATCAGAAGATCCCATATTCAAGACCGCTAAGGGGACTAGTACAGTGAACAAGTACAGTGAAAAATGTATTTGTTTTTTGAAAAATAAAAAACTAACGGGAAAAATTCTAATCACTCACTCAAAAATATTACATATAAAAATAAACTATAAAAAAATAAACATTATAGGTATCGCCGCATGCAAAAATAGTCCGAACTGTTAAAAATCTAACACTGTTTATCACGTGCTATAAAATCCATAATGGAAAAAATAGGCAGTTTGCTGTTCTTGGTAAGGTTGCTCCCCCCAAAAAATGTTTATAAAAAGTTGTATTTACCACAAAATGGTACCAATAAAAACTACATCTCACCCCACTAAAGATAAGTCCTAACACAGCTCTATAGATGGAAAAATAAAAAAAAATTATGACTGTCAAAATATGGCAATGCAAAAAGCTGTATAAATTTGATATTGCCATAATCATACTAACCCGCAGAATAAAGTTGTCACCAATAAAACTATGGCAAAAAGGTTTTTTTTCCACTTTTCCAACACAAGCTGTGATAAATTAAATGGCACCATTAAAAAAATACAGCTTGTGTGCAAAAATAGGCTTTCATATGCGAAGTGAAGGGAAAATTTTTAGAAAAGAGATGGCTCTTGGAAGGTGAGGAGGTAAAAATGAAAACGCAAACAAGAAGATTGTCTGCTGTCTTGAAGGGGTTCTCCGAGAATGATTTAAAATGGCTGCCTAGGGGGGTGAAGGGACTTAGCGTTCCTGTAAGGCTGCTCAGCCATGAAGGCATATCATAGACAGGATCTCATTATAACCATCTATTGTAGAGCAGTGTAGTGTGTAGTGAGGCCCTGACCACTCAGTCCCCTAGACAGCTCTGCAAATGGTGGCAACCAGTCCTGCTCACATTCTAGGACAGGTTGCTGGCAGTCATTTTAAATCATTATCGGAAAACTCCTTTATCCTGTGGATAGGGGATAACTATCAAATAGGTGGGGGTCCTACCTCTGGGACCTCTACCGATCATGAGAACAGGGGCCCATACCCCCTGCAGCCCCCCTGAAAAGTACAGAGGGGCTGGGCTATCACTGAAACTCCCATAGAAATTAATGGAGCGGCCGCACGCATGTGCAACTGGCCCCTCTGTTCTTTTCAGGAGAGCTGTAGAGGGTATGGGGCCCCCCAATCTCATGATTGGTGGGGGTCCCAGCAGTAGGACCGTCACTGATCTGATAATTATCCTTTATCCTGTGAATAGGGGATAACTTTAACCATCCAGATTACCCCTTTAATATCCAGGACCATGCTGTCACCGCCAGATCTCTGAGAAGTTCTGATAGACGTTCTTCAGTACCTCCTGCATGATCTTTTGTTTTGCTTTCGCTTTGACATCTCTTCTCCCTCTCCCAGCTGTCATCTATCAGCAGTGATTACCTCCCTATATATCTCCTCCCATATTGCTTCACTTTGCGGTTTATACTACTTCCTGGATTGGGTTCACTGCTTGAAGTTGCTACTGCTGGTTCCTCAAGATAAGTCTATTTCTGTATTCGTGTTTTCCTGTTGACTTGATTCTAGGTGACCCTGACTCCCTCCGTATTAAGTGCAGGGAGCCGGTGGTCGTGTCCCCTGACTATTATAGGGTTTGCAGGTGTCACTCAATAAGGTACATGGACATGCAACTTTCTATCATTGAGATCTTTGCATGGGCTGAGCAGTGAGGGAGAGCTCTAGGGCATTAATAGGGCTCACCCTTTTGTTCCTTAGTTTTGGATCAAGTCAGTCGGATCTTTATTTGCTACTTATTGTTTCCTGCAACACCATCCGTGACATTATAAACTGGCAAAACCGTTTTAAGCATGGATCCAGTTTTAGCCTTGACGGACCGCATGCGGGGTCTTTCACTGGAGGTCGCAGAGCTCCGTAAAACTGTATCTCAGTTTCAGGTGACCGGTTCTGCTTGCGTTCATGGAGTTTGTTCTGAGCCTAAGATCTCGCTTCCAGATACCTTCTCTGGGGGTAGTGAGAATTTTGTTCGTTTTAGAGACGCTTGCAAACTCCATTTTCGCCTACTTCCCCATTCCTCTGGTGATGAGGAGCAGAGGGTGGGGATCATCATCTCACTGCTCAGGGATAACGCTCAGTCTTGGGCCTTTTCGCTGCCGGTGGGGGCACGGCCCCTCCGATCAGTGGATGAATTTTTTGTAGCCCTGGGTCAGATATATGATGATCCGGATCGTGTTGCTCTGGCTGAATCTAAACTGCGTCTTTTATGCCTGGGTAAACAATCCGCAGAGTTATACTGTTCAGAATTTCAGAGATGGGCAGCTGATACTGGTTGGAATGATGCTGCACTCCGAAGTCAATTTTGCCATGGTCTTTCAGAGGAATTGAAGGATGCATCAGCTCTCAGAGGAGGGTTTGTTTCTGTTGTGGAGGTATAAATCATTTGGCAAATGTTTGCCCCTCTAGGAGATTCAGGGAGTTTTTAGAGAATAATAAAGAAACATAAAGAAAAAAGTCCTCTAAAAACGTTCCATCTGTTACTATTCGCAAGGTTGATGCGGAAATTGAAGGTTTTCCGTTTTCTTGTAGTTCCCGTTTTGTCCTACCTGCCAGGGTGGCGCTAGAGAGCAAGAACATTGTTTGTGAGATTTTTGTAGATAGTGGAGCAGCTGTCAATCTCATTGATAATCAATTTGCTATGACACATGGTTTCCAGGTATGCACTTTGGGAAAGGACATACCTGTTTTTGCTATTGATTCCGCTCCACTTTCTCAAAAATCATTAAAGGGCATAGTTCACAATATCCGTTTGACTGTGAGTGATGCTCATGTTGAGGATGTGTCATGTTTCATCCTAGGCGGGTTACCTACTCCTCTAGTGTTGGGGTTACCCTGGCTCACTAAACATAACCCCACCATTGATTGGCAAGCGAGGCAAATAAATGGTTGGAGAATTGCCTCTCGACGTCTCTTTCAGAGGTTTCTACTAAGACTGTACCATCTTTTCTTTCTGAATTTTCGGATGTGTTTTCTGAGAGTGGTGTTCAGGAGCTGCCCCTTCACCGGGAGTACGATTGCCCTATTAATCTCATCCCAGGCGCCAAGCTGCCTAAATCTCGTTTATACAATCTCTCCCAACCTGAAAGGGTCGCTATGCGTTCTTATATCTCTGAGAGCCTAAGAAAGGGACACATACGACCCTCGAAGTCACCTGTTGCCGCTGGTTTCTTTTTTGTTAAGAAAAAAGATGGTTCTTTAAGACCTTGTCTGGATTTCAGGGAGCTGAACAGTATCACAATTCGTGACCCTTATCCGCTTCCTCTGATCCCGGACCTGATTAACCAGATTGTTGGGGCTAAAGTTTTTTCCAAGTTGGATTTAAGAGGGGCATACAACCTGGTAAGGGTCAGAGAAGGGGACGAATGGAAGACGGCCTTCAATACCCCTGAGCGCCATTTTGAGAATTTGGTTATGCCTTTTGGTTTGATGAATGCTCCAGCCGTCTGCCAACATTTTGTGAGCAGCATTTTTTATCATTTATTGGGGAAATTTGTACTAGTGTATCTAGATGACATTTAGATTTTTTCTCCTGATTTCAAAACTCATAGGGACCACCTACGTCAGGTCTTGCTCATTCTGCGGGAGAATAAATTGTACGCTAAACTGGAGAAATGTGTGTTTGCGGTTCCAGAAATTTAATTTCTGGGTTTTCTTCTCTCCGCTTCTGGTTTTCGCATGGACCCTGAGAAGGTCCACGCTGTGCTTGATTGGGAGCTTACTGAGAATCAGAAGGCGCTGATGCGCTTTTTAGGTTTTGCCAATTATTACAGGAAGTTCATTTTGAATTATTTCTCTGTTGTTAAGCCACTGACTGATATGACTAGAAAGGGGGTAGATTTTTCCTCCTGGTCGGTAGAGGCACGTAAGGCCTTTTCTAGTATCAAAGAGAGTTTTTCTTCTGCTCCCATCTTGGTAAAACCTGATATCTCTCTGCCCTTCATTGTTGAGGTGGACGCTTCTGAGGTGGGTGTGGGTGCGGTCTTGTCTCAGGGTCTCTCTCCTGCCAAATGGCGACCGTGTGCCTTTTTCTCGAAGAAACTCTCCTCCGCAGAGAGAAATTACGATGTGGGAGATAGGGAGTTGTTGGCCATCAAGTTAGCTTTTGAGGAATGGCGCCATTGGCTAAAGGGAGCCAGACACCCTATTACCGTGTTTACCGACCATAAGAATCTGGCCTACTTGGAGTCAGCCAAGCGTCTGAACCCGAGACAGGCCAGATGGTCTTTGTTCTTTTCAAGGTTTAATTTTGTTGTCACCTTCCGCCCTGGGGTTAAGAATGTGAAGGCATATGCCCTGTCACGTTGTTTTTCGGGAGGGGGGAACTTTGAAGACCCGGGTCCCATTTTGGCTGAAGGGGTGGTTGTGTCTGCTCTTTATCCTAAATTGGAGGCAGAGGTTCTGGCAGCCCAGGCAGAGGCTCCTGATCTTTGTCCCCCTGGGAGGTTGTTTGTGCCTCTCGCTTTACGACACAAGGTTTTTAAGGAGCACCACGATACTGTCCTTGCTGGGCACCCGGGGGGTAGAGCCACAGTGGATCTCATTGCTCGGAGATTCTGGTGGCCGGCTCTTCGTAAGTCAGTTGAGGGTTTTGTGGCAGCCTGCGAGACCTGCACTCGTGCCAAAGTCCCTCATTCACGGCTATCTGGTCCTCTCCTTCCGTTACCCATTCCTTCCCGTCCTTGGACACATCTGTCCATGGATTTCATTACGGACCTGCCTCGTTCCTCAGGGAAGGCTGTGATTCTGGTGGTGGTGGACCGTTTTAGCAAAATGGCGCATTTTATTCCTTTTCCTGGGTTGCCCAATGCTAAAACGCTGGCGCAGGCATTTATTGATCACATTGTCAAATTGCATGGTATTCCTTCAGACATAGTCTCTGATAGGGGCACGCAGTTTGTTTCCAGATTCTGGAAGGCTTTCTGTTCTCACTTGGGGGTTCGGTTGTCATTCTCTTCTGCTTTCCACCCGCAGTCGAATGGCCAGACAGAGCGCGTCAATCAGAATCTGGAGACATATCTGCGCTGTTTTGTGGCAGAGAATCAGGAGGATTGGTGTACTATTCTCTACCTTGCTAAGTTTGCTTTAAATAACCGTCGTCAGGAGTCCTCTGATAAGTCACCATTTTGTGGTGCATATGGGTTTCATCCGCAGTTTGGGACATTCTCTGGAGAGGGGGCTTCTGGTTTACCTGATGAGGAGAGATTCTCCTCGTCTTTGTCATATATTTGGCAAAAGATTCAGGATAATCTAAAGAGCATGAGTGAGAGATATAAGCGTGTGGCGGATAAGAGACGTGTGCCTGGTCCGGACCTAAATGTTGGTGATCTGGTGTGGTTGTCTACTAAGAATATCAAATTGAAGGCTCCCTCCTGGAAATTGGATCCTAAGATTATCGGGCCTTACAAAATCTTGTCCGTCATCAATCCCGTTGCCTACCGTCTTGATCTTCCTCAGACTTGGAAGATCCATAATGTTTTTCACAAGTCCCTATTAAAACCTTATGTCTAACCCACTGTACCCTCCTCTTTGCCTCCTCCTCCGATTGTGATTGATGGTAATCTTGAATTTCAAGTCTCTAGGATTGTGGACTCTCGTATTGTCCGCGGTTCTCTTCAGTACCTCGTTCATTGGGAGGGTTATGGTCCTGAGGAGAGGATGTGGGTTCCAGTGGCGGACATTAAGGCCACTCGTCTTCTCAGGGCATTCCATAGGTCCCATCCTGAGAAGGTGGGCTCTGAGTGTCCGGAGTCCACTTGTAGAGGGAGGGGTACTGTCACCGCCAGATCTCTGAGAAGTTCTGACAGACGTTCTTCAGTACCTCCTGCATGATGTTCTTTTGTTTTGCTTTCGCTTTGACATCTCTTCTCCCTCTCCCAGTTGTCATCTATTAGCACTGATTGCCTCCCTATATATCTCCTCCCATACTGCTTCACTTTGCGGTTTATACTACTTCCTGGATTGGGTTCACTGCTTGAAGTTGCTACTGCTGGTTCCTCAAGATAAGTCTTTTTCTGTATTCGTGTTTTCCTGTTGACTTGATTCTAGGTGACCCTGACTCCCTCTGTATTGAGTGCAGAGAGCCGGGGGTCATGTCCCATCACTATTATAGGTTTGCAGGTGTCACTCAGTCTAAGGTACGTGGACATGCAACTTTCTATCATTGAGATCTTTGCATGGGCTGAGCAGTGAGGGAGAGCTCTAGGGCATTAATAGGGCTCACCCTTTTGTTCCTTAGTTTGGGATCAAGTCAGTCGGATCTTTATTTGTTACTTATTGTTTCCTGCAACACCATCCGTGACACATGCACTGTACATGTGCAGTATGGTCTGTACTTTTTATGACGTTAAAAAAGTACAAACAATTGTACTAATGCTTTAACTTATTTTAGACATATGGGGGCATGTTCACATGTAATTTTTTCAGTTTGCATTTTGTTCCGTTTTCCGCACCAAAATGCACATGTAATCCGCCTCCCATTCTTTTCAATGGGAAATCTATGCAGTAGTTCATACAATGCGAGGAAAGAAAAAGTAAAATGGCAGATTCATAGCATGCAAGTTACAAAACGGTGGCAGAAATCTAAGGGTCAGCCTCGGATTTCTGAGGTGAAATGTGAAGCAAATACATACAGTATATTACGTATATAAGATATTTCAAGTACTGTATGTATTTTTATGTCTTTTTGATCTGAACATGCCCTTATAGGGGTATTCCCATCTCAGACAATGGGGGCATATAGCTAGGATATGCCCCCATTGTCTGATAGGTGCGGGGTCCCACCACTGGGACCAGCACCTACAACGAAAACGGAGCGGGGAGAGCTATGGCTGGAGGACCCCGGATTTCCCGGGGTCCGTCCACAACCAAGCGCTGCTCCCCGCTGCTCCAATAGAAGTGAATGGGAGCGCAGCACGTGCGGCCCCTGCTCCCATTCATTTCTATGGGGCAGACGGAAATAGCCGAGCCAGTGCTCGGCTATTTTCGGCTGCCTCATAGAAATGAATGGTGGGCGGCTGTGCATGCACAGTGCGCCCTTCGTTCATTTCCCCGCTTCGTTCTCATTGTAGGTGCGGGTCTCAGAGGTGGGACCCGCACCTATCAAACAATGTGGGCATATCCTAGCGATATGCCCCTATTGTCTGAGATGGCAAAACCCCTTTACTTGTCAGAAGATGTGTTATGCTCAGATGATGTGAAGGCAAAAGCATAAGTGGATGATATTTTATTATAAGAAGAAAGGTGCACGAGTCTATTAGAATGCTTAGTTTTTTAAAATAGTTTGAAAAAAATAAATTCCCCATTTCCTTTGAATCTTATATTGTGAAGTAGTCATCAAACCTACAGTGGAGCAGAAGTTTAGACAGGGAAAATAGGATTTGGGCAGAGGTCAAGGAAAGTCTGTGAGGCATGAAAGAAGGGAATGAAGAGTGGAAATGACACAGGCCACTGCATACAATGCATTCTCCCAGCACTACGAACCCCCATGCTCCAAATACATAATCATACCACCCGCATCGGACACAAATTTCAAATCTAAATAAGCTGTCAATGTATTAAAGTTAAGATGAGCATCCCTTGATTATTTTCCTTTCTTGAAAACAGCACGCAACATGGTTCTTTCGTTTCCCGCAGAAAATATCAATAACGGTTTTGCAATAATGAAAGCTTTTAAAAGGAGCCAGCCAGCAACAATATTTCAGACAGTGGGGGGCCAACGAAATGAAACAACATATAAAGGGGACGGTGGTCATGAATGTAAAATCAGGCAAGGGAGAATTACAGCACTGCTTGCTGATTATATCGCTTGACAAATTAAAAATTAAAAAAAACTTCTCCTTCAATAGAAAATGGTCATCTTGAGGCATTACAGCAAGTTTGTTAACCAGACCTGAATTTAGCAATGACCCTTTATACATGTATCTGCTGTACGGTCCAACTGGACCTAATACATAGCAACAGAGTAACTAGATTAGGAGATCACCTGTAATCATCACTAATTCCTGTAATTAGTGCAGCAAAGATTCTTCATATAGTCATTCAGTCCTGCTGTGTAAGTCAGTAAATACGCTGTTTAATGTTGGAATTTTGGACGGAGCGGGGCTTCCCCAAGAACACAGCAATATTCAGAGGAATCTCCATCCTAAAAATGTAAAATCTTTCAGCCCCATTATACACACTTTTCATCTAAATTATCCCTGTAATTGTTTTTCAGATTAAGGTTGGAAGCTACCAAGGTTGAGGTGGCCCACCAGTATATAAGAGGATCCTCACCAATACCCAAGCTCTGACAGAATATTTTGAGCCCAAAGGTCTAGCAGAAGCCAACCCCATTTGGAGGTGACTTTGAAGCCAAACACTTGTCAAAAATGTATACTGCTTCTAGGTTGCTCCACACATAACCTGTTTGACTTTATTGATGATGTCTTGCACGTGTGGAGATTAATAGTAGTTCTCACCATGCTTCCTTGGTGTGCCAAATGAAGGGCCCTTTTGGTAAGTGGTTTTCTTGGACACAAAAGAAAACAGATCCGTCACCCATTGATTTACAATGGTTTTAGTGACGGATCCGTCATGGCTATTTTAAAGATAATACAACTGGATTCGGTCATAACAGATGCAGCCAGTTGTATTATCATGCTTGAAGCATTTTTGCTGAACTCTGCCGGATCCAGCAAAAACGCAGATGTGAAAGTAGCCTAATACTGAGAGACTTTGGGACTTTCCTGCCTGTGCACTAAGAAGCTATTAATTTTCCACACAGTTATCATACTATACAGAGCTAAGTTTTGGAGGTAAAAGAAAACACACAAGTGAATTGTTGACTGGCTTAAAGAGGCTCTGTCACCCGGTCTGATGACACAGACAAAAGCCATACCTTTATTTCTTATGTAGTAGGTCCAGTATGGCCGAAAAAGCAACTTTTAAAAATATGCAAATGAGAAATTCGAGCACTCGCAGGCGGGCTTATGCCCTCCGAGCACTGCTTCTGCGACGCCCCGTTCCTTGCAAATTCTGGCCTTCTGCACCTAATCACACCCCCATGTCCTTTGATTGACAGCGCTAGACCCGCCGGTCTAGCGCTGATATCTCACACCTGCGCATTCGCTTCCATGATGGCGCGTGTGCACTGGACATACAAACAAGCCTGGAAGGAAGGAAAAGATCCAGTGCGCACGCGCCAGCATGGATGCGAGTGTGCAGGCACGGGATATCAGCGATAGACCGGCGGGTCTAGTGCTTTCAATCAAAGGACATGGGGGCGTGATTAGGTGCAGAAGGGAGGCATTAGCAAGGAACGGGGGCATCGCAGAAGCAGTGCTCGGAAGGCATAAGCCTAAGAGCTTTAATTCCTCATTTGCATATTTTTTAAAGTTGCATTTTTGGCCATACTGGACCTACTACATGAGAAATAAAGGTATTGTTTTTGTCTGTGTTATCAGCCCTACCAGGCTATATGCCTGGTAGGGTAGGTTTGAACCGGGTGACAGAGCCCCTTTAACTCTCTCAGATGGTTGTTTATGTCTGGAGGCACAGTACAAGTTATTGAGGCACAATACAAGTCATGAACTGCAGCAATGTTTCTGTTAATCTGTGCTTCTCCAGCCTCCCACCTCCCACTAGAAGGCGCTAGATCAGTTAGAAACTGTATAAAAATAAAGCAGTCAGAGTCCCTAGAGGTCTGGAGAAAGGGACCAGTGTTTAGTAGGAGAGACAATGCCAGACTGCATAAGTGACCAGAAGAAACTCCTGAGACAGGGATACCCTGCCCAACTGCAGACCCTAAGTCACCAGCCCTTCGGCCAGGGAATCAGCTTTCTGAGAGAGAGAGGGACAGCTAACATGCCTTTTCTCAGTATGGAATCCTCTTCTGAAGGGAGGAGACTGGAGAAGCCAGCTCAGTCCCTTGCCTGTATTTTTTTTGCACTTGATCCTATAAAGAAGCACACTGGTTTACTGCAAACCCTAATCTCTGGATTTATTTCCCATTGGGGTGAACCATGCCTTACCATTTCTTCCAGAGAGCAGCAACACATGAAGACACTTCAAAGGTGTCCAGTGGAACCAGCATAGTGTTGGGCGCCACCTTGAACCTGATCACTGCATATCTGCAGGCTGATCATCTACGCATGCGCTGCTACTCAAAATAATGGCACATGCACAAGAATATCAATGTCTTGTGTAATGTTGTGAGATGTGCAGCCATGGCAATCTGACACCAGGATAAGGAATTGTCTGTAGAGGGACAGCCCCTAACAGATGGAGAATATTTTCAGATGAATGAAAAAAATGATTTGTACAAATCAATTTGCTCATGCCTACTACATATCAATCTGCTCAGCTCCTCCTGCTCTATAATATGCTGCCTGCAGATTGCAATGCATTTTCATGATGACAGGTTCCCTTTAAGTATCTTATTTTTCATATCCTTTCAATAACAACTGCTTTATTCCGAAGTAAAACCAACAAACCACTCAAGTGCACTCTCTCAAAAATATATACATGTAAATATTTGCAAACCAGAAAAATAAATTGCCCTATTCAAATCCGTCTGGCTGTAGTCATGCCGGAGAGACCTTCAAAACATAGACCATAAAATGTGTTTTTGACATCACCAGCAGATAAGAGAAAAATCTTCAGCGTAACCAAACAATCTACATTAACCATGATTCCCTTCCAACCACTTCTTGAAAGAAGCATTTTATGGCTTAGGTTCTGAGAAAATAATTTAGCATATTTTTGAATAAACAGGGATTCAGGAATTCACGTATGCACTTTTCATGTGGAATAATATTTGCAAAAAAAAAAAGAGAGAGAGATTATATCACTGTATCATTCTTCAATGTTTCCACGTTTTATGCCAGTAACACAGAGGGAGGAGGACAGAATTTGCGTAGTTGAAGTAGTGCCTCCATGTTGTACTATCTACAGTATATTAATTATCCACTATTTATCTGTTCTCTATATGTCTATAATCAGATTAATAGAAAAAGACCATTCTGAGAGGAACTGCAAAGGGGGAGGACTAAAGCTTTCTATTGTGTCCTACAGCCATGAAATACCATGAAATATCTGCATCAAATGTATAAACTGTATCCTGTACATACGGCTTCCCGTGCCCTGCAGATGTTTTTAACACAGTATGATCTCAGGAACATTCCAGCAGTGTACAGAAGTCACAGGTAAGAGATATGTTGCCCATTACATGCCAATCACTCTGAAAATAAGGTCAATCAGCAGGCAGATAGACTATAGATGGTATCTACCATCACCAAGATCAAAAGTGCATTCAGCAACTTCATCACTTAATTCCCACAACATGGACAGTGAGATAGATAGATAAATAGATAGATAGATTCATAGATTCTACACTTGTATGAATTATAAATTGGAAGATGGAGGGCACTCACTTATCTGGTGTCTTATAGAACAATATATGACACCAGATAAGTGAGTGCCCTCCATCTTCCAATTTATATTTACCTTTTTGCACATCGACGTTGGGTGCGTCGTGGAGTATGCACCTATATTATAGGTTGCAACAGGTGGAGCGACTGTTTCTCTCCTTTACTTGTATGAATTATAAGACGTTCTTATCTTTGCACTGAGCACCCTTGGACTTCATGGAACCAAAAGTTCCACCAGACCCACTTTGGTTATCTGTAGTGTCGGTTGTAAGTTTTTTATATTAGATAGATAAGCTGATGTTCATGACTAATCAACAATTACAGGAAAAGGTTAGTTGCTGTTATTGCTGCACAAGGTGTCACACCAGATACTCTACATTATTCTTTTACATTGGCCGCCTATGCTGTACCACATGGGTACTCTATGGAATCAGCAGAGATATTTAACAAAAAAGAAAAAGTTCATATCTTTTGATATAGGTTTGTTTCATACTATCTTAGGTACATTGAATGTCTTAATGCAATCTTAGATTGTTTGCTTTCTAGCAAAGCGACAAATGGAAATCAGGAAAGAAAACACATCATGGTGTCGATCAATATTACAAGGCTAGCCCTGTCGCCTTGAAAGCTTTCATAATTGGTTCTTTCTAAGTTACAAACCCAGATGAAGGAACAGTTCTTTTTATGTTTTGCTTTTTGGTTGGGTTCTCAGCCCCCACCTTCTCCAGTTGAGTGGTCATGATTAATGTGGTTGCATACAGTTATGTTCTTGGTAGCCATCCTTTTCTATTCAGTATTATATTTTTACATAGTTACATAAGTTGAAAAAAGACAGAGGTCTGTCAAGTTCAACCTCTTATAATATGTCCACAAGAAGATAACTTCTGTTCAAGATGAAGAACGGCCTAGATCTGTCCAATCACCTACAGTATGTTCCTGGTTTCCTTGCCATTGAATGTATCTCCAAATTTTTTCAACACAACCAAAGATCAAAAGCACAGATATTTCTCCTGCTGCTTTGTTGTCCAGCATTTCCTTCAGTGAAGGCGGCAGTGAAAATACCATGGCCTGGACAATTCTAACCCTTGTTTTCAGGATACATTCAATATATGTTCAAATCTATATATAGACATCCTTGCTATGTTTTACATTTTTTCCACACCCATTGATAAAAACAACATAAACCATATAGTCATAGAGTTTCTATAGACAATCATTACTATTTGATGGGTCAGTTTGAAAACCAGAGGATGTCACTATTCTCACAAGTGTGACTACCTATTTTATGACGACTGCCTCTAATGTAATGGTTCCCATACACATTCAATAGCTGTTAACCCACTATAGTTTGCCCAAAACTATCTATTCCGAGTCCCTCCTAAATCCCCCATCATGGGCAGATTGGCCATAGACCTTGCAGGGAAATTTCCCGGCGGGCCGATGCCAAGGGGGCCACCCAAGCTCTCCTCATGACTGCCAGCAAGGTAAATAAAGATCTGATGCTCTCAGTATTAATTAATGTAGGAGCATCAGCCACTTATGCACCTGGCCAGCGGCCGCTGTTCCCTCTTGAATTCAACTTTATTGCTATTCTCGGGATGATGATACAGTTTAATACTGTGGCACAGACGGCAGTATTTTGTGTTGCACTGTGGTATTTGGTGCTGCTGGGGTTGTATTTTGTTCAGCACTACAGTATTATTGCCCCCACCTACTTCTGTCAGTTTGGACCAACCTACAATATGGGCCCATTTTTTCTTTTTTTTTCTTCGACCACTTTAAGTTCACAATCCGTACATATACATGGTCAGATCAGCTGAGCAACTATGTACTGTACTTCCTCTGGGGTGGGAGGAGAAAGCCTCTGCTAGACAATTCTATCAGTGGCTTATCTTCAGGAGAACAAAAGAATTGGGTGAAGAAATTCAGTTTGCCAGTGGTTCAGTTATATTTACATAGTTGGTCGAAGAAGGTCTACATCCATCAACCTCTGCCGTTTAAGAAATAAAATATATTAAAAATAAAAAATATTGCATGAGGAATAGTTGCAATTAGTGGAGGCCTAGACCATGGCAGAGATTGTAAGGAGCACATATTCAGTGGAAGAGGTCCTGTGTGAAGGAGTTCTAGGAGAGTAAAGGTGGCCATACACCCTAGATAGCTTTCTACTGTGCACATGCTTGCTTGTCTCAGTTCACGCATGGTTGGCTGCTCGCCATTTCGAACAAAAGGATCATGTATATGGAAATGCAACATGCTCAAACCTGCTTTCCCCAGTTATCTGCGATGGGGAGGAAAGTTGGAACCCACCAAAAATACTAGATGGTCAGACCGAATTGGAGGGTCCAGCCAACTTTCATCTAATTGAGGGATGTTAAAGGGGTTTTCCTGTTTGCATTAACATCATATAAAATAAGTTACGAAGTCAGCTGTAATTTTGTAATGTATTTCTTTTACCTTTATTGATCATAACTCCAGCTCTTGGCTGTGGTCACATGACCATGTCCATGCCGTTTCTTCTTATTTCCTGTGATGTTATGTCCTTGAGTTTGTCAAGGCAGCAACAGGGGCAGTAATAGGAGAGAGTCTATGTAACTAGCAGGGTGGGAGGAACTATAAACAAGCTGGGTGTTGTTAGGAGCAGTGCTAGAGGTGTGGTACAGGAAGAAGAAGTGCATCATGGGTTTGGTTGGACACGGGAACAGGAAGTGGTACATACAGGATGGAAACAAACCAGAGTGATTGGTTTATATGGTGAAAACGGGTCATGAGAGTTCAAACTGAAAAAGAAAAAAGCACAAGGAAGATGATATAAGTAACTACAGGAGCATAACTGTTAAAAACCATAGCCATCCTGGAAAACACCTTTAAAGGGGTTTTCCAGGAATTTAATATTGATAACCTATTCTCAGAAGAGGTCAACAATATCAGATTGTCGGGGGTCCAAGACTTTGCACCTTCACTGATCACATGGTTAAAGAGAATGCTGCACTCCATGCAAGCACAGCCTTCCCCTCATTCTTTACCTGCTCGCCGTCGACATCACAGCAGTGACCAGGTGTAATTATTACAAGTTGTCCCATACACTTGAATAGGAGGGCTCCTTCCTATTCAAGTGAATACTACAGAGCCATCCCATAGACGCGAATGGGAAGGATTCTTGTAATTTCACCTGCTCAGCGCTGCGATGTCGACAGCGAGTAGGCAAACAATGAAGAGAAAGCTGCGCTCGCATGAGCACAACCTTGTCTTCAAACAGCTGATCAGCGGGGGTGCTGGGTGATATTGATGACCTATACTGAGGAATAGGACATCAATATTAAAACCCCAGAAAAACCCTTTAAGGTAGTGAAAAAATTCCTCCTAGCGCACCAAAACCAGATAGCAGTTGGCATGTAGTGACATTCCAGAGATTGCTACCTACATACTGTATACCCACTAATGACAATGATTACAAAAATAAAATCCAGACATTGCATTTACCATGAAGTGCTATGCCATTTTTGCCATGCTGCATACTCGTATGCATTTATTTCAAAGCCTAGCTATTTATTTGGAAATTACAACACTACACAGCAAAAACATGCTATCAGAAATGACCTTTCTCATGGATTTAGCCCACAATTTGCTGTGGTTTTATTTTAGCAAACCTAAAACCGTTTGGAGATGGCATTTATTAAAAACTTCTTTAAAAAACTAAATAGGGCAATCTTTTCTACTCCTCATCTACTCTGCAAATAATTATAAAGGAAAAGGAAAAAATTAGAAAATGTTTTGTAAGACACAAAGTAGTGCTGCAATAATAATAATAATAATAATAATAATAATAATAATAATAATAATAATAATGCTAGAGCCTGTATATTAAAAAATCCCTTTAAAAATGACCTTCAGCTGCCTCCCTGGAAGTTGTCTAGATACTTTTTTTCTGGTGGATGATCCCATTGATATAAAAGGAATTTTCAACAGTGTATTACACTGTGTTGCATTATTGGGGTTTTTCTTGACTTTTATGACATTGCTTAATACAGGCTATTTCGAGATTTCTAATTTGATATGCAACTCAAAATGTGGGAATGTGAAAATTATATCAGTAACCTACAGAAGACCCTCGGAAGTCAAAAGACCATGCAATTTTGATCCATATTTATGATATAATTTGATTATATTGCCATCTGCAAGGAGAATACATATCCATTTCAAGGATCCTTATTGTCCCCTAAGAAGTCAACAGTATGTTAAGTTTGGGTCTATATTTTGACACTATTGATATGTTAGAAGAGAACAAGGATCTGTAGTTTTCCACTTTATTGACTAAGCTGATCACAAGTGATCTGTGAGGAAGCCTGGAAGGAATTGTGTGATTTTCTTGCAGCACCACCACAGGAGAATTAAGAATCACACAGTGCCATTTCAAATCAATGGGTTGTTTTTGTAATTCTTCACTTTGGTGAAGAGAAAAGGATCATGAACATAGGGCATCACACTCCTCTATTAAAGGGGTTGTCCCCTGAAAAATATTCTACATTTTTCACACCAGTACATAAATCAGAATACTTTTGTAATTGCATGTAATCAAAATTTTTGAATAGCAAGTGAGTATAATGCCACCTGCTGCTTGCTCTTTTCCTTATTTCTCTGTCCATTTTAATAAGGTAGACACTTCACTTTTTACACTAATCATGGCTAAACCGCTTTAAGTCAAAATTCCCTAATCAGGTATATGAACAGGGCCAGGGGCGTAGCTAAAGGCTCATGGGTGTCACGAGGGTTTCGAGGACCACGCCTGACTCCGTTATACCCGGGGTCAGGAAGTCGCAGCGGTTGGCTGCACGCTCTATTTAAGATAGGGCTGTTTTCCTTATGGTAGCTTTCTGGGTTTGCTTAGCAAACCCTTTTGGCTCACTCAGGGATCCATAGCTCCTTCTCCTCAGCTGTTCCTTGTCCAGCACTCCCAGACCTCCTTATATTTCTCTCTCACACTTCTCTGGTTGCCAGAGATAGAGCTTCCTGCCTGGACATCTATTCTGACCTTCTGGAGCTGTGTTGCTGCGTTCGCTGGTAGTTGGTCCAGTACGTTACCCTCCAGATCCCTGTTGGACCTTTTTGGTTTATTGTGGTCGCCCACCTGGGTGTATGTGTTTGTATGTTTTGTCTGTCCTCTCCCTGGTGTTTCCCTCTTAGTGATAGTGGTGTGGACTAGCGATCCCACCGGCCTGTTCACTATCCAGGGCTCATATTAGGGAAAGCCAGGGTTTAGGCACGCGATCGCCGCACGGGTGAGGAACCCGTCTAGGGACATCAGGGCAGTCAGGTGCCAGCCGCAAGGTGAGTTAGGGGTCACCACCTTTCCCTCTCCCTTGGGCAGGGCTTTCCCTGTTTTCCTCCCTGTGCGTGTCGTCGGTCATTACATTATCTCTGGCCCTTATTTTGTGTAGGTAAAAAAAAAATAAAAAAAATATTTTTTACCTACTTAGAATCCAGTATGGATCAAATTGCTGCTCTGTCCAAACAATTTCATGGCCTGTCTTTGGAGGTGGTAGGATTGAAGGCGTCGGTCCTCCAGCAACAGCAGCAATTACAACTGACTGCAAGCCCAGCGGTTGCTACTGGTAATCAGGTTGTTGCGGAACCCAAGGTCCCTCTCCCTGACAGATTTTCTGGGGGAAGGGACAAGTTTTTGACATTCCGTGAGGCCTGTAAGTTATATTTTAAACTGCGCCCTTACTCCTCTGGTAATGAAGATCAGCGGGTGGGGGTTGTTATTTCCCTGCTGCAGGGGGATCCGCAGTCCTGGGCGTTCTCTTTACCTACTGATTCCCAGGCTCTTCGGTCAGTGGATGAGTTTTTTGGGGCCTTGGGTCTCATATATGATGACCCTGACCGAGTCGCCCTGGCTGAATCAAGATTACGGAGACTCTTACAAGGAGAGCGGCCGGTAGCGGAGTATTGCTCTGAATTCCGTAGGTGGGCTATGGATACCCAATGGAACGACCCGGCTCTCAGGAGTCAGTTCTGCTCTGGGTTATCCGAAAGGGTTAAGGATGCGCTTGCATTATATGAGACCCCCTTTTCCCTTGATGCGGTTATGTCCCTTTCTATCCGAATAGATAGACGCCTTAGGGTCAGGTTGAAAAAACCGGAGCAATTGGTAACCCCTCCCAAGCAGCAGTTAGTCTGTACGGACTTAGACGAGCCTATGCAGCTAGGAGGAACTACTCGTCAGGTCCGCCCTCCTGAGGCTCGCCGTAGGCGTGGGGTTTGTTTTTTTTGTGGGGAGAGGGGTCATTTCATTAATGTCTGTCCTTCTTTCCTCAGAAACAAAAGACCGTCGGAAAAACTACTAACCCCAGGCTGTGTGGAGGATGTCAGCCAGGGGGTATACGTTTCCTCCATACGTACATCGCAATTTGTGTTGCCAGCGGTTATTATTTTTGGTGATAAGACGGAGACTATTTCTTTCTTTCTAGACAGTGGAGCAGGGGTAAATTTGATAGATGCCCATTTTGCCCGCACTTTGGGTTTGTCTCTCTGTACTTTACAGAGACCCATTCCCATATTCGCTATTGATTCTGCTCCCCTGTCTCAGAGAAACCTCACGCACATGGTTCATAATTTACACCTTCGGGTAGGGGACCACCATAACGAGATGCTTTCTGGTTATGTTCTGGAGGGGCTTCCCACTCCGGTAATGCTGGGTCTTCCCTGGTTGGTAGCGCACAATCCAGTGGTGGATTGGCAGGCCAGGGAGATATTGGAGTGGAGTGAGCAGTGCAGAGAAAATTGCTTAAATAGCAATTGCTTAGTCGCCTCCATAACTACACTACCTACATTTATTTCGGACTTTGAGGATGTTTTTTCTGAAAAGGGTTGTCAGAAGTTACCACCTCATCGTCCTTATGATTGCCCGGTTAACCTTATTCCCGGCGCAAAATTACCCAAGACCAGGTTATATAATCTTTCGGGTCCAGAGAGACAAGCCATGAAAGATTATATCTCCGAGAGCTTGGCTAAGGGACACATCAGACCCTCTTCTTCACCCGTGGCTGCAGGGTTTTTCTTCGTTAAAAAGAAAGATGGGGGCCTGCGTCCTTGCTTAGATTTTCGCGAATTAAATCAGATAACCATCCGAGACCCATACCCTCTTCCTCTCATTCCTGACCTGTTTAATCAGATTGCGGGTGCTAGGTGGTTCTCCAAACTTGATCTTAGGGGTGCCTACAATCTGATTCGTATTAAGGAGGGGGATGAGTGAAAGACAGCGTTTAACACCCCTGAGGGGCATTATGAAAATCTAGTTATGCCTTTCGGTCTGACCAATGCTCCTGCCGTCTTTCAACATTTCGTTAATGACATTTTTAGTCATCTAATCGGCAGGTTTGTGGTAATATACCTAGATGATATTTTTCAATTTATTCGTCCGATCTAAAAAACACATGAGGTGCATGTCAGACAAGTACTGCAGGTCCTACGGACGAATGAATTATATGCTAAAATTGAAAAATGTGTCTTCGCCGTTCAGGAGATACAATTCCTGGGTTATTTTTTATCTGCGTCAGGTTTCCGTATGGATCCTAGGAAGGTCCAGGCAATTTTAGATTGGGATCTTCCTGAGAACCTCAAAGCACTACAACGGTTCTTGGGCTTCGCGAATTTCTATAGGAAATTCATTAAAAATTATTCACTTATTGTAAAACCGCTTACTGACATGACTAGGAAGGGGACTGATTTTTCTAAATGGTCTGACGCCGCTAAAGTTGCTTTTTCCTCTCTAAAAGAGAGGTTTACCTCAGCACCTGTACTGGTCCAACCTGATGTCTCTCAGCCTTTTATTGTTGAAGTCGATGCGTCAGAGGTGGGAGTGGGGGCGGTGCTGTCTCAGGGTCCGTCTCCTGGCAAATGGCGTCCTTGTGCTTTCTTTTCTAAAAAACTATCTGCAGCAGAAAAGAACTACGATATTGGCAATAGGGAACTATTAGCTATTAAACTTGCGTTTGAGGAGTGGCGTCATTTCCTAGAGGGGGCAGTCCACCCCGTCACTGTAATTACGGACCACAAAAATCTTCTGTACCTCGAATCAGCTAAGCGTCTCACCCCTAGACAGGCTAGGTGGTCGCTATTTTTTACCAGGTTTAACTTTGTGATTACCTATCGTCCTGGGGCAAAGAACACCAAGGCTGATGCACTATCTCGTTGTTTCCCTGGAGGGGGTAATGTGAGTGATCCGGTACCCATTCTTCAAAGAGGAGTGGTTGTTTCTGTGGTACACTCTGTTTTGGAGGGGAAGGTGTTAGAGGCCCAGGGGGACGCCCCGGTCTCTTGCCCCTCAGAGAAATTGTTTGCACCGTTGAACTTACGTTTCGAGTTATTAAAGGAACATCATAATTCGGCACTTGCTGGGGACCCGGGTAGTAAAGCAACCTTGGAACTATTGTCTCGTCGTTTTTGGTGGCCAAGGTTGCATCAGGATGTATTGGATTTTGTGTCTTCTTGTTCTACCTGTGCGCGCGCAAAAGTTTCACATACACGTCCTGCAGGGTCTCTATTACCACTCGTCATTCCCAATAGACCGTGGACACATCTGTCAATGGATTTTATCACTGACTTACCTTTGTCTGCGGGTAAAACAGTTATTTTGGTAGTAGTGGACAGGTTTAGCAAAATGGTACACTTCATTGCGTTACCCGCACTACCTAATGCTAAGACTCTTGCTCAGGTATTCGTCAGTGAAATCGTGAAGCTTCACGGGGGGTCCCCTCCGATGTTGTTTCGGATCGGGGTACCCAGTTTATTTCTAAATTTTGGAAAGCTTTTTGTTCTCGTTTGGGGGTACACTTGTCCTTTTCCTCTGCTTTCCATCCTCAGTCGAATGGACAGACTGAGCGTACCAACCAAAACCTTGAGACATATCTAAGATGTTTTGTGTCTGAAAACCAAGAGTTGTGGTCATCATATTTACCGTTAGCTGAGTTTGCCATAAATAATCGTCGTCAGGAATCCACTGGCAAGTCACCATTTCTTGGTGCATATGGTTTTCATCCCCAATTCTGTACTTTCAAAGAGGGGGGGTCTTCTGGGGTTCCCGAAGAGGAACGGTTTTCGTCATCTCTTTCATCGGTATGGCAGAAGGTGCAAGCTAACTTGAAAAATATGGGAGGTAAATACAAATGCATGGCTGATAAGAGACGGTCGCCAGGTCCGGACCTAGGAGTGAATGACTATGTGTGGTTGTCTACTAGGAATATTAAATTGAAGGTTCCCTCTTGGAAACTGGGTCCTAGGTTTATTGGCCCTTACAAAATTGTAGCCATCATCAACCCCGTGGCTTTTCGCCTGGAGTTACCTCAGACTTTTAAAATTCATAATGTTTTTCATAAGTCGTTACTCAAAAAATATGTTCCACCTCTAGAACCATCACCGCTGCCACCCCCTCCTGTTGTCGTGGGTGGTAACCTAGAATTTCAGATATCCAAAATTGTTAATTTTCGTCGGGTCCGCCGCTCTCTTCAATATCTGGTGCATTGGAGAGGTTACGGTCCCGAGGAAAGAATGTGGGTTCCTGCGTCTGAGGTAAACGCCGACCTTTTTGGTTTATTGTGGTCACCCACCTGGGTGTATGTGTTTGTATGTTTTGTCTGTCCTCTCCCTGGTGTTTCCCTCTTAGTGATAGTGGTGTGGACTAGCGATCCCACCGGCCTGTTCACTATCCAGGGCTCATATTAGGGAAAGCCAGGGTTTAGGCACGCGATCGCCGCACGGGTGAGGAACCCATCTAGGGACGTCAGGGCAGTCAGGTGCCAGCCGCAAGGTGAGTTAGGGGTCACCACCTTTCCCTCTCCCTTGGGCAGGGCTTTCCCTGTTTTCCTCCCTGTGCGTGTCGTCGGTCATTACAATGGGCCCTGGTGCAAGAGTTAGACTTGGGCCCCCCTTCCCTCAGTGCTTTGTGTGTCTTCTTATGCAGCACAAGGGACTTTGGGCCCCCTCAGGCTCCTGGGCCCGGTAGCGACTGCTACCTCTGCACCCCCTATAGCTACGCCCCTGAACAGGGCCATGTTTACAAGACAAATAAGGGCAGGTGCCTAGGGTGTCAGGAAGGAGCAGCGGGGCTCTTCAAAGAGAAATCTAATCCTTTGTTGATTCTTTCACCTTAATGCTGCTTCTCATGTCTCCTTATCACTAACTGTTGTTTATTATAGCTTCAAGTCAGGAGATTTAACCCTCACACTGCTTACATACAGCTAATGTAGCAGTAATCTCTTCGGGAAGGCAGTATAAGGGTTAAATTCCCTGATACTACAGCAGTTTACAAAAGTAAGTGATAAGGAGACATCAGAGCAGTCAGATGAGGAGAAAGATGAAGCCTGTATGACCCATATTTACATTGCCAGAGAAAACAGACATTGGATTGCCAGAGAGGACTTCTCTGCCCGTCACACAGCAGACCATTCCATAATCCATGCACAGATACCAAAGTAGTAAATCTCCTTAGTATAACTAAAAAGCAAATAACACAGTGGCCACAGAGTAAAGGTGGTCATTTATTTAGTAAGAGTTAGGGCTCATTCAGATAAGTGATGTTAAACTTGTTTCTGGCCAATGGACGCATTTTATAAGTACAAGGTGCCCTGTCTGTTTTTCTTGCATACCCACTCACTTGAATGAATGAATGAATCCTGAGGGAAAAGCAGAGCTAGATGGTGTACGCCTGAGCTAACCTCCGGCACTCCAGCTGTGGTAAAACTATGACTCCCATAGAAATAAATGGAGCATGCTGGGAGTTGTAGTTTCACCACAGCTGGAGAGCCGGAGGTTAGCCATTGCTATGCTATGATTTCTCCAACCATAGCATGCACTATCCATTGATGGAGATGCCTTTGGACTTATGCATCAGGTTTTTATTTTACTGGCAGCTGTCTAAGGGTATATTCAGATTAAATGCTTTTAACCACACAGTCAAAATTACAATAAAGAAGGAGTTTAAAACCGCACTCAGTTTTAACGAGTTTGCTGCTATTTTGTGGTTATTTGCCATGGTTTTTTCCTAGGTTAAAAATCACTTAGGGGTGATATACAAAAATGTACGTCACCTGAAGGGCCAATAGTCACATCACAAAACCATAGCAACTATGGTAAAACCAAGCGCATTTTTACCGCATGGTCAAAATCATTTTATGTAGCTACCGTATACCCTCAGGTCAATAAGCAGCTATTGGGGGGGGGGGGGGGGGGCACTAAACATGTCTGGGGCAGCACAAACCCTAAATCTATGAAAATGGTTTTTCTAAACTGGACAACCGAAAGTTTGGTGCACATTGAAAGCAAGTCAAAGTGAATGCTGAACTGAGTCTATTTTTCCTCATCTCTACAGTTTATGCCTTCGTAATACTAATTCACACACGCTGAAAATTCTGTTTTCTTGTGCAGGAACGATAGTCCGGCTCTCTGAACGAGCTTAATACAGAAACAAGGAGCCTTCTACATGGTCTGTGCCTCTCTCCATCGTTCACTTATGTCAGTACATGTAGCCCCAGGCTCTAACCCATTAAATATGATATTTGAAATCCAGCTTCAAGTGGATTCAAACATCGTGTTTACCAGAATTGCAAAAACTCAACTTCGCCCCCCTTGTAATGCTGCGGTAAAGAAAAAAAAAGTGGATCTATACTAAAATTGAAATTATTATATATATTTTTTTCATTTTATTAAATTTTTTACATTAGCCTTAGAAATGGCGAGCCATTCACAGCTAATGAGTGTCCCCTCAATGATCCAGAATTACACATATTTCAACATGGTTGTTTGAAAAGATCCTTTAGAAATGTTAGAGACGTTCTAGGGGCTTACAGCTTTTACATTTCAATGTCAAAAAAAAATAAAACAAAAAATTTACAAAATCTCCGGAGGCTACAACGTAATTTATTTTCAAGACACACAGATTTGGTCTTAGAAACATGTGGATTACTACTGAGACACTTACTGGGAACACTTTAAACATATTATTCACCCCAGAAAATGTTTGGTATAAAGGAGAGCTGATAACATTTTAATTACAGATTCCCAAGGACATTTTGCTGCTGAGCTGTATCTAAGCTGGGATAGGATACTGGTACGGGGAACCTTGAAGCACTCGAGGGAGATTTATGAAACTGTCTAAAAGAAAAACTGTCTTTGTTACCCATGGTGACCAATCAAAGCACCGGTTTCATTTTGAACCATGCTTTTGACAAATGAAAGCTGCGCTGTGATTGGCTGCTATCGGCAACAGAGACAGTATTCATAGATTTCTTAATTTCTTATAAAAATAATTCCTACTTACCTATAATTAATTAATTTGATTGTATAGTCTTTTAGTGTTTTGGTACATGTTATGAAGTATTGTTCCATTTCGGCCTAAATGTAAGCACTGCCACAGGACAGGCTGGAGAATTATGTGGGCCCTTGGGTGATAAAGTCACCTTGTGACTACACTTTCTTTATCCTCTTAATATACTGTACACTAACTAAATGGCACTAACGTTATAGTTACGCACAATTGTTGTCCATAAAAACTAATCAGATTCCACCTTTCAGTTTTCAGAGCTCAAATTAAAGGTGGAATCTGATTGGTTGCATTGGGCAACTAAGCCAGTTTTTCTTTACACCATTTTCATAAATCTCCCCTAATGTTTTTGAATTTTTTTTGCTTTGTTGCATGTTTTTTTTTTTAAATGGTATATACACTCACCTAAAGAATTATTAGGAACACCTGTTCTATTTCTCATTAATGCAATTATATAGTCAACCAATCACATGGCATATGCCTTAATGCATTTAGGGGGGTGGTCCTGGTCAAGACAATCTCCTGAACTCCAAACTGAATGTCAGAATGGGAAAGAAGGTGATTTAAGCAATTTTGAGCGTGGCATGGTTGTTGGTGCCAGACGAACCGTTCTGAGTATTTCACAATCTGCTCAGTTACTGGGATTTTCACGCACAACCATTTCTAGGGTTTACAAAGAATGGTGTGAAAAGGGAAAAACATCCAGTATGCGGCAGTCCTGTGGGCAAAAATGCCTTGTGGATGCTAGAGGTCAGAGGAGAATGGGCCGACTGATTCAAGCTGATAGAAGAGCAACGTTGACTGAAATAACCACTTGTTACAACCGAGGTATGCAGCAAAGCATTTGTGAAGCCACAACACGCACAACCTTGAGGCGGATGGGCTACAACAGCAGAAGACCCCACCGGGTACCACTCATCTCCACTACAAATAGGAAAAAGAGGCTACAATTTGCACGAGCTCACCAAAATTGGACTGTTGAAGACTGGAAAAATGTTGCCTGGTCTGATGAGTCTCGATTTCTGTTGAGACATTCAAATGGTAGAGTCCGAATTTGGCGTAAACAGAATGAGAACATGTATCCATCCTCTGATGGCTACTTCCAGCAGGATAATGCACCATGTCACAAAGATCGAATCATTTCAAATTGGTTTCTTGAACATGACAATGAGTTCACTGTACTAAAATGGCCCCCACAGTCACCAGATCTCAACCCAATAGAGCATCTTTGGGATGTGGTGGAACGGGAGCTTCGTGCCCTGGATGTGCATCCCTCAAATCTCCATCAACTGCAAGATGCTATCCTATCAATATGGGCCAACATTTCTAAAGAATGCTATCAGCACCTTGTTGAATCAATGCCACGTAGAATTAAGGCAGTTCTGAAGGCAAAAGGGGGTCCAACACCGTATTAGTATGGTGTTCCTAATAATTCTTTAGGTGAGTGTATATAATGAAACCAGCGTATGTGAACATATGCTAAACCTGAGAGAGGCAGCTGTTAATTTGTCCCTAATTTACCAACTGCATTGTTGGTAAGTATGTACTGTAGATGGACAACATTTTTTCATCTTTTTACCCCATAACTTTTTATTTTTATGTAGATATAGCAGTGTGAGGGTCTTGTTTTTTTCAGAACAAGCTTTAGTTTTACTAAGTGATATTTTGTGGTACATATAAGTATTTAATTTATATAGCATTCAGAAATTCTGAAAATTCTACCATTCTACCATTTTTTTACGACATTTACCGATTACTGTATAATTGTCAGGTTGCTATGGTTTTAGTAATACCATATCTGTAGTAAATTAAAAGGGATTTTTGGAAGTTCAATATTGATGGCCTATCTTCAGTATCTGGGGGTTCTCATAGCCTCCTCTATCTGTACTAATCACTGAGCCTTTCATTGTATAACAGCTGTCCTTGCTATTGCAGCCCAGGTCCATTCACTTGAATATCACCTTACTGGCCTGTACTGGTATCTCTATATATTTATATATCAGCATATTATGTCTATAAAGAAGATCCCTGGTGTTTCTGCCTCCCATAGATAAGATCTCAAGTTTGAGACCAAGCAGAAATAGGTTAAAAAGAGAGGCTAAGTAAATATATAGAAAATAATGCATATGTCGAGCACCATCAATGAACATTCACTTAGCGCCCTCTGTAGAAGGATCTGCACAGTAACTGCTGGGTGCTGACGCCAACCCTGCACTGCCACTTACCTCCCATCAACCCAACAATTCTGCGCAAATGAATGTCTCCATTGATCACTAAGGCCCCATCCACACGACTGTAGTGTAGCTGTGCCCATGTTGTCAATGAGCCCGCGCCATGATGCTGAGTTCACACAGCCGGTGTCCATGTTTTGCGGTCCACAACACGGGCACAGCTACACCACAGTCGTGTGAGTCATCCAAGATGGTCTCGCCGCTTCTCAGACCAACTAATGCATACTGTGCATCGGTGGTCCAAGATACTTCCTAGTTGTCTGCTCTTAGATTGGCCAGCACTGCACACGTGAGCAGGGCTCGGCAATCTGAGGGCAGCAGGAAATGTCTTGGGCTACCAAATGCACAGTATACATCAGGCAGTCTGAGAAGCTGTGTGGCCATCTTGGATGACAGAAGAGAAGCCCAGAAATTGGCGGATCTGCAGCTGAAAGGATGAAAAGGAGGGCACCAGGTAAGTATACCCCAGTTAGGCTACTTTCACACCTGCGTTCGGGTGTCCGCTCGTGAGCTCCGTTTGAAGGGGCTCATAAGCGGCCCCGAACGCATCCGTCCAGCCCTAATGCATTCTCAGTGGAGGCGGATCCGCTCAGAATGCATCAGTCTGGCGGCGTTCAGCCTCCGCTCCGTTCAGCAGGCGGACACCTGAACGCTGCTTGCAGCGTTCGGGTGTTCGCCTGGCCGTGCGGAGGCAAGCGGATCCGTCCAGACTTACAATGTAAGTCAATGGAGACGGATCCGTTTGAAGATGACACAATATGGCTCAATCTTCAAACGGATCCGTCCCCCATTGACTTTCAATGTAAAGTCTAGACGGATCCGTTCAGGCTACTTTCACACTTAGAATTTTTTTCAAACTATAATGCAGACGGATCCGTTCTGAACGGATCCCAAGTCTACATTATCTGAGCGGATCCGTCTGTGCAGACATCAGACGGACCCGCTCTGAACGCTAGTGTGAAAGTAGCCTTAATGAGAATCTTAATTCTCGAACTGAAGGGTTCTTTAAGCATTGTATAGCACTACTTTGAGGGCATTGTATAGCAGTATTACATGTGCATTGTATAATGATAATATTTAGGAAACATTATGTATTATAGAAGAATTGAAAGATGTGGCCCCAAACATTTTGGAAAAAAATCTACATGGAGCCCATCCTTATTTATATACGTAATAAGAAACATACTGGATTAACCTGCACTTTGTTTTTCCTATTTGCCTTGCCTTGGGGGCCTAACAATTAGCATTAATTAAATTGATACATTTACAGGCAAAATTTGGAACTCGGCTAGTCGGCATGTCTCCGCATAACTTCGTGCAGGGCAGGGGTTAATATTTTTTGGAAAGGAAGGGCAGGTAAAGAAACACCAACTGTATAGTATTCTACCTAAAAATGTGTATTTAGATAACAAGTGAAAATAAATAATTTACTATAACGAAGTGTTCAGTAATTACCTGCGTTCTGTTCGAAGCTCACAGCTGGATGGGTAGAGCTCATTCATTGCTAGAGATAAAGGGGTTCAGAATGCAGTTCTGTGCATAAATCTGCAATTACTTGCTGCGATCAGTCAGCGGATATCTGCCAGATTCTCAGGAATAAACAAGCACTGACACAATCTGCTTATTTGCACTAACTCCTCAGATGAATGCTGGATAGCAGGGTTCCCATGTCTCTGTTTTACAGCTTAGGCTACTTTCACATCTGCATTTTTAATTCAGCTTTTGAGATCCATCAGAGGATCTTAAAACCTGAATTAAACGGATCACTTTGGTCCCCATTCATTGTCAATGAGGACAAAAGTGATCAGGATGCATCAGTTCAGTAAAGTTACGTTTTGGGGCTGGACGCAAAACCGCTGCAAGCAGAGTTTTTGTGTCAGGTTTGCAAAGCGCAACAAACCGGATCTGGCATTGAAAATCAATGTAAGGGTACTTTCACACTCGCGGCAGAGGAATCCAGCAGGCAGTTCCGTCGCCGGATCCGTCAAAACGTATGCCAACTGATGGCATTTGTAAGACTGATCAGGATCCTGATCCGTCTTACAAATGCATTGAAATGCTGGATCCATCTTTCCGGTGTCATCTGGAGAAACAAATCCGGCATTTATTTTTAAAAAGGACGGTTCCGGCATTGCGGTATTTTGAATGCCAGATCCGGCACTAATACATTCCTAATACAGGCAAGTGTTCAGTTTTTTTTGCCAGAGATAAAACCGTAGCATGCTGCGGTATTAACTCTGTCCTGAACAGTCAAAATGACTGAACTGAAGACATCCTGATGCATCCTGAACAGATTACTCTCCATTCAGAATCTTTTCCGGTATTGAGCCCCTAGGACAGAACTCTATGCTGGAAAAGAAAAACGCTAGTGTGAAAGTACCCTAAGGGGACACGACAGTATTTTGCGTTCAGTATACTGGCCGTTTTTTGAGTTCAGTATGCGGTACATATACTGAACCATTCATTTCAATGGTTCAGCAAAAAAAACTGGTGTCTCCGTGTGCATTCCGTTTCAGTATTTCAGTATTTCCGTACCGTAAAAAGATAGAACATGTCCTATTCTTGTCCGCAAATCACGGTGCTTGGCTCCATTCAAGTCAATGGGTCCGCAAAAAAAACTGAACACATATGCATCCGTATCTGTTCCGTTTTTGCGGAACCATCTATTGAAAATGTTATGCACAGCTGAATTTTTTCTATGTAATTACTGTATACTGTATATGGCATACGGAAAAACGCAAAGGAAACAGAAACACAACTGAAACAAAAAACAGAACAACAGATCTGGAAAAAACGGACCGCAAAACACTGAAAAAGCCATACGGTCGTGTGCATGAGCCCTAAGTCAATGGTGCTGGACCAATTTTTTTGTTATAACAAAACCCGAATCCAGCGCCCATTGACTTACAATGCTTTTCATTGTTGCGTTTTGACTTAATAAAACTGTATCTGGCTGAAACAGAGCCATCAGGATGTATTAAATGCACCGGATCAGTTTAATTCAGGTTTTGAGATCCTGTGCCAGATCTCAAAAAGTGTATTAAAACCGCAGATGTGAAAGTAGCCTTACAAAGGGAAGCTTTTCTAGAGCTGTTCACTCTTGAAATACAGTGTTAATCACATACAAGCACTCCCCAAAAATAATGGGTTTGGAAATGGTTATTATCCATAACGATCATAACAAACTAAAATGACCTGATTCACACTGCAGGTGATTAAGTGGCCCAAGGGCCCTGGGCTGTTCCTCAAGCTTGGAACAGCTTGAGTACAAAAAAGTATACTGCACATCATACCCCCACCCCTACCCTAGTGCTAAAGAAATATATAGATAATATATATTTCTAATGTAGATGTTCTTTCCTTATCTTTTACATTGGGAGCAAACCGCCATGATGACATCTTGCAGCCACGTCTTATTAGTGCAGATTTTGCCACAAAGACACAAAGGGAACCCGTCAGCGGCAAAAGCCATCCCAAACCGCCAGCAGTACCTTCAAGTAGCCGGCAGTGAGTTTCTAATGATGATTTTCTTACTATATTCTGATGAGGCAGAAGGATGAAAAACTTTCTTTTATCCTCCGTCCGCGCTATTTTCCAGTAAGGTTTGAAGTCAAGAGGGGCAGCGGCCTCCTTGCCTCAAGTCAAGGTAACCGCGTCCCCTTCTCTGTCCCTTCTTCTGTGACTGACAGCCGGATGTCGGGCATAAGCGCTGTTACCTTGACTTGAAGCAAGGAGGCCGCTGCCCCCTTGACTTCAAGCCTGACTGGAAAATAGCGCGGACGGAGGATAAAAGAAAAGGATAAAAATGTATTAGTCTTAGTCCTAGTTTATGTTGACAATCATACACCACATTGACTACTTTGATGTTCGCTTGATTCTTAAAAGGTTTTTTTATTCCAGTTTCAGCTTGCATAGTGTGCACACAGCAAGATCATGATAACCTATATCCTAATTTTTATACAGTGGCAAAATATTTCCAAAATCTCCAGTCTATCTATACAAGCACACTCCAACGGGGTAGATTTATGCTGGCAGCAGGAAAGAATAATATGGCCACTTTTTAATGTCCATGTTACGACCAGACCTGGATTCACGTTTTGAGGTGATTCAGTTCAGTAGAAACATAGGGGTCTAACCATCCAAGTCTAAAAATCATAATACAGGTGGCCATCTGAAACTGGTCTTAACATTCAACCATCTATAGTGAAGTTCATTACACACATTTAGGTTTGTTAGTGTCCCCTTTCATCGAAATAATTCAAAACCCACAGAACGCTGCTGGAGGAACATCAACTCCATTTTCAACCCCGTTGAAATATTGTGTATAAGATCGCTGGCCTACTTAACTGACCATCTGTTTAATTGAGTAACCTGATGAGATATTTCTGTTCATGATGCATCCAAATAAAATGCACAAAGCAGACGATGTTTTGCAGAAAATGAAGCTGCTTGGGAAATATACAAAGCATGACCTATATATCTACCAAGAGTAATCAGAATGAAGCTGAGTTCATATGTAGGAGAGCCCAGACAATAACAATGCAGCTGAGAAATGTGAATGTATTTTATATTTTTATGCATTTTTCTGTTTATTCCGAGTATTTTTACCTCCTTGGGGGATTTTCATATTATTGCATTCTGCTTATTTTGAGCGAAAAAAATAATTTCTTCAGTTAGCCTTTAATAAAATACACTGCCTCTCGCCACCTCGATTTAACTAAGCAAATAGTTATGAGTCTCCTATTGGATAATAACTGCATGGGCGATTATCTTTCAGCTGGCAACAAGTTATTTAACCCCAACTGGTGCAATGAGTTGCTTCTCATTTCTTAAACAACCATGTCGAAAGACACATCTCGTGGTCGTGGAAAAGATGTTAGTCTGTTTGAGAAGGGTCAAATCATTGGCATGCATCAAGAAAACAGATTGCAGAAACTACTAAAATTGCGTTTTAAGAACTGTCCAACGCATTATTAAAAACTGGAAGGATAGTTGTTACCCATCGTATTCGAGGAAGGAATGTGGTGGGAAAAAATTCCTGAATGATTGTGATCGGCGATCACTTAAACGTTTGGTGAAATCAAATCGAAGAAAAACAACAGTAGAACTCAGGGCTATGTTTAATAGTGAAAGTAAGAGCATTTCCACACGCACAATGCGAAGGGAACTCCAGGGATTGGGACTGAACAGCTGTGTAGCCGTAAGAAAACCACTAATCAGTGAAGCAAAGTAGAAAAAAAGGCTTCAATTTGCAAGGGAGCATAAAGATTGGACTCTGGAGCAATGGAAGAAGGTCATGTGGTCCGATGAGTCCAGATTTACCCTGGTCCAGAGTGATCGGCGCATCAGGGTAAGAAGAGAGGCAGATGAAGTGATGCACCCATCATGCCTAGTGCCTACTGTACCAGCCTGTGGGGGGCAGTGCTATGATCTGGGGTTGCTGCAGTTGGTCAGGTCTAGGTTCAGCAACAGTCTGTGCTCCAAGAATGAGGTCAGCGACTACCTGAACATACTGAATGACCAGGTTATTCCATCAATGGATTTTTTCTTCCCTGATGGCACGGGCATATTCCAAGATGACAATGCCAGGATTCATCGGGCTCAAATTGTGAAAGAGTGGTTCAGGGAGCATGAGACATCATTGTCACACATGGATTGGATCCCACAGAGTCCAGACCTTAACCCCATTGCTAATCTCTGGGATCTGCTGGAGAAGGCTTTGCGCAGCAGTCAGACTCTACCATCATAAATGCAAGATCTTGGTAAAAAATGAATGCAACACTGGATGGAAATAAATCTTGTGACATTGCAGAAGCCTATTGAAACAATGCCACCATGAATGCATGTGTATTTTCAACAGTTTTTCCTGTACTGTAACTGCAGGTTGAAAATGTGAATCCATCAGGGACCTGGTCTGATGGCTCAATCTGTAGCCCTCATCTTTACTGTCCTAAAAGATCACTCACTATAACGAAATTCTTATAAAATTGATAAGAATATGGCTTAAAATAGTGTTTATGAGCTGTCAGGGGAGGAAAGGGCTGCAGATTGAGCCATCAGAGCAGCTCTCTGTCAAATTCACAAAGAAATAGGGGAAACAGTCTGCAGATGCACTGAAAATAAAGACTATAGAGGAAAAAACTTTTAAAATGTATTAAAGACCAATATTAAAGACTAAAACTTTCTATAGTTTTACCTTTACTGCATCTGCAGGCTGTTGCTGGGAATCCATCAGAGAGCTGCTCTAATGGCTCAATATGTAGCCCTCTTCTTTACTTTCCTAACAGCTCATAAACACTCATTATAAATGAATTCTTATCAAACTGATAAGAATATGGCTTAAATGAGTGTTCATGAGCTGTCAGGGAACTAGAGATAAGGGTAAAAGACTTCAGAGCAGCTCTCTCTCAAATTTGGAAAAGTGGGGAAATCAGTCTGAAAATGCAGTGAAAATGAAGGCTCTAGAGGAAAAACTTTTTAAAGACCAATATTTAAAACCAACATTTTATACAGTTTTCCTCTATTGCATCTGCAGTCTGTTGCTGTGAATTCATCAGAGAGCTGCTCTCACGGCTCAATCTGTATCCTACAGAGCAGCTCTCCGACAGATTCACTGAATAGCAGGGGAAACTGTCTGCAGATGCAGTGAAAATGAAGGCTGAAGGGGAAAAAACTGTTTAAAATATATTAAACATCAATTGAAGAAATTATTGAAGTAGATAAAATGCAATAAGAAAAAAAAAATGGCCCCAAAAGTATACTTTGCCTTTTAATTTAATAGGTTGATAAATTTGTAATAATATCCACTCTCCCTTTAAAAAAATTGAATTGTCTTTAATTGGCATGGATTGTACGGGATTAGAAAAACATGGCTGGTTTCATTCAAACGTACATTCAGCCACGTAGACCTTTTCAACCAATCAAAGGTTGAATTCCCTTCTCCAACCATCACTTTCTAAACTGACATCTGGAATCGGATTGGCTGCCATTTATACTGTTTTATATATAATCTGTATATGGAGGCTACTGCTTTATTGAATGCCATTTGAATCAATAATCCAACAACATCCATCTGCAGCTCGGAATTGGTTTAGAGGTTTTTTTTCCACCTGGAAATAATTAGCATTTTTGTATGTGGACAAAAGTCATTCATGCAGAATATTGATTAGTAGTTTCTTTGCTTAAGGTTAATCACCATAAGCTAAACTCCGAAAGCTGCATCTACTCTCCGATCTATCTCCCATCCCTGTCAGAGCAATTTGCATAAAGATCAGCATTTTTAACCTTGAAATGTTACCAGCTCCCAATACAGGATGTAGAAATAGACAAAGCTAAATGCATTAAGCAGGGGAATTAGCATTCATTTCCCTTCGAGAGGCGCATCCTCCTTGTTGGACCCTTTCACATAAAAAGAACCTATTCTGATAAACTCCCTGATAATGGGTTTTGTGAAATCAGCACTACAGGCAATTTCCAAGCCGATATATTTCCTGTTGACATACAGCGGCTGGCTGATGCACTCATTTCAAATATGTGTATATAGTAGGTACATGATAGAGATGAGCGAATTGATTCTAAATGGATCAGATTTGTTAGAAATTTCACAAATATTATTCTGCCAAACAAATCTGAACTTTTGGAGAATCGTTTCAGACTGTGAAAATTAGCGGAGAAAACAACAGGCAGGAAGACGATGGAGGATCACATGACTCTGGGAAAGAGAAGGCTTACCTTGATTGGCTCAGAGACTGACTGATAGCCTGATGAGCCAATCAAGGGGCAGTGTTCAGTCAGGTTCTTCTACTGAGAACAAGCCATGCGCCATTCTGCCCTCATTTGTGGATGTGTCTGCCAAAAAACTATTCCAGACAAGAGACAGTTACTAGGGACATTATAGGGACAATTTAGGGGCTCTATAAGGAGAGA
The DNA here is from genome assembly GCF_905171765.1 of Bufo bufo. Taxonomy (NCBI): domain Eukaryota; kingdom Metazoa; phylum Chordata; class Amphibia; order Anura; family Bufonidae; genus Bufo; species Bufo bufo. The sequence continues at coordinate 39,807,780 of NC_053397.1, read as the reverse complement.
ACTGAAGATATTGAAGATATAAGTGATAACATTATTTTAGCGTTTCATCAGAGAAAGCATGGCATACAGAGACTGCTAACCATCTCCTTTGTTTCATACAGCTTGTTAGTACATTCGGCAATAAAGAATTTGCAAGAAACACATATTTTTCTGCATGAACAACCAGCCAGCTTTTTTTTTTGTAAAAAGTTTCTATAATTTTTTTTCTAAAAAAAAAAAACTGTCTCTATTTACCCTTTGTAATTGGACATTTCAGTGCCTTTTACATGTGTTACATAACTGAAAAATACCAAAACAGAGACAACACTGGATTAAAGTGTCTTGGTTTTAAAGGAATTTTTCTACATTTATCAAATTAAAGGGGTATTCCCATCTTGGATTTTTATGGTACTGAATACCCATGGTATATGCCATAAAAGTCAGATAAATGCAGGTGCCACCTTCTGGAGAGTGGTGCACTGTTTCCTGGCTGCAAAGTAAGAAAAGGTGGCTGTGCATGTGTAACTCCCCAGAGTGGTCTTACCACTTCTGCACCCTGCTACCATCTCTAATGGAATAACATAATATCATCTTATGTATTTCTGTCCAGGTCCTATACACTGTGCATTTATACTAATGTTATGTAACTGTTCATGTAATGAACCTGGTTCACCAGCAGGTGGCAGCAAACACGGCAGAGCTGTACTTAGGTAGAATGGTGGGGACCAGTTAGCTTCAGTCTAGTTTACCCCCAGCTAGGGGAAGGGTGTGCAGGGGCACATCTCTGCTGGACGTGCCCACACCAGCCAGAGCACCTTAAGCTCTGCTGGCCATGGAGGCCAAGGTTTAAAGCCTCAGGAGCCAGGAGGAAAGTTCACTGGCATAACCTAGAGTCAGACTATAGAGAAGAAGTGTAGCATACAGAAGAAGCTGCGTTATACAGCCAGTCTGTCAGTACAGCAGAGTCAGAGAGAGACAGATATAGCATGGTTGAGTTTGCCTTTTAGTTTCATGCTAAAGCCTGCTAGAACCAAGATAAAGCCTGTAAACTGTTTTGGAGAACATTTATGCAAAGTAAAGCAGCCATTGAACTTCATCTCAAGGTCTGGACTCCAGTTATTCTTTTATCCTTCAATTGGTCCCCCTATTTATTCCTTCGGAGCCAAAGCCTGGGGTCCAGCGGTATCCAGGTAGGAGCACCGTGACACACATAAAGAAACCGATAGGCCGCACTATACCACTCGTCATTCCTAAAACTGGGACGCGATATAGGGGCCCTGGGGGCAGGCGGCCCATTGCAATTTTAGCATCACAAACAGGATTTACCTTTGTGTCTTTATACTACAAGGCATAGAGATTTACAGAGAACCCCCTAAAAATGACTTTACTACATTTATTGCAGAGCGACAGGCGCAGGAAAGTGCGTGCCGGCTGACGAGGGGTTAATCCGCCATCTTTGCCTGTTACGGCGTATGTTCATTTTTAACTTCAAGAGCGGGAAAACAGGAAAACCCCAGCCCAAGAGCGCGAAGCGACAGCCCTGCCCATCGGGAACTGTCCAGTGCAAGTGTAGGAAGTGAAGACTCCACCTCCAAGAGTACGCCCCTTTTACCAGTGTGTGCCGGAGAGACAGAGGAAGACAAAATGGTGTGTTCTCTGCGGCCCAACTGGGGTGAAATGGTGTGGGGCGATGAGCTTGGAGTGCAAGCTGTTCTGGAAGAAGTGCAACTTTCTGAGGTGCAGCGGGACCCGGAGAGAATGTCCGAGGCATCCACCGTGCCAGCTGGTGCAGTGGAGGTGGCAGGAGCGTCCACTCCACCGCCCAGGAAGAGCGGTTCATTTTTCCAACTGAACCACATGGTCCCACTGGAAGTTACGGCCCACGCCCAAATGATGTGGGATTACAAAAAAAGCATTGAGGACTGGGTGATTCACATCCTAGACAACCCACGGCTGGGGAATCCGAAGCTGGAGAGACGCCGAGGGACCATCCTACGGTTCTCCTTCGAAAGAGGCAGTGGTTTCCTGGCAGACAACGAAGATGGTGAGGAACTCTTTGTGGATCGTCAGTCTGTGAAACGCCCCTACCGCCCCTATACTCCCATGAGCTCACTTAAGGGACCATTTGCCACCGGGGTGACCCTCCTCTCTAAACCATTTGTCCCTATGCCAGTCGCTGAGAGCTGGCAGGAGGATCCAGCAGCCGCAGGCCGCATGCGCTGCCTCCAGGAGAGCGCGAAGGGAGTCCTCCGCTTCCGAGAAAAGCCACAGCTCCAGCCAGAGCTTCTGATCCCGGGTTTACCACCGCCACCTACCTTTCAGCTAGGATACCAGATGACCACCGCTTTTTCCTATAACCGTACCGTGGTCAATTACCAGTTCCGTGGAAAATGGCGTCTGCTGCAGCAAGAGGTTTCTTGGCTACAACACCACTGTTGGAGATTCCCTAGCCAGAGCCTTTACAGCCAGAGATCCTGAGTCCCCTTGCCCCAGCGGGAGGTTTCGACAACTTGCAGAAAAATGTGGCTGCCGCCATAGCTAGCGTGACCACCTTGTCACTACCGGAGTCCTGAACTCGAGGTCAGCAGAGCACCACCATGGCAGCGAGTTTAGCATACAAGAGGCAGGAGCACCCTCTAATGTTTTTCAGCAGCTTCAGCAGCAAGGAGGACTTCCAATACCTTCTCTAAGGAGCCCCTCTACTGCATCGTGGAAAATAAGAAATCATGGACTAATGGGAGCCACAACATGAACTGTTCCTGAAGGATGAGGACTTGTTGGCCCATTTTCTGTTTTTGTTGCCCTTGTTTGGCCCGTCTCTGGATGGACATGCCTGTAAAGACTCCCCCAATCTGCAGTTCCCTTTTTCTCCCCTTCTCAGGTTAAGTGGGAGCACCCTTTTGCTTAAAGAGTTCTCATCAAAATTTGCCGCTATTTAATATGATACTCCATGTGGATTACAAATAATGACTTTATTACCTCATGTGGATTACAAATGACTTTTGCACTATTTGTTCCAGTTTGGTGCACTTGACCAGCAAAGCACTTAGGGAAAAGACTCTAATGTCAATTTGATTGCATTATATGTTTGCACTGTATTTTTGCACTAACCTTTTGCAATTTTAGCAACGTTCAAGCACTTTCGCCCATTGTATGGAGTCTTTTTACGGGTACAACAATGTGACCTCATGCACTTTTAAATGGACTTTTTCATGCCAGTTTCATGCTAAAGCCTTCTGGAACCAAGACAAAGCCTGAAACTGTTTCGAGAAACGTTTATTCAAGTAAAGCTGCCATGGAACTTCATCTCAAGGTCTGGAATCAAGTTATTTTTTCAAATCCTTCAATTATTCCCCCTATTTATTGCTTCGGAGCCAAAGCCTGGGGTCCAGCCCTATCCAGGCAGGAGCACCTTGACACACATAAAGAGACATTTAGGCCACACTACACCGCTCAGCATTCCTACACCTTGCACATGCGCAGCTCTCTCCCTTGACTTCTGTAGGATTCCTTAGAACAGCTGAGCACAGAGGTGGGATCTGCATCTTTCAGACTTTATATGCCATAAAAGCCCAAGATGGGCAAACCCTTTTAAGTGTGTTGCTGAGACATCTTTCCAGTTGGGTCCAGTTTAATGTTACAGTGCCGGCCCATGCCCAACGCCACTCTGTTCTCTCTGTCTCTCATTGCCACATCTCACCCGCTTCCACACTTGGTTCTTCCAGCAGCTCAGACGTGTCAGTCTTTTCCTCCTTCCCGGTGGACCTGGTGACTAGAGTAACTTTCTGGTCCTTCATGCAGGATGCAGCCTTCTTCTTGCCAGCACTGCCTCTCGCCTCTCATAGGGTGCATGCACATTCTTTCTTTGGCTCTTAAAGGGGCACACATACACGCTAATCTTTCCCAACCAATGGGAATTAGGCACCTTCCTAAAGGTGAAGACCAGGGGGCCACTTAGATAACACTCTTGGGAGTAGCCCCAAGCCAAACTATTTCAAGAGACAGAGTGGGTACACACCTGCTGCGTAACATTAAAATTCTGATGTCCTCACATTTTTATGACTTATTTACCACTGATTAAACTTTAATTATTTATGGTATGGGATAAGTGAAGCAGTATTTTCTAGAAAATTAAAAAGATAAAGGACTCCAAATCACACAAAAGAAAGAACAGATGTCCCTGAAAGTTAGAGCAAACTGGAAGGTCCATATCAGTGTATTGTACCTGCATTTACCAAGTCCAATACCAATGCTCTATGGACTAAAATACTCCTTATCAATTTATTATTACTGCTATTACACTTCACAAAAGGATTACATTATTAAAGGAGTTGTCTGGCCAGTAAGAGACAGAATGGCCAAAAAAAAAAAAAAGCAATACTCACCTCACCAATCTCCCACACCCACTTCTTTGTTCTTCTCAACACACAAGTAACAACCTCTCAGACAATCATTGGTTGCTACCATAATCCAGCTCAGCCAGAGATAGTCTGAATCATCATTTCCTGTGTGTGTCGATAAGGACCAGGAAATAGACACCGGCAAGGATCTGGGAATTAGAACAGGAATGGTGGAGGATCAGTGAGTGAGTATCACTTGTTTTGTATTTTTATGTAATTTTGAACTTAAAGGGAACCTGTCATCAACTTTATGCCGATCATAGTGAGGGCAGTATAAAGTAGTGACAGAATTGCTGATTTCAGTGGTGTGTCACACATCAGCTAAAAGTATGTGGTTGCCGAGAACCAGCATCATAATCATTGAAGCCCAGGCCTTGAGAGGAGTCATGGCTATTCATAATCTCCAGCTCTCCCCGCCCATCTGCTAATGATTGGCAGTTCTCTCCTGGAGAGAAAGGGTGACAACTAGGTAGAAGACTGTCAATCATCAGCAGGTGTCACGGTGAGGAGTGGGGGGGAAACTCCACACCGTACAATGTAGGTTGGCGGGATCTGCCACTAGGCCTGGAAACCGGAATAAAGGGAGCAGGTCACCTTCCAACATAACCCTAAATTCTAGCCCTAACCTCCTAACTGTATGAGCGAACCCTAATGGTGGGAGGGCTCATACCCGGAACATCGGGCTCTACTAACCCTAGAGATCCCTGGTAATAATGTCAGGGCTAGGAGACGACCTGTTCATCCATGACACAGATGAACCAGAGTCTCCAGCAGGCCTAGCAACAAGAAAGGAGCAGACAGTAGCATAAACCAGATTGGCAGGTAAGCACCCAGGGCAAACAACACACACTGGTACAACAGCACTTAAACCCACACCAAACATCAACACAGGTAAGGTAGGGAACATGGAGGATACATAAGGGATGACAATCTATGTCCAACAAGGTGGCCCTCAAACTGGACAGAGGGTAAGGTCCAGGATGGCAGCACATCTCCAGCTCCACAAGAAGCTGAAGTCCCACTAACCTCAGGCTCCAAGCCCAAGTGCTATAAGAGCCCACACCCAGCTCCAACTTGCTAACACTTTAACCCCATACCCACCAGAATGGGAAGCGACAACAACCTTAAAGGGGAAGTGCGTAAACATGCTAAAAACTACACGTTGCCACCGGCAACAAGCATGCACGGCTAAAGTGTCACGGTCCACTACTGCTAGACCATGACACAGCTGTGACAGCAGGTGGGCAGGGAGAGCAGTAATTCATGAATAACCAGGACTCTTCTCAAGGCCTGGGCTGCAATGATTATGATGCTGTCACGGCCACGGTTTTGGCCGTGACTCCTTGGGAGCCGCATACTGTTGCCCGCGGTTTTGGGTTGTAGTGTCAACCGCAGCTTGAGGCATAAGGTTGTTAGCCTCAAGTGCGGTTGCCGCGGACAACATCTATGTGTGCGGTTCCCTCGGAGTTGTGTGCGCGTTTGTAAGCACTTTTGTATGTCTGTGTGCACTTTGTTTATGTTTGGTGTGCACTGACATTTTCCCTGCACTGTGGCTGTCCGTGGCAACGTTTGGTGGTATGATGTACATGTGGTGGCAGTGTGCCGGCCTTCGGGCTGACTCCCAGGACATGCTTGCCACCCATGTCGTTGCCTGCGGCAACAGCCACAGTGTGTTTGTTGTTAGGACACTTCCCCTTTAAGTTATGTTTTCCCTTCTGTGGTTTTGGAAGGGTTAACTCCCTTTCAGTGTGTGTGAGTCATGGGGTGTGTCTGATTGTTGGGTGTGGCCTCTTGGCCCTATAAAGCCTCAGTTGTAGGCAGTAGCCAGAGAGGGTGTTTCAGCCATGCTGGCTGTAGACATCCTCCTGGTTACTTACCAACTGCCAGTGGGGGCCAACCTTCTGGTCATACAGTCACGGCTGAGGATGGGGGAAACCCTCAGCCGTGTGCCGATGGAAGATGGTCGCTGCTTGACCAGGACAAACAGGATTAGGGAGCAGGTCACCTCCTACAGCGTCCCTAACCTGACCCTAACTCCTACCTGCATGGGCAGACCTTGAAGGTAGGAGGACCCATGCGCAGGAACCTCGGATCCCTACTCGCCCTCCGCCGGTCCCTAGGCTAGGAGTCAGAGTAAGACATCCTGTTCCTTCTGAATCCGGAGGAACAGGAGTCTCACTGGCCAAGCTGCAAGCAAGGGGAAACAAATGCAACCTATGGCAATGGCAGGTACTTGTCACAAACATAGCAGAGACCTACCACAGACAACCAAGCCTGGAACCCATGTGGATGTACTGCCCACAGACAGCAGGACTCAGCACACAAACACACAACACACGGGAACCCAGGACCACAGGTGAAATAAAGAAACATAAAACCAAACACATCTTCCAGACACCAAAGGACATATATTTAGCTTATGACCAGAAGGTTGGCCCCCACTGGCAGTTGGTAAGTAACCAGGAGGATGTCTACAGCCAGCATGGCTGAAACACCCTCTCTGGCTACTGCCTACAACTGAGGCTTTATAGGGCCAAGAGGCCACACCCAACAATCAGACACACCCCGTGACTCACACACACTGAAAGGGAGTTAACCCTTCCAAAACCACAGAAGGGAAAACATAACTTAAAGGGGAAGTGTCCTAACAACAAACACACTGTGGCTGTTGCCGCAGGCAACGACATGGGTGGCAAGCGTATCCTGGGAGTCAGCCCGAAGGCCGGCACACTGCCACCACATGTACATCATACCATCAAACGTTGCCACGGACAGCCACAGTGCAGGGAAAATGTCAGTGCACACCAAACATAAACAAAGAGCACACAGACATACAAAAGTGCTTACAAACGCGCACACAACTCCGAGGGAACCGCACACATAGATGTTGTTCGCGGCAACCGCACTTGAGGCTAACAACCTTATGCCTCAAGCTGCGGTTGACACTACAACCCAAAACCGCGGGCAACAGTATGCGGCTCCCAAGGAGTCACGGCCAAAACCGTGGCCGTGACAGATGCTGGTTCTCGGCATCCACTTACTTTTAGCTGATGTGTGACACACCGCTGAAATCAGCATTTCTGTCACTACTTTATACTGCCCTCAGTGCGGTCAGCATAAAATTGATGGCAGGTTCCCTTTAAAAAAAATGGATACTGACCAGACAAACCCTTTAATCTGCTTTAGGCTCAATTCACACCTGAGCGTTTTACAGCGCGTTCCTACGCGCTGTAAAACGCTCAACAAGGAGAAACCAATGCTTCCCTATGGGAATGGTTCTCACCTGGGCGTTTTACAGCGCGTACGATCGCGCTGTAAAACGCCCGACGCTCACACAAGTACAGGAGCGTTTTTTTGGGCGCTTGTCGCGCGTTCCCGTACATAGACTTTCGGGAACGCGCGACACTGTGTGCACACTTGTCTCTGTATGCGCGCTTGTAAACGTCCGTACAATCGCGCATACAGAGCGCTCCTTTCAGAACGCTCAGGTGTGAATTGAGCCTTAAGGCTGGGTTCACACTTGAGCGTTTTACAGCGCGTTCAAACGCGCTGTAAAACGCTCAACACATGAAAACCAATGCTTCCCTATGGCCCTGGTTCTCACTTGAGCGTTTTACAGCGCTGAAAAACGCGCTGTAAAACGCCCTACGCTCAAACAAGTACTTGAGCTTCTTTGGGGCGTTTTGACGCGCGTTTGTGGCCATAGGACATTGCAGTCAATCACACAAACGCGCGTCAAACGCGCGTTCACTATTGCAAAAAACGCTCGTCAAAAACGCGCGTTAAACGCGCATATCAAAGACGCTCAGGTCTGAACCCAGCCTAACAGGTGGAGGTGAAGACAGAACAAAAGATAGATCAAACTGGACCAATTATGGTGTTGGGTTGTTCCACCCAAAATAGAAGTTTCTGGTGTTTGTTCCCACTCAACCTTTATGTCAATGACCCTTGAAGCATTTACTTACCTTTGTGTAAGGCACACTGTGTGGTTTTATGCAAATACATTTATCAGTACAGTTTACAATATAACTCAGTATTCTGCATGTAGCTATTTCTATCAACAGTCTCTTTCTATGGAAGCAAAAAAATTAACTGGGCTGAAGCCACCTTTAACAGTCTGCAATGACTCGTCCCGAACAGACTCTCACATCCACTAATTACTTTGCAGTGCTGGAACTTCATTTATTATTGTTTCGCTACCAAAGGACTTACTTACCAGTTCCGTGCACCAGGGGCTGATCAAATCTACTAAAGGTGGGCTGGAATTTTACTGTGGACGATGTCACATCCACTACTCTGCTTAGACAAATTGCTTTCTTTACTTCCAAGTATACGCGTCAGTTTACACTACCTGCCCTTTTCTTTTAGATTTGTTCAACTGGGCTGCTCAGCTGCATCTCCCCTATAGAGACTTTTGAAAACCCTGCTTAAATAAAGGGACTCCAAGATCCAGCTGACTGCTAGGATAAACATTGGTAACATTCTCTGGAATACCTTCTGTGAAGTGTTTCCACCTCGGTGGCTCTAGTAGTGTTCTCAATAGGGTCAAGTGAGTGGCTATTTCAGTTGTACTGACAGACCTGCACAGCCCTGCACTTCCATTCTATGTCAAATCATCTTCTCCAGAGACCATTACACCAGCAGGTTGACTTCTGTAGCCTACACCCCTGTATGCTAACAATGTAATTTCTCTGGACAGGAGAGTCCTATAGAGCTCTCACCACCTAATAGCAAAGGGGTTAAGGGTTTCATATACAGTACAGACCAAATGTTTGGACACACCTTCTCATTCAAAGAGTTTTCTTTATTTTCATGATTATGAAAATTGTAGATTAACACTGAAGGCATCAAAACTATGAATTAACACATGTGGAATTATATACATAACAAACAAGTGTGAAACAATTGAAAATATGTCATATTCTAGGTTCTTCAAAGTAGCCACCTTTTGCTTTGACTACTGCTTTGCACACTCTTGGCATTCTCTTGATGAGCTTCAAGAGGTAGTCCCCTGAAATGGTTTTCACTTCACAGGTGTGCCCTGTCAGGTTTAATAAGTGGGATTTCTTGCCTTATAAATGGGGTTGGGACCATCAGTTGCGTTGAGGAGAAGTCAGGTGGATACACAGCTGATAGTCCTACTAAATAGACTGTTAGAATTTGTATTATGGCAAGAAAAAAGCAGCTAAGTAAAGAAAAATGAGTGGCTATCATTACTTTAAGAAATGAAGGTCAGTCAGTCAGCCGAAAAATTGGGAAAACGTTGAAAGTAAGGGCTATTTGACCATGAAGGAGAGTGATGGGGTGCTTCGCCAGATGACCTGGCCTCCACAGTCACCGGACCTGAACCCAATCGAGATGGTTTGGGGTGAGCTGGACCGCAGAGTGAAGGCAAAAGGGCCAACAAGTGCTAAGCATCTCTGGGAACTCCTTCAAGACTGTTGGAAGACCAGTTCAGGGGACTACCTCTTGAAGCTCATCAAGAGAATGCCAAGAGTGTGCAAAGCAGTAATCAAAGCAAAAGGTGGCTACTTTGAATAACCTAGAATATGACATATTTTTAGTTGTTTCACACTTGTTTGTTATGTATATAATTCCTCATGTGTTAATTCATAGTTTTGATACCTTCATAGTCATGAAAATAAAGAAAACTCTTTGAATGAGAAGGTGTGTCCAAAATTTTGGTCTGTACTGTACATCCTTTAAGAAATTCTAGATTAATAGAGGAAGACCCCCATTCAGTTCTTACATTTTTTAGCTGGAGCAGAAAGAGTATCTCTTGGTTTGGATGACTGGGCATGCATACTCTAAACATGATCAGCAAACTGATTTTTATGAGCTCCATGTAATGATTCTGTAATGGACAGTGGGTGTGGAACTACTGCGCCAACTTACTGGTTTGAATTTGGGCTATACCTAAGTGCATTATCCTGGCAGTTCCCTGGTTTTCAACCTTTAACCCCTCTACAGGGATCCGGTCTTCACTGCAGGAAATCCACTAGGATTTTATCATTTGAAATATTCCTGGTGTAGCTGGCAGCTAATCCATGGGAGTCATAGATGTCGGTGCAAAGCTCCAAGGGATCAGGCAATACTCATAGTCAGGAAACAGGTAGAGGTCAGGACAAGAAGAGTTCATGTGTGTACATGAAGCAAGTCTGAGGTCAGGGCAAGCAGCTAATGGTCAGTATATTAAACAGGCAGTAGTCAGTACAGGCAGCAGAGGGTCAGAGTCAGTAAATGGGCAGACAAAAAAAGTAGCACAATTTAACTAGGATTAGGGATTAGCAAGCTAGAAAATCTAAAGCTCAAGTACTTTCCTCTAGGGGAAGATAAACCGTTATAAACCCAGTGATGACCAACCATAGGCTGGAACAAATCTGGGTGCATGCACTGGTCCTTTAAGAGTCATCACAAGTGCATGCTCCCTAAGGACAGAGAAGGAAGGGACCTTGCCCGAAGGAGTAGGCCTACAGGAAAAAGACATGTGGAACTGGCTGGTCCAAAGCCTCGAGGCCCCGGCAGCAAAAGCAGCAGGAAGAGGGTGAGAGATGATGCAGCTCCAGTGCCCACCCTAGACAGCAAGATGGCAGGAGGGACACAGCACAGCCATAACAGCTTCATTTTCACTGTGGTGCAAAATCTGTAACAGAGTCTCCACCTACCATGGTTTATGTATAATACTGATGACATCTTAAATGGGTTTTCCAGGCTCCTGATATTTATGACCTATCCTCAGGATAGGTCTTTAGTATCTGATCAGTGATGGTCCGACACTTCACTCTCCCACCGATCAACTGTTGGTGCTGGAACTAGCACTTTGAATAGAATAGGAAGCACAGCTCCATTCAAAGTGTAATGGCCATGCTAGGTTACTGCAGCTGAGCTGTCATTCACTTTAATGGTAGCTGAGCTGCACTCAGCATGACCACTACACGCTGAACCAAGCTGTGCTTTCTGTTCCATTCAAAGTGCTAGTTCTAGCACCAGAGGCGGCAAGGAACAGCTGATCATTGGGGGGGGGGGGGGGTGTCGGACTTTCACTGGTCAGATATTAATCACCTATCCTGAGGATAGATCATCAGTATCAGGAGCCTGCAGAGGGCCCCTGTAATACCAGGGCTCAGCAGCACCTTCTATGTCTACCCCCCATATAGAGACACACAGAGATTTGCACCTAATGTTCTTGGGAAGATCTGGTAATGGGTTGGTGATCCATATTCATACCTTTCACCAACACTTCCAAAATTGGAAATTGATCCAGCATATAGAAAAAGGCACAGATCCAGAATACAGAGATTAGGATTTCACCAATACTGTCAATGTCACAAAGGGAAGGGTCATCTGATTTATTTTTTTCATATTCATTATTGTTTTTCATACAGATCAATATTTATTTATTTTTTGAGGGGGGGGATTAGGTGCAGATAAATATTATTACTATGCAAACACAGTTCATAACCAACTGACTGTAAACCTTGTCAGTGTTAAAATATATTTGTTGTCATCCAAAAAAAGCGTATTGGGTATTACGTGACAATTTTATAGGTTTCATCCTGTTTATATCAGGTTTTGCTACCACAGTAACTTGTAAACTATAAGTTGTTTAGCGCCAGTATATTAGATGCTATTCTGCATTAAACAGAAATTTACAGTCAATAGGGAATGTGCAAATAGGGTCACATTTAGAAAGTGGAGCGACGTTTTTGTATTCACCCACTTCTCTTTTTATTGACAGAAAAATAAAACATTTTAAGAGGGATAAAATAGCAACTAACGTAAAGTAACCGTTTTTACTAAATCAATACAAAATAGACTCTAAAATTATCATAAATGTGTTTGAGAACTAAAAGATGGATGCGCGGTGTGAATGGGACTCAGTAACTGACTACTAATGGATATCAATTATTGAGGTGTAATAATAAGATCCTGTTCATCCTTCAAAATATAACTTCATATAAAATGGTAGTAAGGTGCAGTTAGATTTACATTTCCTTTTATGCTGTAATAATATGTATTGAAGTGATAAGATGTTGACAATAACAGCACAAGAATGTGCACTGAAAATATGGTACAGGATAAAAAGATAGATAGATAGATAGATAGATAGATAGATAGATAGATAGATAGATAGATAGATAGACAGAAAGATAGACAGACAGATATTAGATAGATATTAGATAGATAGATAGATAGATAGATAGATAGATAGATAGATAGATAGATAGATAGATAGATAGATAGATAATAGAGATAGATAGAGTAAAAAATAATTCCACAGCACTCCCAAAAATGTAGTTCAAAAGTAGTGTTCACCAAAGCGACATTTCAGTCCTCTTACTGGGACTTTTCTTAAGCAGTCACAGATAGATAGATAGATAGATAGATAGATGGATAGATAGATAGATAGATAGATAGATAGATAGATAATGAATAAAAGCAAGCAAGAAAAAATAAGAGTAAGAATAAACATTTATATAGTGCAACCATATTCTGCAGCACTTTACAATTCAAAAGGTAATGTACAAATCAAAACAGACATCACAGGATTACAGACTGATATACATTGGTCCTGGCCCGGAAGAGCTTACAATCTAAAAAGCACGTCGCTGTCCTGTGCATGTAGACTAAAGAAAATGGGGGTGACACAAAAGGTAGAATTGATTGATTTCTAAAGTCGTTAAACTATCTTTGTACTACATAGAGTAATGCAGGCAAAGCTGTTTTTATGTGGGATGTTAATCTTAGATCATTGTCAGAACAAAGAAAGAAAGAGAAATGAGATAGGCAGACATACTGTAAAGACATTTGCGGCATGGACAGCCATGATGAGACATACATGCACAAGATCAACAGATTCATAGAAAACAAAACGATTGAACATCACCGATAATTGCCTGATTACTGAGGTGCAGGGAGAGCTCCATTTTCATGTAGCAATTATCCACTCTGCATGAGGATGAACAATCACTACTGTTTTTTAGCAGCAGATCCCTGTTTATACACAGTGATGTGCTGCTGATAAATGATGATTTTAGGTGTTGCATAAAAAATGCGATCATTGACGAAAGAAGATTTGCTCATTCGTTGTGTGATTGGTGGTACCTATAAACGGGGAAATTATCAGGAATGAAAATTCATACAAGCGTTTCCCAGTAATTTCCCCATCCTCTGCCCATGTAAAAGGACCTTTAGGCATGTAAGTAGCCAGGAGCACTGCTAAAGGCCCATGGGCCCTGGTGCAAGTGTTCAGCTTGGGCCCTTCTTCCCTTAGTGCTTTGTGGCCTTCATGCTGCATGAGGCAAAAATTTAAACAGCACTTCCCCCCATGCCAAATTTTTGACCTAACCCCTTTGCTTCAGCCAGAATTGACCGGAATGCATTTTCTATAATACCGATGTCTTCTTATGCATCCCAAGGGTCTTTGGGCCCCCTCAGGCTCCTGGTCCCAGTAGCGACTGCTACCTATACCCCCTATAGCTATAGCTCTTGTAAGTATCTCTACTCCAGTATGAAGTGTAACTGTCTTTCTAGTGCTACCTATTTGGGGGAGCCTCCCTAAGGGTCAATGTCTAACCTTTTAAGCGGGTTGTAGCCGGATCTCTGCCAGACCATATTATAGCCAATGGTGCCAGTGGGAATTCGGATAACATCTGGCAGTGCCACATCCAGCGAGGTCTGGCAGGCTGTCCTCTGCCAGATAAGCCTGCCTTAATTTCCACCAGTGCGAAGCAAGCCTTAGGATATAAGCCAAACCAGAAGATTCCCCCAATAGGTGGCAGTAGAGACATAGTCTTCTTTCATTCTGGAGCTGAGCTACTTTGCATAAATTATTACCCAGGGAGCAGATGCCAACTTGTTGGTCTCCTCAAGGAGATACCTTATTCACAGACGAGACCCACATTAAGTAAGGAAAATCTCCCATGAGCTGACAAGAATTACATGACTGTCTTATAATATCCGACTTCACAAGGGACATTTAAGAGTCTGCCACTTCTTTACAAGGTTCCCTGAAGGCCTTAATCTGAGTCTTACATTATGGTATGCAATCTTTGTCTGAGAAAATGATAATCAATGAATCTTCTATCCTTTGTAATATGTCATATCACACAATCCTCTATTTTATTTCGGTATACTGACAGCATTTTATTCCCTTAAAGGAGAAGAGCTTGAATAGTTTAGAATTAAAGTTAAGAAGAAACAGCAGAGCACTTGCCTTGGGACATGTCACGGGTATAACTTGATACACACAAACCGTCTGGTCTTGATAAATCTCCTCTATTGATCCTAAGGAGGTAGCTTACATTTATAGACAAGCACATGTTAACAAACAATCATCCTACTTCCACTTCACTTTGATGAACCTGGTGTCAGCAGCAGGCAGCCAGAATATTATCATTTAGTTCTTTGGTTGAGAGAAAGGAAGCAAACATTTTAAACTCCAACCTCCATAAAAAAGAATTTTAAACCCCTTTACTGCCCTAGACCACCACAGTGAGTACCATCAACCCCTTCAAAATCCCTCCAGGAATATTAGGTATCGCCTCTTACGCACCTTTTAACTCAATGGGTATTGTAAATTAAAACATAACCACCCTAGAGCACCAATACTATTATATTTTACCCCTTCAGCACCCTAGACCGCCAAAATACTATGACTAACTCATAAACCAAAGTATATAAAAGATGTAATGTAGTACACTGCGTGCAGAATTATTAGGCAAATGAGTATTTTGACCACATCATCCTCTTTATGCATGTTGTCTTACTCCAAGCTGTATAGGCTCGAAAGCCTACTACCAATTAAGCATATTAGGTGATGTGCATCTCTGTAATGAGAAGGGGTGTGGTCTAATGACATCAACACCCTATATTAGGTGTGCATAATTATTAGGCAACTTCCTTTCCTTTGGCAAAATGGGTCAAAAGAAGGACTTGACAGGCTCAGAAAAGTCAAAAATAGTGAGATATCTTGCAGAGGGATGCAGCACTCTTAAAATTGCAAAGCTTCTGAAGCGTGATCATCGAACAATCAAGCGTTTCATTCAAAATAGTCAACAGGGTCGCAAGAAGCGTGTGGAAAAACCAAGGCGCAAAATAACTGCCCATGAACTGAGAAAAGTCAAGCGTGCAGCTGCCAAGATGCCACTTGCCACCAGTTTGGCCATATTTCAGAGCTGCAACATCACTGGAGTGCCCAAAAGCACAAGGTGTGCAATACTCAGAGACATGGCCAAGGTAAGAAAGGCTGAAAGACGACCACCACTGAACAAGACACACAAGCTGAAACGTCAAGACTGGGCCAAGAAATATCTCAAGACTGATTTTTCTAAGGTTTTATGGACTGATGAAATGAGAGTGAGTCTTGATGGGCCAGATGGATGGGCCCGTGGCTGGATTGGTAAAGGGCAGAGAGCTCCAGTCCGACTCAGACGCCAGCAAGGTGGAGGTGGAGTACTAATTTGGGCTGGTATCATCAAAGATGAGCTTGTGGGGCCTTTTCGGGTTGAGGATGGAGTCAAGCTCAACTCCCAGTCCTACTGCCAGTTTCTGGAAGACAACTTCTTCAAGCAGTGGTATAGGAAGAAGTCTGCATCCTTCAAGAAAAACATGATTTTCATGCAGGACAATGCTCCATCACACGCGTCCAAGTACTCCACAGCGTGGCTGGCAAGAAAGGGTATAAAATAAGAAAATCTAATGACATAGCCTCCTTGTTCACCTGATCTGAACCCCATTGAGAACCTGTGGTCCATCATCAAATGTGAGATTTACAAGGAGGGAAAACAGTACACCTCTCTGAACAGTGTCTGGGACGCTGTGGTTGCTGCTGCACACAATGTTGATGGTGAACAGATCAAAACACTGACAGAATCCATGGATGGCAGGCTTTTGAGTGTCCTTGCAAAGAAAGGTGGCTATATTGGTCACTGATTTGTTTTTGTTTTGTTTTTGAATGTCAGAAATGTATATTTGTGAATGTTGAGATGTTATATTGGTTTCACTGGTAAAAATAAATAATTAAAATGGGTATATATTTGTTTTTTGTTAAGTTGCCTAATAATTATGCACAGTAATAGTCACCTGCACACACAGATATCCCCCTAAAATAGCTAAAACTAAAAACAAACTAAAAACTACTTCCAAAAATATTCAGCTTTGATATTAATGAGTTTTTTTGGGTTCATTGAGAACATGGTTGTTGTTCAATAATAAAATTAATCCTCAAAAATACAACTTGCCTAATAATTCTGCACTCCCTGTATATGTAGGAAGTTGGCAGAATGAGTATGGGGGAGGGAAGGTAGCTGTCTGGTATGCTAATATATCTAGAAACACTAGAAATCCTGCACTTGTCATTGAAGCTATGTGGTGACAAAGTTAAAGGGGTTGTCCAAGATTTTTATATTGATGGCCTACCCTTAGGATAGGTCGTCAATATTTGACAAAGCCGCTACTTTCTACAACACCACGATGACTTCAGCCCTTGACTCCGTCGCCCCTCTCACACACACAAATACCCGGCAAATCAGTTGACAACCCTGGAACACTAATTAGACAAAAAAATTCAGACAATCTTCCGGAGTCGCAGAACGGCGCTGGAAGAAAACCCACTCCAAGGAGGAATTTATCTCATACAAAGAAGCTGTTCTCACATTCAAGCCTGCACTCGCCTGTTCTAAACAGGACTACTTCACGAATTGTCCGTCTCGAATTGTCCTCTCACCTCTCATCCCACTCACTTTTTGATCAGAAGTAGAGTTGAGCGAACACCTGGATGTTCGGGTTCGACGAGTTCGGCCGAACTTTCGAAAAATGTTCGGGTTCGGGATCCGAACTCGACCCGAACTTCATCCCGAACCCGAACCCCATAGAAGTCAATGGGGACCCGAACTTTTGGGCACTAAAAAGGCTGTAAAACACACCCGGAAAGGGCTAGAGGGCTGCAAAAGGCAGCAAAATGTAGTTAAATCCCCTGCAAACAAATGTAGATAGGGAAATGATGAGTTAACATAAAATAAATAAAAATTAAACAATATTAATTGGAGTGAGGTCCCATAGCACAGAATCAGGCTTCAAGTCACCCACCAATGGAGAAGGTCACTTACTATTATTTTGACCACAGCACCCAGACAGAGGAGAGAGGTCCCACAGCAGAGAACCAGGCATCATATCACCCACCACAGGAGTAGGCCACCATTTAGTTACTTTGACCCCTACACCCAGACGGAGGAGAGAGGTTACACAGCAGAGAATCAGGCATTTAGATCACCCACCACAGGAGTAGGCCACCATTGAATCAGACCCCGGCAACCATGTCAGATGGCACAAGCATAAGCTTTATATCAATCAGCACAGGAGAAGGCGACTTTGACAGACTTTGACCCCTACACCCGGACGGAGGAGAGAGGTTTCAAAGCAGAGAATCAGGCATTTAGATCACCCACCACAGGAGTAGGCCCCAATTTAATGGGACCCCGGCAACCATGTCAGATGGCACAACCATCAGCTTCATATCAATCAGCACAGGAGAAGGCGACTTTGAAAGACTTTGACCCCTACACCCAGACGGAGGAGAGAGGTTTCACAGCAGAGAATCAGGCATTTAGATCACCCACCACAGGAGTAGGCCCCAATTTAATGGGACCCCGGCAACCATGTCAGATGGCACAACCATCAGCTTCATATCAATCAGCACAGGAGAAGGCGACTTTGAAAGACTTTGACCCCTACACCCGGACGGAGGAGAGAGGTTTCAAAGCAGAGAATCAGGCATTTAGATCACCCACCACAGGAGTAGGCCCCCATTGAATCAGACCCTGGCAACCATGTCAGATGGCACAACCATCAGCTTTATATCAATCAGCACAGGAGAAGGCGACTTTGAAAGACTTTGACCCCTACACCCAGATGGAGGAGAGAGGTTTCACAGCAGAGAATCAGGCATCATATCAACCACCACAGGAGAAGCCACCATTTAGTTACTTTGACCCCTGCACCCAGGAAGAGGAGAGAGGCACCACAGCACATATTCTGGCATCATATCAGCCACCACAGGAGAAGCCACCATTGAGTTACTTTGACCCCCGCACCCAGGAAGAGGAGAGAGGCACCACAGCACATATTCTGGCATCATATCAGCCACCACAGGAGAAGCCACCATTGAGTTACTTTGACCCCCGCACCCAGGAAGAGGAGAGAGGCACCACAGCACATATTCTGGCATCATATCAGCCACCACAGGAGAAGCCACCATTGAGTTACTTTGACCCCTGCACCCAGGAAGAGGAGAGAGGCCCCACAGCACATATTCTGGCATCATATCAGCCACCACAGGAGAAGCCACCATTTAGTTACTTTGACCCCTTCACCCAAACAGAGGAGAGAGGTTCCACATCAGAGAATCAGGCATCATATCAACCACCACAGGAGTAGGCCACAATTTAATGGGACCCCGGCAACCATGTCAGATGGCATAACCATCAGCTTCATATCAATCAGCACAGGAGAAGGCGACTTTGAAAGACTTTGACCCCTACACCCAGACGGAGGAGAGAGGTTTCACAGCAGAGAATCAGGCATAGAGATGGCCCGAACTATCCGACGGCGAACAGTTCCCGGCGAACATAGCTTGTTCGCGTTCGCCTCTGCCGGGCGAACACATGCGATGTTCGGTCCGCCCCCTATACATCATCATTGAGCAAACTTTGACCCTGTACCTCACAGTCAGCAGACACATTCCAGCCAATCAGCAGCATACCCTCCCTCCCAGACCCTCCCACCTCCTGCACAGCATCCATTTTAGATTCATTCTGAAGCTGCAGTCTTAGTGAGAGGAGGGAGACTGTAACTGCTGCTGATTTAATTGGGAAATCGATAGCTAGGCTAGTGAATTCAGTGTCCACTCCAGTCCTGAAAGACTCATCTGATCTCTGCTGTAAGGACAGCGTCCTGACAGCACCCCAAAAAGCCCTTTTTAGGGCTGCAACATTAGTCTGCTTTTTTTTTTTCCTTTATATACATATTGCAGTTGCCTGGCCTGCCTGTGTGTGAGGAGCTGCAGGCCCACAGACTGTAGTGTGCCCACTGCCAGTGCTCACCCCTGTCATTCCGTGTGGCACAGGACTTTGCTTAAAAAAAGGCACTTCATTTTTACACTTTAATCTAAGGTTAGTTGCCTGCCAGTGTGTGTCAGGCTGACTTCCACTGACTGTAGTGTGCCCACTGCCAGTGCCCACCACTCATACCGGCTGGCACAGGACTTTGCATAAAAAAGGCATTTAATTTTTACACTTTAGTGTAATTTCAGCTGCTTGCCTGCTGCTAGTGTGTGTCAGGCCGACTTCAACTGACTGTAGTGTGCCCACTGCCAGTGCCAACCACTGATACCGGGTGGCACAGTAGCTTGCCGATAAATAAGGCATTTAATTTTTAGACAGTAGTCTAAATTCAGTTGCTTGCCTGCTGCCAGTGTGTGTCAGGCCCGCTTCCACTGACTGTAGTGTGCCCACTGCCAGTGCCAACCACTGATACCGGGTGGCACAGTAGCTTGCCGATAAATAAGGCATTTAATTTTTAGACAGTAGTCTAAATTCAGTTGCTTGCCTGCTGCCAGTGTGTGTCAGGCCCTCTTCCACTGACTGTAGTGTGCCCACTGCCAGTGCCAACCACTCATACCGGGTGGCACAGTAGCTTGCCGATAAATAAGGCATTTAATTTTTACACTTTAGTGTAATTTCAGTTGCTTGCCTGCTGCCAGTGTGTGTCAGGCCCGCTTCTACTGACTGTAGTGTGCCCACTGCCAGTGCCAATCGTATACACACACTGGATGTTTTAAAGCACGTTATTCCAAACAATTTAGGAATGTTAGTTGATTTATGCCCTTTATGGATTAAAACCCGACTCTGCGTCCACTACGTAATTTTCCATGGGAGTTTTGCCATAGATCCCCCTCCGGCATGCCACAGTCCAGGTGTTAGACCCCTTGAAACAACTTTCTCATCACTATTGTGGCCAGAAAGAGTCCCTGTGGGTTTTAAAATTCGCCTGTCTATTGAAGTCTATGGCGGTTCGCCCGGTTCGCCAGTTCGCGAACATTTGCGGAAGTTCGCGTTCGCTGTTCGCGAACTGAAAATTTTATGTTCGCGACATCACTAATCAGGCATTTAGATCACCCACCACAGGAGTAGGCCCCCATTGAATCAGACCCTGGCAACCATGTCAGATGGCACAACCATCAGCTTTATATCAATCAGCACAGGAGAAGCCACCATTGAGTTACTTTGACCCCTGCACCCAGGAAGAGGAGAGAGGCCCCACAGCACATATTCTGGCATCATATCAGCCACCACAGGAGAAGCCACCATTGAGTTACTTTGACCCCCGCACCCAGGAAGAGGAGAGAGGCACCACAGCACATATTCTGGCATCATATCAGCCACCACAGGAGAAGCCACCATTGAGTTACTTTGACCCCTGCACCCAGGAAGAGGAGAGAGGCCCCACAGCACATATTCTGGCATCATACTAACCACCACAGGAGAAGCCACCATTGAGTTACTTTGACCCCTGCACCCAGGAAGAGGAGAGAGGCCCCACAGCACATATTCTGGCATCATATCAGCCACCACAGGAGAAGCCACCATTGAGTTACTTTGACCCCCGCACCCAGGAAGAGGAGAGAGGCACCACAGCACATATTCTGGCATCATATCAGCCACCACAGGAGAAGCCACCATTGAGTTACTTTGACCCCTGCACCCAGGAAGAGGAGAGAGGCCCCACAGCACATATTCTGGCATCATACTAACCACCACAGGAGAAGCCACCATTGAGTTACTTTGACCCCTGCACCCAGGAAGAGGAGAGAGGCCCCACAGCACATATTCTGGCATCATATCAGCCACCACAGGAGAAGCCACCATTGAGTTACTTTGACCCCCGCACCCAGGAAGAGGAGAGAGGCACCACAGCACATATTCTGGCATCATATCAGCCACCACAGGAGAAGCCACCATTGAGTTACTTTGACCCCCGCACCCAGGAAGAGGAGAGAGGCACCACAGCACATATTCAGGCATCATATCACACACCACAGGAGAAGGCCTCTTTCAGTGATTTAGGCCTTTGGACCCAGACAGAGGAGAGAGGCACCACAGCACATATTCTGGCATCATATCAGCCACCACAGGAGAAGCCACCATTGAGTTACTTTGACCCCTGCACCCAGGAAGAGGAGAGAGGCCCCACAGCACATATTCTGGCATCATATCAGCCACCACAGGAGAAGCCACCATTTAGTTACTTTGACCCCTGCACCCAGGAAGAGGAGAGAGGCACCACAGCACATATTCTGGCATCATATCAGCCACCACAGGAGAAGCCACCATTTAGTTACTTTGACCCCTTCACCCAAACAGAGGAGAGAGGTTCCACATCAGAGAATCAGGCATCATATCAACCACCACAGGAGTAGGCCACAATTTAGTTTATTTGACCCCTGCACCCAGGAAGAGGAGAGAGGCCCCACAGCACATATTCTGGCATCATATCACACACCACAGGAGAAGGCCTCTTTCAGTGATTTAGGCCTTTGGACCCAGACAGAGGAGAGAGGTCAGAGATTAGCTTCATATCCCCCAGCACAGCAGAAGACCGCTTTATTTGACTTAGGCCTCAGCACCCAGACAGAAGACAGAGGTAGCATGGCAGAGGTTATGGCTTCATGTCACCCGTTAGTTTAACCGGCCACTTTCATCTGGTTAGGCCCCGGCGCCCAGACAGAGAAGAGTTTCATTCAACTGTGGGTTTCATAAAATTTGTATCAAATAAAGAAGTGGCCCGTAGCACAACAAGACATGTTTTAGGCAGTTAATAAGGACTACTCTGCACAAGGGAGGGACAGGTCCTGTGGGATCCATGCCTGGTTCATCTTTATGAAGGTCAGCTTGTCCACGTTGGCTGTGGACAGGCGGCTGCGCTTGTCAGTAATGACGCCCCCTGCCGTGCTGAATACGCGTTCAGATAAAACGCTGGCCGCCGGGCAGGAAAGCACCTCCAAGGCATAACATGCTAACTCTGGCCACGTGGACAATTTCGAAACCCAGTAGTTGAATGGGGCCGAACCATCCGTCAGGATGTGGAGGGGTGTGCAGACATACTGTTCAACCATGTTAGTGAAATGCTGCCTCCTGCTAACACGTTCCGTATCAGGTGTCGGTGCAGATAGCTGTGGCGTGGAGACAAAACTTTTCCACATTTCTGCCATGCTAACCCTGCCCTCAGATGAGCTGGCCGTGACACAGCTGCGTTGGCGACCTCTTGCCACTCCTCTGCCTTCACCTTCCACCTGTTCCCCTGTGACATGTGGGAATGCTCTCAAGAGCGCCTCTATCAGCGTGCGCTTGTACTCGCGCATCTTACGGTCGCGCTCCAGTTCAGGAATTAAAGTGGGCACATTGTCTTTATACCGGGGATCCAGCAGGGTGGCCACCCAGTAGTCTGCACACGTTAAAACGTGGGCAACTCTGCTGTCGTTGCGCAGGCATTGGAGCATATATTCGCTCATGTGGGCCAGGCTACCCATGGGTAAGGACAAGCTGTCCTCTGTGGGAGGCGTATCGTCATCGTCCACCGTATCCCCCCAGCCACGCACCAGTGATGGGCCTGGGCTGCCACCCCGCTGTGAACTTGCGTCATCCTCGTCCCCCTCCACCTCCTCCTCCTCATCCTCCTCGTCCTCCAGTACAGTGCCTTGGCTGGCGACTTGTGAACCTGTCCTCTGCTGCTTAAACAAACCTCCCTCTGAGCCACTTCGAACAGACTGGCCCGAAAGTGTTAGAAACGAGCCCTCATCCTCCTCCTCCTCCTCCACCTGGGCCACCTCCTCTAACATCATTGCCCTAAGTGTTTTCTCAAGGAGACATAGAAGTGGTATTGTAACGCTGATAACAGTGTCATCGCCACTGGCCATGTTGGTGGAGTACTCGAAACAGCGCAGCAGGGCACACAGGTCTCGCATGGAGGCCCAATCATTGGTGGTGAAGTGGTGCTGTTCGGCAGTACGACTGACGCGAGCGTGCTGCAGCTGAAACTCCACTATGGCCTGCTGCTGCTCGCACAGTCTCTCCAGCATGTGCAAGGTGGAGTTCCATATGAGGCGGTGAGCGGGAAGGCCGAAGTTCCGCTGTAGCGCAGACAGGCGAGCAGCGGCAGGATGTGAACGGCGGAAGCGCGCACAGACGGCCCGCACTTTATGCAGCAGCTCTGACATGTTGGGGTAGTGGTGAATGAACCTCTGCACCACCAAGTTCAGCACATGCGCCAGGCAAGGGATGTGCGTCAAACCGGCTAGTCCCAGAGCTGCCACGAGATTTCGCCCATTATCGCATACCACCAGGCCTGGCTTGAGGCCCACCGGCAGAAACCACTCGTCGGTCTGTTGTTCAATACCCCGCCACAACTCCTTTGCGCTGTGGGGCCTGTCCCCCAAACATATGAGTTTCAGAATGGCCTGCTGACGTTTACCCCGGGCTGTGCTGAAGTTGGTGGTGAAGGTGTGTGGCTGACCGGATGAGCTGGTGGAAGCAGTGGAGGAGGAAGCCGAGTAGGAGGAGGAGGCTACAGGAGGCAGAGAATGATGCCCTGCGATCCTAGGGGGCGGAAGGACGTGCGCCAAGGAACTGTCCGCCGGGGGCCCAGCCGCCACTACATTCATCCAGTGTGCAGTTAGTGAGATATAGCGTCCCTGGCCGTGCTTACTGGTCCACGTATCTGTGGTTAGGTGGACCTTGCCACAAATGGCGTTGCGCAGTGCACACTTGATTTTATCGGACACTTGCATGTGCAGGGAAGGCACGGCTGTCTTGGAGAAGTAGTGGCGGCTGGGAACCACATACTGCGGGACAGCCATGGCCATCAGCTGTTTGAAGCTGTCTGTGTCCACCAGCCGGAATGACAGCATTTCAAAGGCCAGCAGTTTAGAAATGCTGGTGTTCAGGCCAAGGGCTCGAGGGTGACTCGGGGGGAATTTGCGCTTCCTCTCTAAGGTTTGAGATATTGAGAGCTGAACGCTGCTGTGTGATATAGTGGAGACGCTAGTTGACGGTGGCGGTGGTGGTGGTGTCGGTGGCACATCCTCTGTTTGCTGCTCGGCAGGTGGCAACATTCCTCTCGAGGCGGAAGCCGAGGCAGCAGCGGTAGAGGGAGCAGGGGGAGCCTCAGCGAGTGCCTGGTTTTTAAGGTGTGTACCCCACTGCAGTTCATGCTTTGCATGTAGATGCCTGGTCATGCAGGTTGTGCTGAGGTTCAGAACGTTAATGCCTCGCCTCAGGCTCTGATGGCAGAGCGTGCAAGTCACTCGGGTCTTGTCGGTAGGACATTGTTTAAAGAAGTGCCATGCCAGGGAACTCTTTGAAGCTGCCTTTGTGGGGCTGGGTCCCTGTTGGCGATGTCCAGTAGCAGGCGAACTCTGGGGGCGGCGGCTCGTCTGCTTTGGCCCCCTGCTCCCTCTTTGGCTTCGCTGTTGTCTCGGTCTCACCACTACCTCTTCCTCTGAACTGTGAAAGTCATCGCCACGACCTTCAGTCCATGTGGGGTCTAAGACCTCATCGTCCTCTGCATCGTCTTCCACCCAGTCTCCCTCCCTGACCTCCTCCTGTTCAGTCTGCACACTGCAAAAAGACGCGGCAGTGGGCACCTGTGTTTCGTCATCATCAGAGAGTCGGTGACTCTGCTGTGGTGGTATTCCCATGTCCTCTTCATCTGGAGACATAAGTGGTTGTGCGTCAGTGCATGGTATGTCTTCCTCCACTGGGGAAGGGCTAGGTGGACGCCCCTGGGAAACCCTGGAAGCAGAGTCTTCAAACAGAAGAAGAGACTGCTGCATAACTTGTGGCTCAGACCGTTTCCCTGATATGCTTGGGGGTGATGTGACAGACTGATGGGCTTGTTTTTCAGGTGCCACCTGTGCGCTTTCCGCAGAAGACTGGGTGGAAGACCATGTGGTGAACGTGCTGGAAGCACTGTCGGCCACCCAATCGATTAATGCCTGTACCTGCTCAGGCCTTACCATCCTAAGAGCGGCATTGTGCCCCACAAGATATTGCGGTACATTCTGCCGGCTAGTTGAGGGAGTTCGTTCCCTACTGTGTGCGCCTGGGGCCGAACGGCCACGTCCTCTACCAGCAACAGAGGCTCCACGGACACCACCACGACCGCGTCCTCGTCCCTTAATAGTATTTTTCTTCATTGTTGCGATTCAACTCGCACCACAATGAAATATATTATTTTTTATAAGCAAAATCCCCTCACTGGAATACTTTCAGTCTTTTGACTGTATGGATTACAGATGGAATGACTGTTATATGTGAGTACCGCTTTCTTTGACAGATTCTAGTATGGGTACATATATGTTTTCCCAACCCCAGCACATTAGTTTGCTAATTCCAGATGTATGAAACGCAGGCCTAACTGTATCTAGTATATTGAACGCCAGATAAACTAACTTGGCCTTTTTTAAATAAAAAAAAAATTCCCTCACTGGAATACTTTCAGTCTTTTGACTGTATGGATTACAGATGGAATGACTGTTATATGTGAGTACCGCTTTCTTTGACAGATTCTAGTATGGGTACATATATGTTTTCCCAACCCCAGCACATTAGTTTGCTAATTCCAGATGTATGAAACGCAGGCCTAACTGTATCTAGTATATTGAACGCCAGATAAACTAACTTGGCCTTTTTTAAATAAAAAAAATCCCCTCACTGGAATACTTTCAGTCTTTTGACTGTATGGATTACAGATGGAATGACTGTTATATGTGAGTACCGCTTTCTTTGACAGATTCTAGTATGGGTACATATATGTTTTCCCAACCCCAGCACATTAGTTTGCTAATTCCAGATGTATGAAACGCAGGCCTAACTGTATCTAGTATATTGAACGCCAGATAAACTAACTTGGCCTTTTTTAAATAAAAAAAAAATTCCCTCACTGGAATACTTTATGGCTTTTCACTGTATGGATTACAGGTGGACTGGTATTAGTAGGGGTGACACAAGCACACCCAAGTCCCTGATGTAGGATTTCTATGGCACAGACCACTATTACAAGTGATTAATGGACGTTGGGAGAGATTGTGCTGCAGCACTAGTCCCAAGATGGCCGCCGCCTATCAGCCCAGTAACATGTGCCACAAAATGGTCTGCACAACCTTTAAAAAAAATAGCCTTGGACTGTGCTGCTAAATCGCTATTGGTCTGAATCCCAGGTGTAGATGTCTGACTTGTTTGGAGCTTTGGAATGCACACTGTGGCAGCTTCTGCTGCAGCACTACAAGTCGCAAAATGGCGGCCGGCGGTCAGCCGAGGTACATGTGGATGGAAAAATCACTCTGGCCACTCTAAAAATAGCCAATCCCTATCAAAAAAGCAGCTCAGCTGCAGTTGTTCAGATGAATCACAGGTGGAGGAGAGAAATTTGCTTCCAGTTATTCAATTATCCCTGCCTATTCTCGCCCTAGCATCAGCTGCGTCTATCCCTGTTCTATTCACATCGGGAGTGAGCACGTCCCGACGTGCGCACAAGCTTATAAAGAGGCTGAGTCACATGCTGCACTTGGCCAATCACAGCCTTGCCAATAGTAGGCATGGCTGCGATGGCATCTTAGGGCAAGTAGTATGATGCATGTTGATTGGCTGCTTTGCAGCCTTTCAAAATGCGCCAAAATACATGCCGAACGACGAACCCGAACCCGAACTTTTACGAAAAAGTTCGGGTTCGGGTCCGTGTCACGAACACCCCAAAATTCGGTACGGACCCGAACTATGCTCGAACTGTTCGCTCAACACTAATCAGAAGCAATCTGGCTTCAGACCAAATCACTGCACTGAAACTGCCCTAACCAAAGTCATCAACGATCTGCTAGCTGCCAAAGCTAAATGTCACTACTGTGCTTCTCCTTCTTCACCTTTCCTCTGCCTTCGACAGTGTTGACCACTATCTCCTCCTACAAATCCTCTCTTCCCTTGGCATCAAAGACCTAGCCCTCTCATGGATCTCCTCGTACCTCACCAACAGAACCTTCAGAGTTTCCCATTCATACACTACCTCCTCATCACGCCCCATTTCTGTTGGTGTCCCTTAAGTCTCTGTTCTTTTCTCCACTTATACATTCAGCCTGGAATAACTCATAGTGCCATGGCTTCCAATACCACCTCTATGCTGACGACACTCAAATCTACCTCTCCGGCCCAGATGTTGTTTCCCTCCTATTCAGAATCCCAGCGTGTCTGTTGGCTGTATCTTCATTCCTCTCTTTCCGCTTCCTAAAACTCAACATGGAGAAAACTGAATTTATTGACTTTCCCCCGTGTAACTCAGCCCCCCTACCCGACCTGTCCATCACAGTTAATAGCTCAACACTTTCTCCAGTCTCGCAGGCCCGCTGCCTGGGGGTAACATTAGATTCTGCCCTGTCCTTTAAGCCACAGATCCAAACCCTCACCTCCACCTGCTGTTTCCAATTTAAGAAGATCTCTCGTATTTGCGCATTCCTCGCCCCTGAGTCAACTAAAATACTAGTGCATGCTCTCGTCATCTCCCACCTGGACTACTGCAACATCATCCTGTGTGGCCTCCCATCAAGCACTCTCGCTCCCCTCCAATCTATTCTCAACTCTGCTGCCAGGTTAATCCACCTCTCCCCTCGTTTGTCCTCTGCCTCCCCCCTCTGCCAATCTCTTCATTGACTTCCCATTGCCCAGAGAATTCAGTTTAAAATACTTACAACTACATATAAGGCCGTCCACAACCTGTCCCCTTCTTACTTCTCTGACCTGCTTTCTCGATACATCCTCACACGTAATCTCCGATCCTCACAGGACCTCCTCCTGAATTCTCCTCTCATCTGTTCCTCACACAATCAACTACACGATTTCACATGTCTCTCCCCTACTCTGGAACTCACTTCCCCAACACAAGAATAACCTGAAAAGCCACCTTTTCAGGAAAGCCTACCATCTGCAATGAACATGCTGCCACCACACAGCCACAAGAGCAACCTATACCCTCACCTACTGTGTTCTCCCCTTCCCTTATAGATTGTAAGCTCTTGCGGGCAGGGTCCTCTACTTCTCTGTACCAATCTGTTAATAGTTTGTTGTTTACTGTGTTTTTATTTCTGTGTAACCCCAGCTGGATATGCAATTAAATGGAATTAAAATAAACATGGAATTAAAATAAATAATAATAATAATGGTGGGAGTCCAACTACTGGCACCCCCACCGATCAGCTATTTGAACAGACATTGGCACGAAGGCAAGTGCTGCAGCCTCTTCTTAAGCTAGTGATCATCTGCCTCGGAGCGGGGGCTCGGGGGGTGAGATGCGCTGCTGAGCCACGCCCCCTGGTGATATGAAGCATCCTCAGCAACAGGATGCAATACTCTATTTCTCCCTGGAGCTGGCATGTGCTGGGGGAGATTAGCAGAAATAGATGCTCTATTACTGCTCTATTACTGTGTGCTAGTGTTTCTGACTAATGAAGCACTGAGTCATGGACCTAGCAGGTTCTGATCCAGGGACTCAGCGCTCTATTTAAACCCCTTCCTGGCTATACACCAGTGCCCGTGATAGTCTCTGACTCACTAGCTGCGTTCCTGGTTCCTTGTTCCTGTGCTTATTGGATTGCTCGTTCCTCTGACCCCGGCTTGTCTTCTGACCACTCTCTGTCATTCATTTGATACTTTGTTGTCCATCTGGTTCTGATCTTAGCTTGTCTTCTGACAACTCTCTGCCTCTAGTTTGGTACTGCATAGCTTGTCTGGTTCTAATCAATTTACATATGACTCTGGTATTGTGTTTGTCTGTCCTTTGTTCATCTCTGCACTTAAATAGCGTAGGGACCATCATATAGTTGCGGTCTAGCTATGTAGGGCTTGTACTGCAAGCAGGTAGGGAAAGTGGGCTGCGTTATAGCCTTAGGTCTCATTGTCCTTGTCTGTCCCTACCTACAGTCGTAACATGGTTCAGCCCAGTGCCACTCAAGTGAATGGGGATGAGCTACAATACTAAGCACAACCACTATCCAATGGACAGGTCTATGCTTGGCACGCTGCAAGTAGGGTGAGCGCAGCAGGCTCCTCAAACAGCTGATTGGCAGGGGGTCCTAGGATTCAGAACCTAGACAATCTGATATTGATGACCCATTCTGAAGATAGGTCATCAATATTAAACAGCAGGACAAACCCTTGGTAGATCTGACTTGACAGAAGAGGGCTTCAATAGAAAAAGGTTGTGATTTTAGGGGATTTGCTCTTTATTTTTCTTATATGTGGGAGTATGTGGGAATAAGGAGTTTTCAGCAGAATCTTAGTGCATGTAGTCAGATGTCTGTCTGCATAATTTTGTTTTTGCTAATAATTTAATCA
The DNA here is from genome assembly GCF_905171765.1 of Bufo bufo. Classification (NCBI taxonomy): domain Eukaryota; kingdom Metazoa; phylum Chordata; class Amphibia; order Anura; family Bufonidae; genus Bufo; species Bufo bufo. Next base: position 39,777,968 of record NC_053397.1, on the reverse strand, counting down.
GATTTGGATTCTGTGTACGCCACTTCTATCAGCGCTCTAATGTGCATTTTAACAGCATTGCAGATGGTGCATAATGCGGTTTCAATTTTCATTCTCCTTTTAATAATAAATCCCAAATCAAGTGTGAAAATCTCTGAAAGAAGCTAATTGATTTAAAAGCAGTGGTTCCCTTTTCCACTGAGCGTAGAGGCAAATCAACAGCACAGAGTGCATCTGCCAGGAGAGAATTTCAATTGGAAGTAAAAGGAAAGAGCAATGGCATTTAAAAGCGGAAATCTAGAAATGTAATGAACAATATTTAGTAAATGTGGTAAGCCATAATAGAGAACAGGGAGCCTCTATTCAGGAACCTACCTGAAATTCGATCAAGGAACAGGAGCTCCTATGCATCGAAACAAAAGTGTGGAAAAGTATTTGCTCCCATCCATTTACCCATTGTTAGGCCTCATGCACACGACCGCTGTTTTGGTCCGCATCCAAGCCGCAGTCTTTACGGCTTGGATGCAGACCCATTCAGTTCAATGGGGCCGCAAAAGATGCGGACAGCACTCCATGTGCTGTCCGCATCCGTTGCTCCGTTCCGTGGTCCACCAAAAAAATATAAACTGTCCTATTCTTGTCCGTTTTGCGGACAAGCATAGGCAGTTATATTAATGGCTGTCCGTGCCGTTCCGCAAATTGCGGAACGCACACGGACGCCATCCGTGTTTTGCAGATCCGCAATTTGCGGACCGCAAAACACACAACGGTCGTGTGCATGTAGCTGTTGAGTGAGATCACTTCTGAAATTTTTTACATTTCTCTAAAGAATCTAAAATGAAGCAACTTAAATAGTCTTACTAAGAATATTCTACCACTGATGTGTTGCCATGGTTACAGACTACAAACAAACTATGCATAGTCTGATTCTGCTGTCATATTCCCAATCCATCCCCTGCTTTTTGCCAAAGTACATTTGGTAGGTTGGCAAGCAATAGAAGTGAGTGAGCATGCACCAGTTATCCAAATGTTCATGTATACTTCAATAGTCAGATCCCAGCCACCTCAGGCAATGCCATGGCAGAAGATTACTCATGCTGAAGCCCAACATAATGAGCCATCTTCTCCTTGACAGGCAATTTGAGTAACTACATAAACATTAGATCATTGGCCGATTCTGACAAAATCCCAGATCTACAATCAATTATTGATCACGTGAAACAAACGTGAAACAACTTTGCCAATAGTCTTGATTAAAATCTTGATTCTGGGGTAATCCCTACCATATCTCCCTTACGTCTTACCTTAGTTCTAAATATATAGTACGTTTGAAAGACACAGAGGACATATAGTAGGGAGAATGCATTCAGGATCAGACCACGCAGGGTTTGTTTGTAGTCTGTTACCATGGAAACCTAAGCACTTGTAATAAACTATATAGCTACTTTCTTGCAAAATTATGATCATACAGAAATATTGGTCATTGTACGTACTGTATATGATAGAAGATTGGTGAAGATATGCAGATATTTTTGGTACTATAGGCACCAATAGTACTGCTGCTGGTGCATTTATTGAGATTTCATGGCCAGGCATCGGAGCACCGAGGATGTCTGGTCACGTCAGCCTCACTGGGAGTGGCAAAAGGGAGAGGCGGAGTTTAAGCAGTGCTCTGAGGGGCTAGGCCAGCCCCTCTGTGCTACAGGCACTTCTTTTGCATATAGCTAAAAATAATAATATCTCTCATCAGTAATAAGGATTGCAAAGAGTAAGTGCTCATATTAGTCACCATGATCAACCCTGCCAGGCAGTATGCTTGGTTTGATCGAGTTCATCATGGTGAAAGATGCTCTTTAAAGGGAACCTGTCATCAATTTTATGTTGCCCATACTAACGGCAGAATAAAGTAGAGACTGGTGAGTTGATTTCAGCGGTCTGCCATTTATAAGTTAAAAGTAAGTGGTTGCTGAGAACCAACATCACAATCATTGCAGACTGGGCCTAGAAAAGAGTCACGGCCACCTGAGAAGAGTCCTGGTTATTCATGAATTCCCGATCTCCTGCCCACCTGTTGATGGCTGACAGTCTTCTACCTAGTTTTCTCCCTTTCTCTCTAGGAGAGAATGGCCAATCCTCAGCAGATGGGCGAGAGAGCGGGAGATTAGGAATAACCAGGACTCTTCTCAGGTAGATGTGACTCTTTTCAAGGCCTGGGGTGCAATGATTATGATGCTGGTTCTCAGCAACCACTTACTTTTAGCTCATGAGTCAAACACCACTGGCATCAGCATTTCTGTCACTAATTTATGCTGCTCTCAGTGAGGTCAGAATAAAGTTGATGACAGGTTCCCTTTAAGAGGTTTACTCTCCTCTCTTCACTCAGAACACAAGCATTTATGGCCAAGCGTGCAAGGTCAAAAAGGATAGCTGTCGGCCAGCATAGCTACTACTGGTAATCTGATTCCTGCTATACCAGAAGTTTATTCCCTTATCAATTTACTGTAGGAGGATGGGAGTAAGTCCCAAACGACTACAGGGCAGACAAGAAATGAATTTGACAATGTCAGTGCTATTGCTTGACACAAGGCAGATTACAAAGGGCAGGTGAGATGACTGTTGCCACTGATTAAACCGTCCACTTGAAGTGCTGCCAAGAGATTTTTCTTTCATTCAGTTCAAACCCAAGTTCGCTTACTTGATGCATGTTAATCTAGAAATCCTAAATTATACAGCAGAAGAGGTTATTGCAATGGATCTGAAATTATCATTCTACTGTATAAGCTTCTCCTGCAGACCCTAGGGGATATTGCTGTAGAAGAATCTATGCAATGACAGAAATACCGAACATAAACAATTAAAAGTAAAAAAAACAAAAAAAAAAAACAACAGTATTTTTAGGCAGGAAAAGGCAGCTTAAATTTGTTTTTCAACTAATGAAGGTCGGTTTTAGACAAAATGTGACCCTGGACAAAATCAAAAGTGGGGCCCCAAATCTTGTAATAATGTGCTAAAAACACAGTCCGACGTCCAACACCCGTAGTGCTCCCACTAGTTCCAATATAAAATGCTCTCCATAATGACAGTATATATATATATAATGTACCCCGTAGTGCCAGTATATAATGCTCCTCCATTCCTCCCCAGTAGTGCAAGGTATATATAATGATCTCCTTCCCCCCTTCCCTGGTGCCCCCAGCAGTGCGGACAGTTAGTATAAAAAAATTTAAATATCTTCACTCCCATTTTCCCCGCCGCTGTCTGTGATGCAGACCACAGTGTTATCTGTGGCTTGTGTTGCTGTGTCCTGATGCATGTGGTCCCAATGACATCACCACTCCTGCTCAAGTGATCATGTCATCATGCGAGACCCAGCGCAGGAGGTTGCATTGATGTCATTGCAGCTTCTTGCCCTGTTCCTAGCGGCCTGAGGCTTGTGAAGTTGGACGGCCATGAGTGCGCCTACCTTTATGGGTAGCGAAGTGGCGCCCTAGGCGGATGACTACCCTCCCCTATCCATTGTCCCGGCCCTAATTCAGAGCACATTACCACAGGAGGTATAACAGGAGAGGACTATAACTCCTAGCATGTCTAAGCTATTATTATTTAATATCAGAGCACATTACGGGGGGACGTATAAGAGGATGGGACTACAACTCCCAGCATGCCCAAACCGTTATTATGCAATATCAGAGTACATTATAAAAGGAAGTATAAGAGGAGAGGACTACAACTCCCAGCATATACAGGGTGTTGTAATGTACCCTGATATTACATAATAATGGCCTGGACATGCTGAGATTTGTAGTCATCTCCTGTTTTACCTCCTCTTGCAATGTACTCTGATATTACATAACAAGCTGGACATGCTGGGAATTTTAGTCCTCTCATACTTCTCATCTTGTAATCTGATAACAGGGGGTAAAAGAGGAGAGGACTACAACTCCCAGCACTTCCCTGACACGTACATTGAATCCTTAAATTCTTCCCATGCATCACTGGTCTTCTTTTTCCTTACTTTACTGCACTGCTGAGCTCCGCCTCCTGTTCTGGGCACATGATGGTGAGGTCATTGCAGGTCCTTTATCCCCCTATTCTCTGCTGAGCTCCGCCTCCTGCAGGTGACATCATGGCAGGTCCTACAGCTCTAGTAGAAGAGTGTTGATGGTGTCCGGAGCTGTTAGTTTGCAGAGTAGCACTGTGGTAATGACTTGTGTTATGTGTACAGGGAGGGGGCCTTACAGCTGTCCGCCAGTCCGCTTCCAGGGACGTTCAGCTGAACAGCGGCACTGAAGCAGGGGGCCCCTTAGAGGATGGGGGCCCTAGGCAATTGCCCAGTTCGTCCCCTCTAACGCCGGCCCTGATTGTTACAACATATTAATGTCTAGTTATTAGGCTGTGGACATGTGTCTTTCACTGGTTCATAGTCAAATGGAGGGCCACATGTTGAGCAATTGCGGACAAGAATAAGACATGTTCTATTTTTTTCGGGAACGGAATTGCGGACCCGGAAGTGCGGATCCGCAATTCCGGATCCGGGCAGTACATTGTGCTGCCCCATAGAAATGAATGGGTCCGCAATTCCGTTCCGCAAAATGCGGAACGAAATTGTGGACGTGTGAATGGACCCATAGTGTGGATTAGGGCTCATGCACATGAACATTTTTTTTTTCCACTTTCCACTTTCATTCTGTTTTTTCGCGGCCCGTATGTGGAACTACTCACTTCAATGGGGCCGCAATGGGGCCGCAAAAAAAACGGAAAGGACTCAGTATGCATTCCATGTCCTAGTATTGTCTGCATTACAGACAAGGATAGGACTGTTCTATTAAGAGCTGGCCCTTCCGCTACACAAAATGCAGAATGCACATGGCGGGTGTCCGTAATTTGCAGATGTGCATTTTTTATCCGTTTTTTGAGTGGATTTCATGTGTATACAGGTAGCCTTCTAGTTTTATAAAAATTCACAAAGATGATGTAACATAATAATCAACACAAATTGAATACAAAGAAACTATAGCATATCCAGTGCATATACACTCACACAATATGTCCACTATGTTCCAGATGAAATTAGATGGAGGTTCAGATGCGCTTTATTTCTACGTGTACATAAAACAGATTTTTCATTCAGATCAAGCTGCAAGGAACTAACTCCAAGCAAAGATGTGACCTATTTTTCCGGCAGCAACCTGTGTGCCGTCTTATGCTTTGTGCGTAGATTTTGATGCAGGTGCAAGCAATATTGATAGGAACAAGGTGTAAATGCTTGGATGGAAGTTTCAGGAGAGAGAAATTGTTTTACATATTTGTTCCATTTCTACAATGATGAAATGAAAAGTCTTGAAATCTCTAATATTTCTATATGAAATCATTTTGTATGGATTTATAAAATAACTGAAATAGGGATGCATGAGCCTCCTCCTGGACCTCCATATTCTCTCAGACTCCTAGGAAAGCATAAGGAGGTTTCACTACTGGATTCTATACAATTCAGACCAACAAATTGGTGTCATGCTCCATCGGAGTCTGCATCATGGAGTCCCGTGGAGTCCTGTATGTCAGTGCATGGAGACTGGCCCTTAAGGGGGTTCCCCATGCTACAGATATTGATGACCTCTCTTTAGAATAGGTCATCGATATCAGATCAGTGGTGGTCTAACAACCAGCATCCTCACTGATTAGCTACTTTGGGCTGCTGCCGTGCCGGAAGCTACGCGGTGTATGGATCATCTGGGGGCAGACCGCTCCGTAAACTGTGCCGGAGTACTACAGCTCAGCTTCCAGGATAGGTCATCAATATCTGTAGCCTGGAGAACCCCTTTAAAAGGTTTCATAAGTAAAAAAGCTATCCAAAAACATTCGAGCACACAGATTTATTAAAACGGTTGTCCTTCCCATCTACTAATAGGGCTTGTGGCCATAAAGTGGTTGTCTGAGTTAAATAAAATCATGGACAGCTCCTGTAAATGTTTAAAATAACAAAAGAATTGATACTAACCCATTTTCTCTCCTGCTTCTTCCAGTCTGGCACTCTGATCTTACCTGCTGCTGTTTGTTTTCCTGGCTGCAGTGGTGATGTCCTGTGTACTGCTGAGGTCAGTAGCTGCAGTGGTGATGTCACATGTGCTGCTGAGGTCAGTGGTTGCAGTGGTGATGTCCTGTGTACTGCTGAGGCCAGTAATTGTCTGCAGTGTTGATGTCCTGTGTACTGCTGAGGTCAGTGTTTGCAGTGGTGATGTCCTGTGTACTGCTGAGGCCAATGATTGTCTGCAGTGGTGATGTCCTGTGTACTGCTGAGGCCAGTGATTGCAGTGTTGATGTCCTGTGTACTGCTGAGGTCAGTGATTGTCTGCAGTGTTGATGTCCTGTGTACTGCTGAGGTCAGTGATTGTCTGCAGTGTTGATGTCCTGTGTACTGCTGAGGTCAGTGGCTGCAGTGGTGATGTCCTGTGTACTGCTGAGGCCAGTGATTGTCTGCAGTGGAAGTGTCCTGTGTACTGACAGTGATTGGCTTCAGTGGCGAAGTCTTGTGTACTGCTGAGGTCAATAATTGGCTGCAGTGGTGGTGTGCCATGTACTGCTGATGTCAGTGATTAGCTGTAGTGGTGACATTCAGTGTACTGCCGAGGCCAGTGATTGGCTGCAGTGCTGACATTTAGCATACTGCTGAGGCCAGTGATTGGCTGCACAGTGACCATTGTACAGAGAACGTCACTGTGGCAGTCAGCAGTAGGGAACACCAGAGCACAGTGCTGGAAGAAGCAGAAGACAAAAGAGGTATCAATTTTTATTACTTTAAAGGTTAGACCATTTAAAGGGGCTGCCGTCTTTAATAGCAAGGATAGTCCGACTAGGACACCCGATTGCAGAAGAGCTTTTAATTTGGAGAACTGCTGGAATTTATGTTTTGCAGGAGAAATGATCAAACTCTGATTGGCTTCCACGGTCATATCAGGACATTATATTTTGTGATGCCTAAAAAGCTCTGATATAAGTAGTTTATAAAGGATTTTGTTTATGGTCCATATTGATACAGTGTCATTTTCAGATTGCCAGTAGCGCGATTGCCGCTCACTATGAGCACTGGTTTTTTGCCTTCTAACATTAATGAAGCTTATTAAAATTGAAAGTTATAGGAGCCACACAAGGGATGTAAATGTAATACCTAAAAATGTATTCTTATTATATCCTTTTTACTCTAATTTAAAATCTCTTTAAACTTTTATGTCAGAAGTCACAGTAGAAAACATAGCATTTTTGTACACAACCCATCAAGGGGTTGTACAGTATTAGAAAGATATGGCTCTGCGGGTGGTGTCTGGCATTGCCGTTCAGTTTCATTGAAGTGAACGTGGCTGAGCCTCTATACTGGACACAAGAAAGCAGCCATGTTTTTCTAATCCTGCATAACCCCTTTAAGTAAGAGTTCCTATAGCCGAAAGCGGGCAATACACGTTAAATGTCTGTCAGCTGAACTCATCAGTTTTGTCAAGATCGACTGACCATCTGATATACATGGGAGCCTCCCGACTCTCCCTCAACAGCAGATGTTGGGAAAGAGAAGGGTTGAGCATATTGGATTTCAACATGTCCAATCCTTTTGTTCTCAGGAAGATAAACCATCTGGCAGTGGCCTTCTCCTCTGTCCCATTCACAACACATGCATGTTCAGCAGAGTATGCATGCATATGGTGGGATCAGGAGAGATGGCAGCTGTCAATCAAAAGCTTGATTGTATGGCCGGCTCTAGACTTGATTGATCTATAATGGCTGATGAAGCTGTGAAACTGCACAGCCTACAAAATAACAGCATTTAATGTAAGTTGAAAAGAAATTACCCTGATCTCAAGGAGCCCGCCTAATTCTTGAAGACTACTTCTGCAAAACACTGTTCTGTACAATATCTAACCAAATATTTCAAAAAATTTGCAACCAGTTTAGATCAGCTTCTTTAGCAGACAGCAGCCATACAGACCAGATATTAATATACATCATACTGCAGCATTTTGGTCTGAAGATTAGTCATTAGCTCTACAAGATAATATTTTTGGAATATCTATAGTAGCAATTGCTATTTATGGATGTCATCTGCTTTACTACAACCTTGGCCAAGAACTGCATGCCCTCTGGGGACCGTTACTTGAAGAACTGATACAAAAAAGGGTTTTGTTTTGTTTCCAAGACTAGACTAAAGCTCAGGAGACATTCTGCACACATTTAGAGACCGATGTGTCTACAAATAGGTCAAGTACAATGGTCAGGTCTTTCTTGGTGGTATCTAAAGAACTTTCAACTTAGTACTTTTGCTGAATACTATGACCACAGTAGTATAATTTTAACTTTCTAACATATCAAAAAAGAATGTTCTTAGATCTGGAAAAGAGCATCCAATATTACAGAGGTCAGCTCCAAAAGTCTTGTCATAAGACTATGATTATGTCAAATACAGCCATATAAGTCAATTTGACCACCAGTGATACGACTTTGTAGAAGCCTAATAGGTAGTCATTTTAAAGGTTTCTCCATGACAAGCAACCAAAAGAATAGGAATAATAGTTCAAAATTAAAAAAAACTCAGCGGTGGTGCTGTTACGGTACAGGTCACAGCTAAGGCTATTGACGGACTGCCAGTGGTGACATGCATGTAAATGGAAAATCACACTTCCAGTCCAATGGGAATCAGAAGAGGTGGAGAGGGAAACTCAGTGTTCGTTTAAAGACCTTTTACATGGGCAGATAACACCGCGCAACAATGATTTTGCTACTGAGAGAAAAACATGTGATTTATACTAAAATGAGCGCGCTGATTCCAAATATAAACTCAGAATTTGCCTGACACATCTAGATTATAACCCCTTAAAGACCCTTGGATTTTCCATTTTTGCATTTTCATTTTTCACTCCCTGCCTTCCCATAGTCCTAATTTTTTTATTTTTCCATTCACATAGCCTTATGAGGGCTTATTTTTTGCGGGACAAGTTTTACTTTCTAATGGCACCATTTACGATTGCATACCATGTAGTAGGAAGTGGGAAAAAAAATCCAAATGGGGTAGAATTGGGAAAAAATGCAATTCTGATACACTGTACACTATATAAGGCAAGCTGGACAGATTTTGATAAAGTGATCTGTTATAGTGCTATCAGTTTTGAAACTTAAGATGGATAAACGCAAATGTGTTAACGATCCAGAAAATTTCTGCTCCATATGTGGCAAATACACTACTTATGATCAGCGCAATAATCTGACAAAGCGAGTGCGTCTTGTAGCTTGGGATGCATTTGTGCTAGTAGAGCAGAACTTCCTTGTGAACAGACGAGCTGGAAACTATGCTGAATTAGTAGACAACGTGTTTACAGCATATCAACAACTTGGCTGCCGAATGTCATTGAAAGTGCATTTCATACATTCCCACCTTGACTTTTTCCCACCCAATTTGGGACAAGCACAGTTGTGTTTAAAATAATAGCAGTGTGTTTATAAAAGTGAATAAAGCTCAAAATCCTTCTAATAGCTTTTATTTCCATACACACAAATGCATTGGGAACACTGCACATTCTTTTCCAAATCTAAACATGAAGAAAAATCTATCATCAGGATATATATCAAATTTGTGTTGTTCCTCTATAAAAATTGAAGAAAAGTGAATAACAGACTGTTCAAAAAAATAGCAGTGTTTGTATTCTTCTTTACAAACTCAAACATTCACTATATAAACTGAAAAATGTTTGAAGATTTTGCTTTCCTTTGAATCACTTAACTAATATTTAGTTGTATAACCACTGTTTCTGAGAACTGCTGGACGTCTGTGTTGCATGAGTCAACTCCTGGCCCCTGTGAACAGGTATTCCAGCCCAGGATGATTGGACTACATTCCACAGTTCTTCTCTATTTCTTGGTTTTGCCTCAGAAACTGTATTTTTGATGTCACCCCACAAGTTTTCTATTGGATTAAGATCCGGGGATTGGGCTGACCACTCCATAACGTCAATCTTGTTGGTCTGGAACCAAGATGTTGCACGTTTACTTGTGTGTTTGGGGTCATTGTCTTGTTGGAACATCCATTTCAAGGGCATTTCATCTTCAGCATAAGGCAACATGACCTCTTCAAGTATTCTGATGTATTTATACTGATCCATTATCCCTGGTATGCGATAAATAGGCCCAACACCGTAGTATGAGAAACATCCCCATATCATGGTTCTTGCGCCACCATGCTTCACTGTCTTCACAGTGTACTGGGGCTTGAATTCAGTGTTTGGGGGTCGTCTGACAAACTGTCTCCGGCCACTAGACCCAAAAAGAACAATCTTACTTTCATCAGTCCACAAAGTGTCTCTTTAGGCCGGTCAATGTGCTCTTTGGCAAATTGTAACCTCTTCAGCAGTGGCACATGTCTTTTTTTCAACAGTGGGACTTTGTGGGGCTTCTTGCAGATAGCTTGGCTTCACATAGGCGTCTTCTAATTGTAACAGTACTCACAGCTGATTGTTGGCTGAGCCCTTGACATTTTGGCTATTCTTCTATCTATTTGAATGGCAGTTTTTCGCTTTCTTCCATGTCTTTCAGGTTTTGGTTGCCATTTTAAAGCATTTGCGATCATTTTAGTGGAGCAGCCTATCATTTTCTGCACTTCTCTATATGGAATCCCAACATGATGGGGGACTACTGCTGGTTTTTGCAACGGGAAAATATGATCGTTCACAAATGCAGAAGCAGATGCCTGAAGCACTTTTAACAGTACTGGGCCTTGCTCAAGTAAGACTTTTAAACTGAAAAACGAGACTTTTTGAAATTTTGTTATTCCATTACATTTTCATACACTGTTTACTACGCAAACTTTGATGTAGATCAGGTAATTGTTGGAGTAAAACTCGTTTTGTTCAAAATTATTCAATGCTTTCCAAGTGCTTCACTCATTTAGGCATACTTATGCATAGCAACAATTCTGACTTTGGATTTGTAATCCGCACTCTCGATTTAGTATAGGACAAATAGTTTTTGCCCAGTAGCAGACAAATTTTTATTTTTTTGTTGTGTGGTGTAATTGCCCAAACAAAGGGGCATGTGAAGATCACTGGCCGTTCATTTCCATTAATGTTGGCAGCACATCTCCTGTTTAAACAGGGTGATGTGCAGTTGGCAAACTATAATTTTTATGTGCACATTAGCGATGCAATCAGCCGACAAACAAGCATTTGCTCATTTGTCGGCTGATCACGGGGCACTTTTATATGGGGCAATGATAAGAAAGAAGCATTTGCAATTGCCATCAAATGGACCTGTGAAATGACCTTAAAGCGGTTGTGCCAAGTTCTAAAGTTATCCCCATAGCCAAATACAGCGCTCAGCTATCTCAGGAAGCTCCATACGGAATGAATGGACCGTCAGGCTGCATTTTCGGCCTGCGACCTCATTAGAAAGAGGAGGCAGGACCACCACTGTCAGGATTGGTGGAGCTCCCAGTAGTCAGACCACAACCGATCAGATATTTATCTCCTGCCCTTTGGATAGGGGATAACTTTGCGCAACCACGTTAAGTCATGCAGAGATGACATCAGTGAAAGTCTATGGTGATGACAAAGTCAGCAGATGAAATTAAAGGGTTTCTGTCACTAGAATTTTCACTATTAAACTGGCTGACATTAGCGATGTGCTAATGTCAGCTGCACCTAACTATGCTATTCTTGTGATTATTCATGCCCCCGTTACTGCAGAATTCTTACTTTTATAATATGCAAATTTGCCTCTCGGAGCGCGGGGGGGGGGTGTTGCTCCTAGAGGCTCTGTTCTCCCACCTCATTACACGCCCTCCAAGTCTTGATTGACAGGGCCAGGCAGCGTTCACATTCTCCTGCCGCCCCTGTGCACTGGGGAAAAATCACACCGTTCAGTATTCGGCGCAGGTGCGGTGAGGAAGCTGGCAGCCGGCGAGCGTCCTTCCTTCACCGCGCCTGCGCCGAATACTGAACGGCGCAAGAGTTTCCCAGTGCACAGGGGCGGCAGGAGGATGTGAACGCTGCCTGGCCCTGTCAATCAAGACTTGGAGGGCATGTAGAACAGAGCCTCTAGGAGCAGGAGCAACACCCCCCCTGCTCCCATAGGCTAATTTGCATATTATAAAAGTAAGAATTCTGCAGTAACGGGGGCATGAATAATCACAAGAATAGCACTTTTTGAAGCCTTCAGACCACTGACTTCACTCCCATTACATATGAAGCCAAAGCAGCCATTAAACTAGTAGTAGATCCAGAAGGCCACCCCTTTCTTCAAAGCAGGCTTCTGAGCCCAATGAAGAGAGAAGTCATGTACAGTAGCTTAAATGGGTTGTGAATTTGTTTTACATTGATGACTAGAGATGAGTGAAGTTTTTAAAAATTTGATTTGGCAACTTGCCAAAGTTAGCCAAGAAATTTGATTAGTTAATAATTAATTCATCATAAATCCCTATAAATTAGGTATACCCAGGCAACTCTGCCTTAGGGTACAGCCAAATTCAACCCGAATTTTTCAAAAAGTTCTAGCTCTACCAAACCTGAATTTTGTGCGATTAGATTCAAAATCAAGTTGAGGAGAGAGGGATAGATTGAGAGCTTTCCATACAATCAGAGCACTTTCAGTTTGGGTAGAATTTATTTGGACCTGAATCAAATCATAAAATTGACAATTTAAAAAAATTCACTCATCTCTAATAAAGACCTAAATTGCTAGAGTTCTAAATTCGGTAACTTCCATATATACCAAGTTACAAAGACACAAAACAATACACTAGCATTGTAATATACACTCACCTAAAGAATTATTAGGAACACCATACTAATACGGTCTTAGACCCCCTTTGGCCTTCAGAACTCCCTTAATTCTACGTGGCATTGATTCAACAAGGTGCTGATAGCATTCTTTAGAAATGTTGGCCCATATTGATAGCATAGCATCTTGCAGTTGATGGAGATTTGAGGGATGCACATCCAGGGCACGAAGCTCCCGTTCCACCACATCCCAAAGATGCTCTATTGGGTTGAGATCTGGTGACTGTGGGGGCCATTTTAGTACAGTGAACTCATTGTCATGTTCAAGAAAGCAATTTGAAATGATTCGAGCTTTGTGACATGGTGCATTATCCTGCTGGAAGTAGCCATCAGAGGATGGATACATGTTCTCATTCTGTTTACGCCTAATTCGGACTCTACCATTTGAATGTCTCAACAGAAATCGAGACTCATCAGACCAGGCAACATTTTTCCAGTCTTCAACAGTCCAATTTTGGTGAGCTCGTGCAAATTGTAGCCTCTTTTTCCTATTTGTAGTGGAGATGAGTGGTACCCGGTGGGGTCTTCTGCTGTTGTAGCCCATCCGCCTCAAGGTTGTGCATGTTGTGGCTTCACAAATGCTTTGCTGCATACCTCGGTTGTAACGAGTGGTTATTTCAGTCAACGTTGCTCTTCTATCAGCTTGAATCAGTCGGCCCATTCTCCTTTGACCTCTAGCATCCACAAGGCATTTTTGCCCACAGGATTGCCGCATACTGGATGTTTTTCCCTTTTCACACCATTCTTTGTAAACCCTAGAAATGGTTGTGCGTGAAAATCCCAGTAACTGAGCAGAATGTGAAATACTCAGACCGGCCCGTCTGGCACCAACAACCATGCCACGCTCAAAATTGCTTAAATCACCTTTCTTTCCCATTCTGACATTCAGTTTGGAGTTCAGGAGATTGTCTTGACCAGGAGCACCCCCCTAAATGCATTGAAGCAATTGCCATGTGATTGGTTGACTAGATAATTGCATTAATGAGAAATAGAACAGGTGTTCCTAATAATTCTTTAGGTGAGTGTAGATGTTTATGAACATGTTTTGAGGTAATTTCTAGCTGTCTTACATTTAGACCATTTTCTACTCCTAAACTAGGCATAGAAAATGGTAAATGAGACGGGCCTTCTGGCCCATTCCCTTTCTATCCCACACCGCTCCCACTTTTTTAGACCTGGCGTGAGCGGGAAAAAGTAGCAGATTGCGGCACAAAGGACCTTTGCATCGCAATCTGCACCAGAAATTCTCCTAATATAGGCGTATTTCTGGTTAATAAATGACCCCCTAAGTGATTTTGGGGTACTGAGCAGGACTGGGAAGACAGACTGCTAGATATTTTAGAATGGCTGCTTAAAGGTAGAAACTTGAAACCTAGAGATAAAACATAAACGGCAGTCCCACGTAGAGCTAAAATTTGTGAAAGGTTGTGCATTCAAAAACATAATGACCCTAGTTGTCTATATCATCTGAAAGGTCTACAAAGAATATAAAAAAAACAAATGTTACTTTTTCCCTGTTTGTGGAATTGTTTCTAGTTTTACACCTTTCCCAAAAACCTATCATTTTAAAAAATTGTGCTAAATAAAAACATTTCTATAAATTGGACAAAGAGGTTTTAGGGATTTGTGTGTTTTTTTTTCCATTTTGCTGTAAAACCTCTACACTGCTGGAGAAATTAGGACTGATGTTCAATGTCCCGGAAAGATTAATAGACCAAAATTAGCGAAATTCAGGCCAGTTTATTAGGAGATCAGCCGGATACAAACCATGAAAATAGGGGCTTTGCACAAAATAAGCGTAAATCAGAGAGGGCCCTCAGGACTTTTGACGTTTTATACTGTTTGCTTGACTGCAATTATGACCACATGGGGCCCTATGAAAAAGATAAGGCACAAATGTATTTGCATGAAGCAGATTATGACTTTCACTTACTGCATGAGTGACAAGCAATTCACTGGCACTCGCATTAACTGTTCATCAGCGATTGTCTCTGTAACTGGCTCTAAGCACTTACAAAGACAAGGAGGATAATTTTAAAATCCATACAGGAATATTACACATGCTCGGCCCCCCATTCCTTTGTTAGTTAACACATAGCTAGCCAGCTGGTATGGTAATATACACCTAATACTCCAATATAGTGTCATATCAGAAGAATAATGCCATTGCGAAATGGTGCATATCTATAGTGGGAAAACCTGTACACCCAAAAAACTGAAAGATAGTGCCACAAGATACCTAATGTATAGGAGAATGCCTATATGGATGAACGGCTCACTAATTTTTATTTTATTTATGATACACACTTATATAGTGCTGACATATTTAGCAGCGCTTCACAGAGATTAGTATCACTCTATCCCCGGTGGAGCTCACAATCTAAGATCCCTATCAGTATGTCTTTGGATGTGGAAGGAAACCCACACAAACACTGGCAGGACATACAAACTCCATGCAGATGTTGTCCTTGGTTGGATTTGAACCTAGGATCCCAGTGCTGCAAGACACCAGTGTTAACCACTGAGCCACCGTGCTGCCCATATCTGTCCATCTTTAGTAGTATTTTAATGTGTATTAAGCATTGGAGTGACTCGATTCTAAACAAATCAGATTCGGCTCAAATTTTGTAAAATCTGAGTCAGGCAAATTTTGGAGAGAGAGAGAAACACAAAAAAATAAATAGAAATTGGAGACAAGAGAGAAAAATATGAGTCCTCGGAGTCCTACACAAATTTTCAGACCAATTGAAGCACTTTTGATTTAGGTACAATCGGTTCGGACCCGAATCGAACCAGTCAAATGAGCTGTATTGAATTTTGAGAGGTTTGCTCATCTCTAATTGGGATATATGATTTTCCTACAGTATACAACAAAAGCCTAGGTCAGGGATCAGCAATCTCCAGCATTACAGCTGCGGTGAAACTTCAACTCACAGCATGCTCTATTCACTTCTATGGGATTCCTGAAAACAGCCAAGCAAGTGTGCATGGTGGGAGTTGTAGTGTGACCACAGCTGGAGTGACGGAGGTTGCTGATCCCCGGCTTAGGTTTTGCATATACAGTAAGATGTTTGACCTACACTCTTGCAGTTTTGCACAGGATCCCATGTATTATCCCAACCCTCCCTCCTCCTTCGGGCCTCGGCTTACATAAGGTGCATGTAAATACCGTAGAGGCCTGTGGACTTATGTAATGTTTCTGCAGCGTAGATAGTAGGAAAACGGATCAAACCCCATCACAATTTGGCAAAGCATCTCATGCAAGGAAAGTCAGTTGAGTGCTGTCAAGCTTTCACAGCGCTGTTCATCAGATCAAAGCACTCTTAATGATCAGTTGTAATTTGCTAAATAATGTCTCTCGTTTCTTTCTCTCTAACTGTAATTTCAGCAGCTGCAGAAAATCACTAATTTCTTTCATTTGTGTGTTTTTCAATGCCGGGTAATTTTCAGGGGAAAAAAAAGGCAAAAAAACCTGTTCGATAAAATGTTGAGTGTATACATGTCAATGACGTGAAGGGTTGTGCTTTTTTATTCCGTTGGCGTTTTGGAAAGCGCCGATGTTGGAGGTGGATACTGTTTTATGATGTCTGAATGAAGTGCCAGCCATTAGAAGTATGCATTGCAACCATCAGGAATTAGACAGTTTTTTTTCTTCTGCTCATGCTTTTGTCTGTACTCAAAATCCAGAAGGACGGGCATAATATATGCAAGACTTAAGGATATCAAGACTTAAGGATATGGGTTGCTTCCAAATCGACTATGCTAAACAATGCACGGAATTCGAACGAAAAGGCTAGACAGACCCAAACAGAAGTATGCCGTTGACTCGTTGCGAACACTAGATGCAACGCTCATGTGGGTACAAGTCATGGTTCATTTTGCCAACACGAGTACCGTATTAACCCCTGCCGTGCCACTGAGCTACTACCCCCGTGCCCTAGAAGCTGCGTATCGGTGTGCAAGCTTCGTCAGGATGCTTCACGGCGCCGTGATATATTCTTTTAATCTCCGAAAAAGCTGCAGCTTTTGCTTCAGACCCGATAATCACAATTTCACCTTGCTCATTATTGCCTGCAATAATTTCAACTTAGACAGATTCCTCAAGTTTGTACATGACTTCCCTGGGTTATTACCCAGCTGTGCCGGCTGAGCGGGGAGATAACCACATCCACAGCCTCTTATCTGTAATGATGTAATACATCCCAGCACTGGGTCGAGATGATTGGGGAATAATGGGATTGTAAGAAACTGCAGAGATGACAACGCAGCAATGCCTCCTGTCGCTTGTAACGCGCCATCGTCTGACACGGAACAGGCAAAGGGAATAGGAAAAATCAAGGCTAATTCGCCTCGGAATTAAGTTTACGGTAGTCATTTTTCCAGTCTACCAGCTGTTTGTTTTTTTAAACCGGAGAAGCGAAAAGGCACACACCCTGTGAAATTTCTGTACGCCGCCACTAACGCAGGCTGCTCATTTTGCCGCTTTTTGCAATTAAGTGCAATAAGTTAATTAACAAGTTATTTTTAGATGCACCGCTATAATGATGGTACGGAGGAGAAAACTCTGGCATTGCCTGTTACCGATACTTCCTGCCAGGGCGCAAACTGCTGCGATCAGTGAATAGCACAAGCACACTGCGCTTACCTTCTGCAGGAGCTGAGAACCTGAGTATTTTGCTGCTATGGATTTGATCTCCCCACCAAATGCCGAGGCCCAGAGCTTTACCCTAGGACGACAAGACAGGGAGGGAAACGTAAATGCACCGGCTTTATTTCAGTAAGAAAAATAATTTTCATTGAACACCCCCACCCCCCGCTTAGAAAAACGAACAGCACAGCAAAAACAGGACATAGGAGCTGCATGCAAATCCAAGGCAAATCTGCATCTAGCAAGGTAAGGCCTGTGTCTTGTGCCTCTGCTGCAGCTCCTATCTTTTAAAATTGTAACAAGGAAGCTTTTGCTTTACTTTCTCGGAAACAACATTGCTAGCTGGGCAAGGATCCGGTTCATTCACCACCAATTTAACGCCGCAACGGAATGCGGATAAAAATGACAATATCTAAAGGACGCTTGCAAAAGCGTAAAGCAAGGTCAGACATATGCAGCAGGTAAAGGAAATGGAAGTGGCAATGAAAAAAAAAAAAAAACATAGTCTTCTTTCCACACGACTGCCTTTAATTGAGTACGTTAAAAAAAAACCTTAGAGAAAAAAAAATCTGCAGTCTCTCAAACTTGCATCCTAACAGATAAGTTCACGCAGCGTCTTCAGCCATGAATGAAATATGCAAAAAAAATAAAAAAATAAAACGACTTACATAGATAAGGGGATCTGCTGCTCCGATCCAGTTGCTGGTTTCAGCGTCGAGTTCAAGGCTATCCAGAAGAAAAAGATCCCAAAGGCTAATGGAATTGTAAGAATCACTTGCATGGTTCCTGGTCTTGTGCCTGGAGAGGTTCGTACAGTAAGAGGAAAAAGTCAGGCTGGTTCTTCTTGGTAGAAGCAGATTTGAAGGAATCAGAGTTGATCATTCATCATTGTCCATCCTGGCACAGTCCTCGGGATTGTGGTGCAAGAGTAGGAAAACCTTCGATGACTCGAAAAAAAGTTGTGTCCTTGGCAACGGGAAGCGTGATGTACCAGTGCTGCAGCCTCGTGCCTTTACTTCTGTACAACTCTGCAGTAAGCAGTGCACTGGAGTTACTTCCCTTGACCTACTGGGAGACTAGAGAGCTCTTAGCTGCAAGAAAGAAGACTATTGATTCCAACTGTGCTGCCTGTCCTCTCACAATTACTGCTCACTTTACAAATGGGAAGCTGCCTTCAGGTCTCCTTTTCTGTTCCCGGTAACCTCCAGCCTTCATCCCATATCAAGTCTAGCACTGGTTCACTGGAGCAGGAACGGACATTAATGGAAAAGTGCTGACAAATAGAAAAAGAAGGGAAGTTGTGCAAGATGGACCAAGCGGAAAATCTATTGAAGACCAACGTGTAGGGACGAGTTGACGAGGGAGCAGTTATATGGCAAGCGAGTCTTCTCAGAGGGACGGTCGATGAACAGTCGCTGGGGGGGTCTTGTGTTGACGGCGAGTGAGGAGTAAAGGGGGGGGGGGGAGCTGACACGAGGGACAATGAACACCCACCAGAGAGAGTTTCCCCCCCCCAATTCATTCAGCGTCGTACTGCATAGCAGCTTTTCTTGTGCGAACAGCTACAGTACAACCACCCAAACTGCAGCGGAGAGGACGACGAGAGCAGGACCCTAGCTGACATGTCATGTTAGTATCTCGCCCCGGCTTGTCTCAATGAAGTCATAGGTTGCTGTCCCCGTGCATCGAGGCATGCTTCCATCATATCGCAGCTGCAGCAGCTGCTCCAGAAATCCCGAGAAGGAGAAAAAAAAAGGCAGCCTTGCTAGATCAATGCAGGCTAAGTGACTGGAGACCATGAATAAATTATTAATTTCGGTTTGAGGAGGAATCCCTTTGGTAGATTGTGCATCAGATCTCTGCCTTAGAAAACAGCTCAGCAGCTCTGGAGATTTTATTTTTTTTCTTCTCTTTCCAGTGATTAATCCAAACACTTCTTCCTTTCTCTCCCCCTGAGTCACAACTCTGCTGTTATTATTGTGCAGTCCTCCCATTGTATGCACGCCGAGCCCCCATTAATCTAACCACTTCCATTATTTCAGATTAGCATAGTACTACAGAAAGTTTACGCCGCAATGAAAGGTATCTCTGCCTTTCTTCCCCACTAATCCTTTAACCCTTTTGTCGCTGGCAGCCTAGCCTTCCCTTCCAGGGCATCTTAAAGTTTTGGAGATGGTACTAAACTCAAGTCCTGTCCTGGTAAATGACAGCATGATCAGGAATCTGTCTGACATTGTCAGCTGGGATTCCAGAAGGAGTCAGCTTGGGAAGGTCAAGGGTTACGGCAATAAAATCCTGGCGTGAATAACGCTAATGACAGAATGATGGTCTATAATTGCATCTTCGCACTTCAATTCCTGCTTACTATGGATATTAGGGGCACCATAGGGGGAAAAAAATCAAAAAGTTGAATTGGGTAATGATGTCAATGGGCTCTTGTAGAAGTACCTTATAGATCTGTGCACAACCATATGCACATAGGCACTGATACATTGTATTTCAAATAATAAAATGTGATTTTATTTATTTTTAATACCCATTACTTACATAGCACCAACATAGTATACAGCACTGTACAGAGATTGTCACTAATTCTCAGGATTCATCTTTCCCTTCCAACTTCTCTATCTAAAGTACATGTATTAGAGGCAAAGCCAATGAACTCATCAGGAGGTTTTGGAAGTTTCTCTGTATTATAGAATTAATAGTATAGTATATTAGGCTAACATAGGCCATAGAGCATAATGAGCTCTGTTTTTGTAGTATTCATAGTGCTAAGCATAATCACTTCTGATAAGAAAACAATATGAAAAATATAATACAAATAATAATATAACACATATTTTAGTAGTCATTACTATACGAAAGTAGATATTATAGCTATATTAGTGGATATTATAAATCTTCCATTACAAATTTATTAAGACTTTATATAACAATAATAATAACAACAGTAATAATCATAATAATAATATATAGCGAATATTTATCAAACTGTGCCTTTAATCAGAATAAGATGCTGTATCGGCAGGTGCACAGATTACCTACAGGCAAAATGTACAGATATGCATGGATGACTTACCATGTATAATGAATTACATGCCTCCCTGCACACAAACTGCAGACAGTATATTTTTTTGCTAAATAGGACAAAAAAAATGACTGTAGGGAATATTACTTCTCGTATGTGTTTATGCTGGTACGTGTCACGATTCAAAATATTCCACCCACTGGAAAGTTGGGTCCGTCTTGAAATGTGTGTAATGGGCTAATTTTAACCTCAATTTTGCCGCACACTGGACCTAGTGCGGACGCACAATTAATTAGCGGCTAATCTGCAATATTCCAAGGATGTAGTGAGCACCTGTTTGCTGAAATTAGTGAGCCAGAGCTTCCTGAAATAAAAATCAATTAAGCAGGGAGGAAATGTCTAAAGAGGAAAACATTGATGTGCTTTAATATTTTATGACACATAAAGAAGAATGAGATATGTGGCTAAGTAGTGCTGGTGAGTGTAAGCTACATGAGTATGCCTTGGGTCATGGTAACAAGTATAAACAGCTAAAATTAACCCTCCCCCCCCCCCCCCCCATGGCTTATAGCTACTGTAAAAAGGGCAATAGAAGACAAAAAAAGGTCATTTAAAAAATACAAATCAGGGGTCAGCTGTAGCGTTTGAAGATTACAAAAGGCTTAATAAAATCTGAAAATAGGAGATAAAATTAGCAAAAATACAAAACAAACAGCAGGTGGCAAAAGAGAGCAAAACAAATCCCCAAAAATTCTTTAAATATATAAATGCTGAAAAACCAAGGATCGAGCAGGTAGGTCCCCTAAATAATGGTAAAGGGGGGTAGTCACTGAAGATAAGGAAAAGGCATAGTTATTAAATGTTTTTTTTAGCTCTGTATATACAAAAGAAGAGAAAGGAGCTGATATCTGTGGTGCTGGGCTGTTAGTACATCTAGTAATATACTCAATTGGCTAACTGTAGATATGGTCCAAGAGAAGTTAAAGGGATTCTGTCACCAGGTTTCACCCCTGTCAGCTAAACATATGCTGATGTTCAGGGCCTCATCAGGATTCCTAATGTGGGCTTATAAATGTGATCTGTAGCCTTATTTTTCTAAAAAACAGCTTTTACTAACCTGTCACACAAAGAAATAAGGTGCCCAAGGGGATGTCAGGGGATGTCAAGGGATGCAAGGTGCCCGCCGCACCCACCGCCGTTCGTGCCCAGCGCCGCCTTTCCAGACTTCTGCGCCACCTCCTAATCCTCTGTGCCGTCTCTCGCTCTCCCTCCCTCCTCCTGCTGTAAGATCTCGCGCGTGCGCACAGGGCTCTGAGAGACTGGCGCCAAAGTGCAGGTCATACAGGGGGTTGGGCGAAGTGCCGGCGCATGCGCACTTCGCTGTAAGAAGCCAAATGGAGAAGTCCGCACAGGTGCATCAGGCAGAGCCCTGTGCGCACGCGCAAGATCTTACAGCAGGAGGAGGGGGGAGGGAGGGAGAGCGAGAGGCGGCACAGAGGATTAGGAGGCGGCGCAGAAGTCTGGAACGGCGGTGGGTGCGGCCGGCACCTTGCATCCCCTGACATCCCCTTGGGCACCTTATTTATTTGAGTGACAGATTAGTAAAAGCTGTTTTTTAGCAAAATAAGGATACGGATCACATTTATAAGCACATATTAGGAATCGTGAAGACGCCCTGAACATCAGCATATGTTTAGCTGACAGGGGTGAAACCTGGTGACAGA
This sequence comes from Bufo bufo, assembly GCF_905171765.1. Taxonomy (NCBI): domain Eukaryota; kingdom Metazoa; phylum Chordata; class Amphibia; order Anura; family Bufonidae; genus Bufo; species Bufo bufo. Next base: position 39,755,777 of record NC_053397.1, on the reverse strand, counting down.
ATCCCTTTAAATAAGGTAAATGTGAACAAGGCTCCGGTTCCAGGTGGATTATACCCAACAGTGCTTAAAGAGCTCAGTTCAGTCATTGCTGTGCCCCTGTTTATAATTTTTGAAGATTCTCTAGGTACTGGTACAGTGCCAAGTGATTGGCGCAAGGCAAATGTGGTGCCCATATTTAAAAAAGAATCTATGTCTTTTACAGGTAATTATAAACCTATAGGCTTGGAAAGTATAGTTTGTAATTGGATTGAAAACTGGCTGAAGGACCGTGTCCAGAGAGTTGTGGTCAATGATTCCTATTCAGAATGGTCCCAGGTTATAAGTGGTGTACCCCCAGTGGAGGGGCCTCTATTATTTAGTTTATTTATTAATGATATCGAGGACGGGATTAATAGAACCATTTCTATTTTTGCAGATGACACTAAGCTGTGTAGTACTGTACAATCTATGGAAGATGTTCACTAACTACAAGCTGACTTGAACACTCTGAGTGATTGGGCATCGACTTCTCAAATGAGGTTCAATGTGGATAAATGTAAAGTTATACATCTTGGTAGCAATAATCTCCATGCTTCATATGTCCTAGATGATGTAACACTGGGAGAGTCACTTATAGAGAAGGATTTGGGTGTCCTTGTAGATGGTAGATTAAATAACAGCATTCAATGTCAATCAGCTGCTTCTAAGGCCACCAGGATATTATCATGCAAACGAGGCATGGACTCGCGGGGCAGGGATGTAACATTACCACTTTACAAAGAGTTGGTGCGGCCTCATCTGGAATATGCAGTTCAGTTCTGAGCACCAGTCCATAGAAAGGACGCACTGCAGCTGGAAAAAGTACAGAGGACTAAACTGATAAGGGGAATGGAGGGTCTTAGTTATGAAGAAAGATTAAAAGAATTGAATTTATTTATTCTTGAGAAGAGACGTCTAAGGGGGGACATGATTAACCTATACAACTATATAAATGGGCCATACAAAAAATACTGTGAAAAACTGTTCCATGTAAAATACCCTCAAAAGACAAGGGGGCACTGCCTCCGACTGAAGAAGAAAAAGTTCAGTCTCAAGAAGCGTCAAAGCTTCTTTACTGTAAGAATTGTGAATCTGTGGAATAGACTTCCTCAGGACGTTGTCACAGCAGGAACAGTGGACAGTTTTAAAAGGGGTTTAGATGAATTAAAAGTAAACAACATTAATGCTTATGAAAACGTGTAGAAATCTGAGACTCTCTTCCTTCTGGGATTCACGTTCCCACCTATCCCATGGTTGAATCATCTTTTACAAAATTTTAAAAAACAAAAGAAATTGCCCCTGAAAACTCTTAATGCTGGACACTAGTGGGCATCTTTCATTGGGGGTAGGAGGAGACGCTAGGCCAGGCATCAATATACTCCATCAACCCTTTTCAGCTGTGATTTCCATAGGCGCTGATAAATATTTTAGCATTATGCAGGTACGAAGCCTCAAGGACTCGGTTTTGGTAACAGACCTTGCCCTTTAATTATCATCAGTCATTTGCTGTACACAAGGCTGTATAGGAGGAACTGTTGTCAGGGACCCAGGTACAGTATATAAGGGCACCCAACTCAACTGAGGGCTGCCACCCATCAGCTACCATCATTGACAGCATGGGAGGTCGAAAGTTCCACTTTAAATCACAGCAAATCGAATGACAATGATAGTAGGGCGCACCATTTCTTCCCTCAGGGCACACCCTAATGTTGTGGCTTCTGTCTGATGGTAGTTGGGTGCCCTTGGTATTGAGGGTTTGGTGCGGGTGCACGGCAGGGGATGTAGGTTCTGTGGCGGGCATATGTCAGTAAACAGGCCAGTTGTAGAAGATACAGTAAACATCTCACTTTACTAAAGTTCTGAATGGGAATTGTAGTACTGTAGACTCAATGGTATCAAACACAGTTCCAGTCAATGCTCAGTGCAAATCTGTAGTACTCTTTACCTCTATCTCTCAAAAGTCACTCTCTGCAGACTGGCAATAAGGTTTTTGCAAGTTTGACTGTAATTCCCAGCTGAGGGAATGATGTTTTAGCAATGTCCCTCTCACTGCAGTAAAGTCTATATTAGTCTTACACAGCAAATACCTTAATGAAAGACTCCAATAGTTCTCTGGGGTTCAGGCCTAGTACTCTGAGGAGTGAGCACATGTAGCTCCCTCTCATTTCCTCAGCTAACTCACAACACACACTGAGCTAGAGGCAGACCTAAGTCCAACACCTTACTTCCTACAAGGGCAGAATCAGGTTTATTAACTCCAACAAATCCATACAAAACTATTTTGGTGCATTACAAGGCATTAACATATTAATTAGAGATGAGCGAATTTCAAAAAAATGATTCCACAAAGATATCTACAGAACCTGTTCTATTAATCGCTCAAACAAATAGAGTCCCCCCAACAGAGTGGAGAGAGTGTCAGCAGTAATTTATGTTGTGTTGTATTTCGTCAGAATAATAACCCCCAAAAAATGGATCCTGTCTGTGGAGCATCCGCCTTCACTCGGTTAGCATTTGGTCAGTAATCCATCAGTATTGCTAAAGCCCGAAAAAAACAGGAGTGGATCTAAAACAGAGATGACACATGAATGGAATATTTGCATGTCTTCTGTGTTTTGTACCCACTCCTGCTTTTGGCTACCAAATCATAAGCCAATACTGATGCAAATTAGAGACCATGTCATGCAGGCCTTACAGGTGGTACATAGACAGGATCCGTTGTGCGTCTCATTTTTCCTTCCTTTTGACAGATCAGAAGAAGGGTCAAATAAATGATGATGTAAGCCAGGCCGAAAGGCAAAATAGTGGCCCAGTCATCAAGTGAGGAGGGTCGGAACAGCATGAGAAGTCCACAGAGTGGCCCTATGACAAAGTGGTGAGGTGGAAGCAGCATGAGGAGACCACAGAGTGGCCCAATGACAGAGTCTGGAGGTGGCAGCAGCATCAGGAGGAGGTCACAGAGTGGCACAGTGACAGTGTAGAGGTGGCAGAAGCAGTAGCATCAGGAGGAGGCCACAGGGTGGCACAATGACAGTGTGGAGGTGGCAGCAGCATCAGGAGGCCGCAGAGTGGCACAATGACAGAGAGTGGAGGTGGTGACAGCAGCAACAGGAGGAGGCCACAGGGTGGCACAATGACAGTGTGGAGGTGGCAGCAGCAGCATGAGGAGACCACAGGGTGGCACAATGACAGAGTGTGGAGGTGGCAGAAGCAGCAGCATCAGGAGACCACAGAGTGGCAAGGTGACATAGTGTAGAGGTGGCAGCAGCATCAGGAGACCACAGTGTGGCAAGGTGACAAACCGGTCTCTTTTGTCAAAGTGTTGGTGTGGCACCATGGATGATCTAGTCTGATGCATCAGGCATTGGTGGGTGGAAATCCTAGCTGATCCACACATGATTCATCTTGACAAAGGTCAGTCTTGCCACATGTTGGGTGGTCAGGTGAGTTCTTCTTGGGGTAACTATGGCCCCTGCCACACTAAATACCCGCTCTGATGCCACATACTGGCCAGGCAGGACAGCTTTTCCAGGGCAAACTCTGCCAGTTGCGGCCACAAATCCAGTTTGGATACCCAGTAGTCCAGTGGATCTTCAATGTGGGGGGGTAGGGTGCTGTCCAAGTATGCCACCACCTGCTGGTTCAGGTCCTGCTCCAGGTCTAGCTGCTGCTGCTGGTGAGTAGCTTCTTCACTAGGCGGTTGAAGAAAGCTGCTCATCAGCGACTATAGACTCAAGTTGCTGCTGATGGAGCTGGAACTGCTCCTACCCCCCCACTCTGCCACAGCAGCTATGGCATAGGAAAACGTGAGCGCAGAAGGCCCCATGGTCAGACCTGCGAGAGGATGGACAATGGCGCAGATAGGCAGCGGACTCTATAGTAGTTCAGTTTGTCCTCCCTCTCAGCAGGTGTAAAAAAGGCCCCCTTTTTGGACCGGTAGCGAGGGTCCAACAAGGTGGAGAGCGAGAAGTAGCTGGTGTGGCTGTGCAGGAACCACATTTACTCAGTGGGCTTTAAAGGACATATATTGACCCTGATCGTAGTTACAGCTCTACATGTCGCCGCTGCCGTGCACTTTGTCAGACACCAACAGGCTCAAGGACTGGCCCACCTTCTGTTTGACATATTTGTGTAGGGATAATACTGCCTTTTTAGCAAAGAAATGATGGCTTGGGACTCTCCACCTCGGTCCGGCACAAGTCATCAGTTCTCTGAAAGGTGCAGAGTCCACCACTTGGAAAGGGAGGGACTGCAGCACCAGCAACTTGGCCTAGGAGCACATTCAGTTTCTGCACTGTTGGATGAGTGCACGTATACTGTTGTCTCTTGGCAAACACTTCAGTGATTGATTGCTGAAGGAATGGCTAACGAGGAGGTGGAGCAGGAGCATCAGGACCAGCAGATGTTGGGAAGGACAGACAGCTAACTTCAGCTGAGGTGGTAGAGCCTTGACTACCTGAAATCTGATGCTTGCCACTGGGTGATGCAGCGGCTGCTGCGGCAGGCTGGACCACCACATCGGAGCCACGGTTCTTCCAGGCCACTTTATTGTGATGCTGCATATGTTGACGCAAGGCCGAGGTGCAAACATTGGCACCCTGGCCACGCTTAACCCTCTGCCTACGGATTCTACAAACGGCCATGTTCACCTCCTCCGGCGGCTTAACAAAAAACTGCCACACCGCTAAGTAGGTGATTTTACCCCCAACACTCCGCACTGACTGACTGACTGATACCGCTGCTGCTTCCGTGAACCCCTGCACCACTACATTCCGGGCACGTTTGGCTCCCGAAATTCCCTGCTGACTCCCGGCCACGCTAGCGACTTGCTTGCTCCGCCGCTGCCGCCCTCTTCTCCTGATGATGATGAAGCCCCTTCTTCACCCAGCTCCCAACTGCAATCTGCTATATCATCATCATTGAGTTTTGTCTGCACATCACTGAGGTCCTCCTCAATGATCTCAGGGTCAGTAGCTTCACCGCTTGCAACACCAGCTCCCACACCACTCTCCTCATCACTACTTGCCTGTCTAGCGGATGAAGCGGCGGATATCTCCTCCACAGCTTTGCTGGCCAGTAGATGCTGACTGTCCTCTAGTAGCTCGTCCTCGATGCATAGTGGAGCTGAGCCCACAGCAAATAATACTTGTCTGGCTGAGGGAACAGAGCACAGGGCCTGCTCCCGGGCCATGCCAGCTAAGGGTTGTGTCTGAAGAACCCACCGCCTCTTGGCTGGGGGGTTTCTGATGTCACTTGGGACGAAGTGGATGACCGAGTCAACCATTCAAGAACCGCTGGGTTGCTGTTCAAGACACGACCGCTAGATGACACCGGGAGCTCAGGCCTCTCGCTGCTACTCCTGCTGCCATGCCCCCTTACTCTACTGCGACCTGTGCCTGCGCCAGAAACATTTAGACCTCTGCCACTCCCTTGTGCAGGCCTGTCACTTCTCTGTCTAACATACTGTTAGATCAAATAAATAAATAAAAAGGAAATTAAAACACCCCAAAAAAGTCTGTAATTTTCTCACTTCACCACACAACGGCTATTAAGCCCTTTTTTCCACTAATACACGATAAAAAGGGCTTTAGAACATATTACTGAACCGCTGAACAGCAAATAGGCCCTTATTTTTTTCCACTTATACATGCCACAAAAGGCTTTATAATATATAACTGCACTTCTGAACAGCAAATATATATTTTTTGGCCACTAATACACGCCAAAAAGGGCTGTAATTTGCTCACTTCACCACACAATTGCAAATACTTTTTTTGTGCCACTAATACACGGCAAAAAGGGCTTTAGAACATATAACTGCACCGCTGAAAGGTAAATAATATATATTTTTTTGCCACTAATACATGCCAAAAAGGGCTTTAGAAAATATAACTGCACCGCTGAACGGCAAATAGGCCCTTACTTTTTTCCACTTATACACTCCACAAAAGGCTTTAAAACATATAACTGCACCTCTGAACAGCAAATAATTTTTTTTTGCCACTAATACATGCCAAAAAGAGCTTTAGAATATATAACTGCACCGCTTAACGGCAAATATATATTTTTTTGCCACTAATACGAGCCAAAAAGGGCTGTAATTTTCTCACTTCACCACACAACGGAAAATACTTTTTTTTGTGCCACTAATACACACCAAAAAGGGTTTTAGAACATATAACTGCACCGCTGAACGGCAAATAGACCCTTATTTTTTCCATTTATACACGCTACAAAAGGCTTTAGAACATATAACTGCACCACTGAGCAGCAAATAATATATATTTTTTGCGACTAATACACGCCAAAAAGGGCTGTTATTTTCTCACTTCACCACACAACGGCTAATAAGCCCTTTTGTTTCCACTAATACAAGCCAAAAATGCTTTACAACATAGAACTGCACCGCACAAGGGCAAATAAGACGATTAAATATTTCCTTAGAATAAACCCTCTTAATGGTTGTATCAAACAGCACTTGCACCCCAATAACAAGAATGGTTTGCTAGAATTACAGAGCTGTATAATGGCAATTTGGGTCCCCAGTCAGTCCCCAGATTATTCCTATTACCCAGGCTGTAAACTCCTCTACTGAACCCTGTTCTGCTTCAATACTGTGGACAATATTATTCCTCCCTATCATTTCCCTGAACTTCTATACAGCAAAATAAAAGTTTTTTTTTGTATTTTCGACCACTGTTCCTAGCACCTGCTGATGTCTCCCCCTGCACTAAGTATACTGGAAAATGGCTGAATCCAAGATGGCTGTGGTTATTTATAGGGCTGTGACATCACAGGGCTGGCTGGCTGCTGATTGGCTGTATGCATGGCATTGTGGGTGATCCCTCGTTCCCAGAGTTTCTTGCTCTATGTCCTAACACGTGTAGCAGCCATTTTAGGAAAAAATGTGATTCGTTACCACTAGAGATGAGCGAATTAGATATTTTGAAATTCGTTCACACTTCGTTTGAAGATAAAAGTAGAATTGCGTTATGGATTCTGTTACCACGGACCATAACTCAATTCTATGAGGGATTGCATAACGGAATGCCTTTAGAAGCATTCCGTTATTCATTCTGTCATAATAGAAGTCTATGGGCTGCAAAACGGATCCGTTCCGTTTCCGTTATGCAGGGGAGTCCTCTGCATAACAAATCTAATTTCTTGTTGAAGTTCGGCGAAGCAGCTAAATAAAATTTTCAAAAACTTTGCTCATCACTAGTCATCAATATCTGATCGGTCCCGGCACCCCCGCCTATCAGTGGCCATTGCCCCCTAGGGATTGGTGCAGTGGAAAGGTGATTTGAAGAATCAGGTCAGAAGTAAATGTGAATAAGTCTCTCTTTACTTGGTGCAAAATAAAACGTGTGGAACTTACAGGCACTTGTGGATGTAGATGTCCACTGTCATCAAGGCTTAATGTTAGTATGGTCTGGTAGTTACTCTAGGTGATGAGTGTCTGACCTGTTTTCCCTCACCGGCAGCAGGGTCTGTGAAGCTGTAGTTTTGCTGATCACTCTGTCTAGGCACACTGAAGCTTCTTGGAAGCAGTGTTCTTGATTCTGACAAATTTACTGGCGTAACGATTCCACATGAGAATTGGATATTGTCCCTTGAGGTAGGAGCTCTAGCATGTGCTTCCTTCCTCCAAACTGTCTAAACTCAAACTCACCTTCCAGGCAGGAAGTAGGACCAGCCCACTCCTACCAAGGGGGAAGGAACAGGGTGGGTAGTTCCTGAAATGGCATAACATGGCATAAACATGACATAACATTGGTCTGGGTTAATGCATTTGGTAAAAGGAAGTTCATTATGTCAAATTTAAAATCTGTAGCAGCTCCCGAACTTTACATGTAAGTCCTATTGGTAGATAAATCATTGGACCAACTCAAGAACCAATTCCCAGGTTCTACTATAATCTCTGCATCTCATATCCTTACTCCCCAGAAATCCCCAGGAATAATGTTTACATTTATGTCACAGAACATGGATAATGCACACAATAATATCCTGCCGCAGGGATATGACAGCAGAGAGACAAGTAAAGTGACGTGATAGTAAATTAATCATAAACGTATATAGGTCCTTATACTTTAGACCAGCAGACAGCAATCCGTTCATGATCCTACAATACACATGCACAGCCGAGAGTGCATGATTCTGAATATATATATGGGAGAATATCCTATTTTGACATATAACATCCATTTGGGATGGCTCAAAGCCCCTACTAATTGCATGCTACAGGGAATATGTCAGAAAATTACCTATAGTTAAAAAGAGTTTTTTTGTTGAACATAATTTTTAGATTTTTTATTTTTTTATTTTCCATGTCACTATCTATATTTTAAAATAAATATCTAAAATCATGCAGTTTCGATACTGGCCACTAGACCTAAAATATGTTAGGTCACGTTCACATCTACCACAGCAGGTCCGGCAGCCTGTTCCTGCACAGAGCAGCCTGCCGGATTTCACCGGATCCGACATTGCCGGATTCTACAGTTTACTGCTAGATCTCCATTGACTGTAATGAGTCCAGTGGTCATCTGGCCGCTTTCTGGTATAAATGTTGAGTTTTGGCTGGACAAAAAATATTCTATGCAGTGTTTTTTAGTTTGGCTGAAAGCGGCATTTGTGCCAGATCAGCTTGCTGCAGATGTGAACACTGCCTTAATGGAGGAGGTTTTGAGGCAGAGTTTCCTGCAGTTTTTTCAGACAGCGAGGAGAAGTCCATCTATTATATTTCTGATTCCTTTCTAATCCAATACTTACCTAGGATGATAAACCAGTAGAAAAATCTGTCCAAAACCTCCTCCAAAAAAGTGTGCACCTTCCCTAACACTTCCTGTTGTCTGAGAGCACCCACATCGACTTTAGATACAATGGACAGTAGGGAAACTCATTGACTTCTATGGGAGAGTTTTCTAGGAACGCTCTGTGACCTGTGCAGAGGTCAGGAGGGAGTAGAAAAGCTGTGATACCACCTATTGTGAATGGTGGATCCTGTCTTATCTATATAGGGGTAATATCTGTCATTGTAATCCTGCCTGTGATGATAATGCGATGGCTACTGAAAAGTTACCTGTACAGAGCAGGAAATCACGACCTATTTGTAGGCCTAGTGGCCAGTATGGAAATTGCAGGATGATATATATTTTTACAAAATATAGATAGTAACATCCAAATTGAAAAAAAATATTCTAAAAAATACCAAAAATTCTAAAATAGGTTTAACATAAAAATGTAATTTAAACTATAATAATTATTTAAAAATAGGTCATTTCCTGATGGCATGTTCCTTTTAACTCCTTATGCCCATTGCCTACTTCTTAATCAGTTTGACATAAAACAGACATGAATGTGGAAAGTACAATCATGTCCGAGGCTTTATCTTATAAGCTCATTGGTTACCATAAATGATCTTGTCTGGAAGTAAATACATGTGTTTGTGAGCGGCATTGATAACAATCCCATACAAAGCGTCTTCTACAGTTAATCCATCAGAGCATTGTGCAAAGATTTCCGTTCTAGAGACGTTACATTGTAAGCATTTGTATCCAGACACAGAATTTGCTATTTGCTCTGTAACTGTGTAAAGTTCAAAAGGAATCCTACGCTCTGTGACCTGATACCACAATTTATGGATTCCTATTTCTCTAAGGATGACCTTGTGTGGCTCCTGAACATAATAAGGAGGGATTTTTTTCAAAGGGAACCTGTCCTCTGCACTATGCTATCCTCACTGAGGGCAGCTTAGTGCAGTGACAGACCCAGTGGCGGATCCAGAGCCTGGTCTCGGGAGGGGCACTTCCAGATTATTTTCTGTCCGCCGCCACAAAACAATGGTGCTTATAGAACAGACTCCACAGTGTAGCGGTATACTGTATATTGTGTGGCACAGTGTAGAGGTATACTGTATATTGTGGGGCACAGTGTAGGCTATATGTGTAAACATAAACATATTTCACATGAAAACTTACAATTACTTGGCACCCCTTCAACACTATGGCCGGGGGCTCAGCGGAGCTGATGTGTTTTATCCTAATGAGAGAGATTTGATAATAAGGATTTGGAGAAGGGGCAGAGGGATAGCAGAGCAGGGAGAGGCTGGTGCTGCTACTAGGGGGTCATACCATGGGGGAGTAATAAAGCCCACCATAATGCCCCCCCCCCCAGTAGAAATAATTCTCCTTATAATGTGACAGTGCAAAAAATACCCCCTTGTAATACCCCCAGGTGAGCTAATGTCCCCATAGTGCCCCCATAATGTGCCAGTATAAAATACCCCTATATAGTGCCCCCAGTAAATGCCCCCATAGTGCTCCACTCCAAATGTCCCCATAGTGCCCTCATAATGTACCACTATAAAATGCTCCAGTAGATGCCCTCAGTGTCCCCCATAATTTGCAAGTATAAAATACCCCTACTTAGTGTCCTCCGTAGATGACCCCATAGTACCCACCATAATGTGTCCCAGTATTAAATTCTACTGTACAGAGCCCCCATATAAAATACCCCTTCTTTGTGGCCTCAGTAGATGCCCCTATAGTGCCCCCAATAATGTGCCAGTAACAAGAGCAACCCCCCAATCATGTGCCAGTAATAATAGCCCCCCCATGTGCCAGTAATAACAGCCCCCATGTGCCAGTAATAACAGCCCCCCCATGTGCCAGTAATAACAGCCCCCCATGTGCCAGTAATAACAGCCCCCATGTGCCAGTAATAACAGCCCCCATGTGCCAGTAATAACAGCCCCCCCATGTACCAGTAATAACAGCCTCCCATGTGCCAGTAATAACAGCCCCCCATGTGCCAGTAATAGCCCCACCCATGTGCCAGTAATAACAGCCCCCATGTGCCAGTAATAACAGCCCCCCCATGTGCCAGTAATAACAGCCCCCCATGTGCCAGTAATAACAGCCCCCATGTGCCAGTAATAACAGCCCCCCCATGTGCCAGTAATAACAGCCCCCCCATGTGCCAGTAATAACAGCCCCCCATGTGCCAGTAATAACAGCCCCCCATGTACCAGTAATAACAGTCGCCCCATGTGCCAGTAATAACAGCCCCCCATGTGCCAGTAATAACAGCCCCCTCATGTGCCAGTAATAACAGCTCCCCCATGTGCCAGTAATAACAGCCCCCCATGTGCCAGTAATAACAGCCCCCCATGTGCCAGTAATAACAGCCCCCCCATGTCCTAGTAATAACAGCCCCCCATGTGCCAGTAAAAGTATTATATATATAATAAAAAAAACACTTATACTTACCTCCATGTCAGCGATGCGATGCAGGCCTCTTCCGGCCTGTGTCCCGCGCTGTACGGCTCAGGCGGCGCGATGGCGTCATCGCGCTTCCTGCGCCGGCCTCTGATAGGCTGCCGGCCTAGTGCCTGCAGTCTATCAGAGGAAGGGAAAGGGACACGCCTCTCCCTCCCCTGCCTCAGCACAGCCATCTGTATCGCTGTCCTGAGGACAGCGATACAGATGACTATGTAGATGAGCGCTTCCACAATGGAAGCGCTCATCTCCCTGTGCCCCGACGCCGCCAGCTCGAGGGGGGGGGCAATTTCCCCGTTGCCCCCCCCCCCGGATCCGCCAGTGGACAGACCTGCTGATTTCATTGGTCTGTCAATGCTGTGATAGCAGTCATTCATAACTTCTAGTTGAAATAATAAAGGAATGGTACAGGGAGCCATAAAAATAGATGCTCCAGAATTGTTATTACATGGGGAATGCATGAAGCTATTAAAACAGACATGTCAGGAGCAATGGGGGCGTTGCCCTTACACTTAGAGGCTCAGCTCTCTCTGCAACTGCTGCACCCTCTGCACTTTGATTGACACGACCAGGTGTGATGATGCTTTTACTGCTTAGTCCTGTCATTCAAAGCGGAGATGGTGTGGCAGTTGCAGAGAGAGCACAGCCTCAAGGAGTATTGGCAACACCCCTGTTGCTCCTAGAGGCTCATTTGCATATATTAAAACATTATTTTACATATGAACATGGAACCAACACAGATCTGAAGACAGATGCCATTTAATAACACACTGCACTGTCTGTTTTCTTTTATTAACCCCTTAAGGACACTGGGATTTTCCATTTTTGCTTTTTCGTTTTTCACTCACCGCCTTCCCATAGTCCTAACTTTTTTATTTTTTCATTCTCATACCCTTATGAGGTCTCATTTTTTGCGGGACAAGTTGTACTTTCTAATGGCACCATGTAGTAGGGAGCGGGAAAAAATTCCAAATGGGGTAGAATTGGAAAAAAATGCAATTCTGATAAAGGTTTTTATTTAGTTTTTTTACACTGTACACTATGTGGTAAAATTGACCTGTTATCTTCATTCTTTAGGTCAGCACGGTTCTAATGATACCACACTTGTAAAAATTTTCTTGCGTTTTAATACTGGAAAAAAAAAACTTTGAGGAAATTTTTTTTTTATTACCATATTCTGACCATATTCTGACCCATATTCCATAACCATATTCTCTTTTTTGCTGGACGATCTGTTCTTTTCAGTGATACCAATTTTAAGTGTGTGCGACTTTTTGATCACTTTTTATCAAAAAATTATTTGGTAGTTGAAATGACAAAAAATGGCAAATTGGCTGTATTAATTTTTTTTCCCCTGCTACACCATTTGCCGTATGCCATTAATATTGTTATATTTTAATAGTATGGGCATTTTCGCACACGGCGATGCCTATGATGTTTATTTTTTTATTGGTTAAGTATTTATATTTTAAGGAAAGTGGGGTTATTTGAACTTTTAGCTTTTTTTTTTTTTTTATATTTGTAAAGACTTTTTTTTAACTTTTTTTAAGTTACCTTGGGTTACAATAACTTCCAATCATTCGATTGCCCATAGTATTCAGTGATGGCTAAATAGCCATCATTGAAGAATTCATTTGCACTATATCAATACAAGGCTGCTACCTAGTGGCCTGTATTGATATATACAGTACAGACCAAAAGTTTGGACACACCTTCTCATTCAAAGAGTTTTCTTTATTTTCATGACTATAAAGGCATCAAAACTATGAATTAATGTGGAATTATATACATAACAAACAAGTGTGAAACAACTGAAAATATGTAATATTCTAGGTTCTTCAAAGTAGCCACCTTTTGCTTTGATTACTGCTTTGCACACTCTTGGCATTCTCTTGATGAGCTTCAAGAGGTAGTCCCCTGAAATGGTCTTCCAACAGTCTTGAAGGAGTTCCCAGAGATGCTTAGCACTTGTTGGCCCTTTTGCCTTCACTCTGCGGTCCAGCTCACCCCAAACCATCTCGATTGGGTTCAGGTCCGGTGACTGTGGAGGCCAGGTTAAAAACCTTCATGGTTAAATAGCCCTTACTTTCAAAGTTTTCCCAATTTTTCGGCTGACTGACTGACCTTCATTTCTTAAAGTAATGATGGCCACTCATTTTTCTTTACTTAGCTGCTTTTTTCTTGCCATAATACAAATTCTAACAGTCTATTCAGTAGGACTATCAGCTGTGTATCCACCTGACTTCTCCTCAACGCAACTGATGGTCCCAACCCCATTTATAAGGCAAGAAATCCCACTTATTAAACCTGACAGGGCACACCTGTGAAGTGAAAACCATTTCAGGGGACTACCTCTTGAAGCTCATCAAGAGAATGCCAAGAGTGTGCAAAGCAGTAATCAAAGCAAAAGGTGGCTACTTTGAAGAACCTAGAATATGACATATTTTCATTTGTTTCACACTTGTTTGTTATGTATATAATTCCACATGTGTTAATTCATAGTTTTGATGCTTTCAGTGTGAATCTACAATTTTCATAGTCATGAAAATAAAGAAAACTCTTTGAATAAGAAGGTGTGTCCAAACTTTTGGTCTGTACTGTACATCTAATTGACTCTGAAGCTGGCTTGAGATTTCGGTCAATTAGATCGAGGTAACAGGTCCCCCGATCTCAGCCAGGGAACGCTGTTACCGGAACGCGGTTCCAGTCTGCGCAGATGCGTGGTCACATTTGACCACGGCATCTGAAAGGAAAGATGTATGCGATCGGCCTTATGGCTGATCGCATACATGTGCCGCGGGTCTCTGCTATTTAAAATAGCAGAGACCCCGCGACTAAGGCGCCCGCTGCGCACACGAGCGGGCGCCATGTTTAGGGATTAGACCCATGACGTACAGCTACGTCATGGGTCCTTAAAGGGTTAAAAAAAATTGCCTTTTTGGTGTCAGACGCTTTCGCCGTTTTCTGACCTGTAAAATGGGTGCAGGCATTTTGATTGATTAGTGCCAGATGAATCACAAAAGTTTCAGATTCGCTGGGGAAATTCTCAACAAATGTAATTTATGTTGAATCAATTTGCTGATCCCTAGAACTGATTTTTTTTTTATATATACTTCATATTTTTCTAAATTAATAAATAGAACATAAAATTGAAAAACCATGCAAACCTTTTTCTATTCTGCACCCGTGTCCAAATATCTAACTGCATAGCTTTCTCCGTTTTAAGATTTGTAAAATGGGGCAAAATAGAAATATGATCTATATTATAAGTTCTACTACACCCCCCCACCACTTCTACCATTCTGACGCTGCTCCAGTCCCTGCTGCTCTGCCCTTCCTGCCCAGAGGGGTCACTGCTAAGGCCAGTGATTGGCTGAGCAGACTTTTCCAGGATGTTAGGTCATAGCAGCAGCAGCAGAGTTTCAAGGAAGGTAATAATTTTTTATTTTTTTTTATTTTCTGGTCTTCTTTTTTTAATTCTCCCCCACAAACCCCTTTCAAACTTTTCTAGCTATTTCACTGAACCTTTCAGAACATTCCTGCTATTATATTTTAACTGAGGCAAAATATCCTTTATGCTCGTGCCCAAACTAAGGACAATATTAAAATATGAATCAAAGCAAATTTGTACAATGGCTCAGATAAAAGTACAAATGCCCGTTTCCCCAGTGTGTGTCATTCAAGCACTTATTTTTTATTAAAGGTTCCATAATGAAACAGAAATTAAGGATTTTGTTCTAATTTTCTTAAATTTTTCTCCAATGAAATAAAAAAAATCAGTTCTTTGTAACTTTTTTCCACATAAGCTCTTAAACTGTCACCAGAGCATGAAGATCTCAACAATGTAATGTGCAATCATGTTACAGTTTTGGCACCATGTCTTTCTCTAGGAATTTATAATTCCTCTGCTTTAAAAACTGCTCAGTCCGACAATTATACATCACATTATTTGAGAAATCGCAGGCCCTTGTTGAGAAAGTCTGTCGGCGGAAAGACTCTCATTGTATTAGACTCTAATACAGCTTGCTAAGTGGGACTGGTGTTTTAAAGTGACTGCCTTGGCTATACATTAGTGGCCTAATCTAATTCACTAGAGTCAATTATCGGCCTGTATATAAAACCTTTCCAGGGATCTGGAGTGATGACGGCTTTGTAAATGAAGGTGGCCTGTGAGCTTTAGAAGATAAAAAGATAAAAGCTCAGGCTGTTAAGAGGTATGTCTCACTATATAAGACAAAATAAATTGATTATTGTCCTCTCGTACCTTATCTGCCATAGATTTTCTAAAAACATTTTCAACACATTTCAAGTGTAAAAAATACCTTGTATCTAATCACATATGACTTGAGGTCCAGATTTATTTTACATAAAAAGTAGCTTCAGTGGAGGCCGACTACACAACTCTTTCTTCTCCTTCTAATTTCTTTTTATACAGCCACCACTATGGGAAGCTCAGTACAAACAGATGATTACAACTTACATTTTAGTCACTTATAACTGCACACATTCCTATGCACTGAGCTCCCCCTAGCTTTGTAACAGATAGGAAGCAGGAGATTTATCAATGCATTTCAGATATCTTGCGTGAATACATTGAGAATTATGGTAGTGAGAATGAGCGCCATATTTACAAAGCATCTGTTCCATTTTATTGACAAAGAAGTCAGATGAAGGGGATGAATTCAGGGGTAACTTTTTATTACAATTTTTTTTATTAAAAAAAAAAGATATAAAAAATAATAAAACATAAATTCATTAGAAATCTGGGATGTTGAGCCTCGCCTTCTGCATTGCCTGTGAGTGATTGACGCACGTATACTGGGAAAATGGGTGGGACAGGAGGCCTATACTAATTTTTGCTATGGGACCTTAAGTGGTATATATGCCTATGCCATGGACTGTTTTTTTATACCCTGGAATAGGGGTTGTCTAGGGCTGAAACATTGATGACCTATTCTCAGTCTAAGTTGTCAATATTAGATCAGGTTATCAATATCAGATCGGTACTTCCAGTACCTCTGTCGACCATCTGTTAGCAAGGGCCGTAATGCTCGGGTGAGCATTGAGACCTCATCCTAGGCTTGTGATGTCATGTCCCTTGGTCACATAGACTTTCTACAGTTCAGTCCCATTCAAGTGAATTGGATTGAGATGCAATACGAAACATAGCCACTATACAATGTACAGCACTGTGCTTTGTATACATTTGTAAGAAGGTACAAGGAATCATCGTGGATGATAGGTACTGTATGCGTCACTGAGGTTCCTGGCCTCGGTGGAGTAAGAGCCGGTTTTTATGTGTCAGCAGCAGTTGCTGTTTGACACCTTGGTACCGTACTTAGCACGGCTGTAATAGCTGATCGAGGATAGCTCTTACTGGGGGTAGTCAAAGTGCTGGGTGGGTGACTACTCCCCACGTTCTAGGCCTGGTTTTGCCAGGCATAAAATCAGCCACCACTGCCAGGTGGAGAGGATTACCTCTGTCTGACAGTGGCGCTCAGGAGGTCTGTGAGCTGGGATCTGAGGCCTGTGCTGGCTGGAGAGCGGAGACCCATGTGTCAGGGGAACAGGCCATCTAAAGCCTGTATTTGAACTTTAAGAACTGCCACCAAGGTGACTTTTGTTATATTAACTTGCCATTGGGTGTGAAGTCACACCAACACTGCAAAAGTGATGTTTTGTTTTTGGCATCATGTGTGAATAAACACTGAAGTTTGAATTACGAACTTGTATTTTGCCTCTGTACTGTGCCCGCTTATCCTAACTACCAGAGTGAATCCCCACAATTGGTGGAGGGTGTGGGCATGAGCAGCGAAGCTGGCGTGAATGCCAAAATATTTTTGGGTTTTTGTATTTTTGGACAACCAGTGTCCCACCTCAAAATGAAGGCTGTTGTGAAGGCCCTCATGGAGGCTAATCTGCAGCAGCAAGAGACCAACCAGTTGCTGCTACAACACGTGATGGCTTTGCAGACAGCAGGAGCAACCCTGAGCGTCCACGGTGCCCAGAAGGCAGTCCGTGCGGCGATTTCTAAGATGACACCTGCACACGACATCGAAACCTACCTGGCGATGTACGAGAAAGTGGCCACAAGGGAGAAGCTACCCCAAGACCAGTGGGCTGAAGTCGTCGCTCTGTTCCTGGCATCCGATTCCCAACGGGTGTATTTCGACTTGCTGGACAATCAAGCGGCCGACTACCAAAAAGTAAAGGGTAAGATTTTGGCAAGACTGGGGGTGAATGTGTTGGTCTGGGCCTAGCGGGTACATCAGTGGGGGTTTAAGGCGGCTGAGCCCACGAGACTCCAGTATTATGACTTACTCCACCTTTTGCAGAAGTGGCTACAGCCTGAGGTGCTGAGTCCCATGGCTATGCTGGATAGACTATTGGCTGATATGAGACCCCCTGAGATGGTTAACCTGGTGGAACGCTATGAGGTTACCCGAAATCTACAGGGGGGTTCTTTTCGTAGGGGGGGCAGTCAAATCCCATAAATTCCCACCCCAGATAGTCTGCTGGCAGTGTCAGGAGCCTGGCCATGTACAAGCTAACTGTCCACATCAGGTGGAACCCATGGACACTAACTATGGCTTCCGTCAGTCGTTATATACCAGGAAGCTGTGTGCAGCGGGTACCCCAGAAACTCTAAATCACTTGTGCCAGGTAGAAGTGGGAGACACTCCAGCGGAGGCCCTGCTGGACTCAGGGAGTCTGTTGCCACTAGTAAGGGCTCCCCTGGTACGGTCCGCTGAGTATACTGGCCGGAAAGTCGGGGTCATGTGCATTCATGGGAACTTAAAAAACTATCCCACCACCCTGGTGTCTCTAACCCACGGGGGCCGGCAGGTGGACTCACGAAGTGACAGTTGCCACAAACTTACACTATGAACTTATAATAGGGAGAGACTTCCCTGGTTTCCCAGCACTGTGGCCTGCTACAAAAATGACTGATACCCATGAGACAGGGGTAACTCCAGCAGAGTGGCCTTGGCCTTCGGGAAATGTCATTAATGTTGGTTTATGTTTGTATGGTGCTATTTAGTAGTATGGTATATATTGTATATATTGTATATAGGGTTTCAGTCAGACTGGATGTTTAAGTTTCCTTTTAGGTTTTGTTGTTTTAGTATTCGGTTATTAACTTTATTTTCAGTGTTTCTTTAGGCATATATGGAAAGGATGCATGGCGTATGTATGAAGCTGGGCCAGTTTGGGATTTATGTGTTATGTATAATACTGTGTTGTGTTTGTATTTTTGGCAAAGTTTTTGTACTTTTGTATAAAATTTAATAAAAAAGAGTTCCAGCAGAGTGGCCTTGCTCCGGGGGGAGTCCAAAACCATGGGAACCCGAGGCCCAAGGGCCAGAGGTAGGGGGGACCGCCACTTCGGTGGAGTGTAATGGTCGGACATGCGGAGGACTTGCCGTCGGGGGCCTGAGCTGGCAGACCTCAATGTCTCCGGGGATAATTTTGGTACAGCACAACACCGGGACCCCACCATATTTCGAGCCTGGGAAAATGTATAAATAGTAGATGGTGAACCACAACAAGCTGGGGCAAAGTCGGTGTTCCCCCATTTTGTGGTTCAGCAGGATATGTTGTATTGAGTAAACCAGCTGCGGGGTTAACCCATTGAACAGTTGGTGGTGCCCCAGGCTTATCGCAAACTCGTGTTAGAGTTAGCCCACCAACATGTTCTCTGGGGTCATCTGGGAATGCAGAAAACACAGGACTGGATTCTACAATGGTTTTACTGGCACAGTGTGTTTAGGGAGGTGGACAAATTCTGTAAGTCTTGCCCGACCTGCCAGGCAACTAGCCCCCAGCACCTTTTCCGTGGTCCCTTGGTACCTCTCCCGATCATCGAGGTACCGTTTGAGCGTATTGCTATGGACCTCATAGGCCCAGTACCGAAGTCCGCTAGTGGACACCAACACATCTTGGTCGTCCTAGACTATGCCACTCGGTACCTGGAGGCGGTGCCATTACTACATACATCAGCTAAACTGATAGCTAAGGAGCTAATGGAAATGTTCTCTCGAGTGGGGCTACCTAAAAAGGTTCTGACTGAACAGGGGACCCCTTTTATGTCCAAGGTGATGAGGGAACTCTGTAAGTTGCTGCACATAAAACAGCTACGGACGTCTGTTTACCATCCGCAAACATACAGACTGGTAGAAAGGTTTAACCAAACATAAAAAAAATATGTTGAAAAGGGTGGTGGCTAAAGATGGGAAGGACCTTCTTCTGCCCTGCTTCTTCTTCTCATGTTCGCAGTGCGAGAGGTGCCCCAGGCCTCTACTGGGTTCTCGCCCTTCTGCTAAATGCTATACGGCAGACACCCTTTGATGTAGCCAAAGAGGCATTGGAACAACAGCCCACTTTGTATAAAAGTGTTATTGAGTATGTTACCCAGATGCAAGAATGGATAGAGACAGTGTTGCCTCTTATTAGGGGGCATATGGAGGCAGCTCAGCAAGCCCAGAGTCGGGTCTATAATCGGCAGGCTCAGGTCCGTATCTTTAAACCGGGTGATCGGGTTTTGGTTCTGGTACTGACCGTGGACAGTAAGTTCCTGGCCAGGTGGCAGGGGCCCCACAAGGTACTCGAGAAAGTTGGAGATGTGAACTACAAGGTACATCAGCCAGGGCGGCAAAAGCTGGAACAGATCTACCATGTTAATTTACTTAAGCCGTGGAAGAATAGGGAGACCTCTACGGAAGACAGCCCGCGTCTGGGTTTTCTATGGGAAGAGGTTCCGGCCCCTTTGTCTGATGCAAGGGAAGCGGTTGCCACCGTAAAAGTTGCTGACAGCCTCTCCTCTAAACAGGCTCAGGAGCCAGGGAGTTTCTTTAGACCTCCCTGTACGCACTTTTGGACCTCCCTGTACGCACTTCCACAATCCAGAATGACACTGTCACGGAACCTCAGGCCAAAGTCCGGTTAAAACCATACCGGGTACCCGAGGCTCGGCGACAAGCCATCTCGGAGGAAGTGCAGTTAATGCTGCAGCTAGATATCATTGAGGAGTCTAAAAGTGAGTAGGACAGTCCTATAGTCTTAATATCCAAGCCAGACAGGATTTTACGGTTCTGTAACGATTTTTGTAAATTGAACGAGATTTCCAAATTTGATGCATATCCCATGCCCCGGGTGGATGAGCTTATCGAGAAGTTAGGACAATACCAGTATTTTTCTGTCTTGGACCTCACGAAAGGGTACTGGCAGGCTGCCAAAGAGAAAACTGCCTTCATCACACCTGAAGGGATATATCAGTACAAAGTGCTACCAAGTCTGCATGGTGCCCCCGCCACTTTTAAACAGCTTATGGACATTGTGCAGCGTCCACATCGTCGGTACGCTCCAGCTTTCCTGGACAATATTGTCATCCACAGTACCAACTAGGAAAGTCACCTACCCAAAGTGCAGGCTGTAGTGGACTCCCTTCGGAAGGCGGGACTAACCGCTAACCCAAAAAAATGTGCAATAGGGTTAGAGGAGACTAAGTACCTGGGGTATGTCATTGGGCACGGAGTCATCAAACCCCAAGTGAACAAAATAGAGGCAATACGAAATTGACCCCGACCTGTCACCACTAGGCAAGTAAAGTCATTTCTGGGAATGGTGGGCTATTACGCCATTGGGTGTGAAGTAACACCAACACTTCAAAAGTGATGTTTTGTTTTTGGCATCATGTGTGAATAAACACTGAAGTTTGAATTACGAACTTGTATTTTGCCTCTGTACTGCGCCCACTTATCCTAACTACCAGAGCGAATCCCCACAACATTGTAAAGGTCCCTTCAAATAGTTGAATGGCGGGGGTGCTAGGATGCTCACTAATCTACTATTGATAAATTGATCATCAAGAGTTCAGACCCGGATAGCACTTTTAAAATTATGTAAGCGTGTTAGCCTTACCCAGAAATTTTTGGCCAGAGAGTGGTGTTTGTTGGACCCCCACTGAAGGTTTGCATGAGGAATCAGGCAAAGAGTCTCTAACATGGAACAATGTTTTTACTGATCTTATGTAAGGCAACAAGCTTGGTGGTAACAAAAGTATCAAATGAGGCAACCAGCTTCATGATTACAATAAGTTGTAGAACTATAATTGCTCATATGATAATATATATGGCATGGGGAGTTGGTGAAAGAAAACAGGAGTCCAAAAAGCAGGAGTTCAGAAAGCAGCAGTCCAAGTAGCAGGGGTCCCAGTAAAGTCAGTTAGAAACACTTCATTGCTGAAACACTAGATCCTAAATAGAGTCATTTGATGTAGAAGGAAAGTATATCCTCCCAAGGAGTATGCACCACTGTCACAACTTTTGATGCAGCACTCACTAAAAGTTGTCTTCAGATATCCCAAACCTTTAATGATCTTCAGCCTCCCACCAAGTCCTCCCTCCTGTCATTGTTCAAATTGAACAGAACAAATGTATTTCACATCTTGGAGTACACTGCTATAAAAATCAATTGAACCACAAACAGTGCATTACCGTAGACCACATTCTCCTATTATAGATATTTTTTTATTTTATTTCCAACCTCCCCATATCTTGGACCATTTATCCTCATAGTTTCTTTGTGTATATAAAACCTTCTCATATCTCTTAACTTTATTGACCAAATGCAACCATTCATTGAGCTTGTGAATATTTAGTGAGATCCATACTCGAACGATCAACAGTCTGGCTAAAAGCCTGCAACCAAATATTATTACACCGGTGTTAAAAAGTCGCAAACCTATTTCTTGCAACTTTTTTACGCCAGGTTTACTTTAGTAAATGACCCCAGTCTTTTTAAGAGTGTTTGTGTAAAATAAAGGAGAGGGGGCTATGGCTCAATAGGATCACAAATGTACCCCAATGTTTTACATTTGGAAAGCAGCTTACCCTAAGGGGCATACGTTATAATAATGAATGTGTTTTGGCTTCATCCGGACCCCCTACTAATACTTATATACATCAAACCCAAAATAAATGGAGATAAGATATCAATGGAAGAATAGCAGCCCGTAAGCTAGAACTCGGTGCTTTGGCATTATGATCTTCGCTTTTCCCTGATGCTAGAATCCCTAGCCATTTTATCTGCAGAAATAGAGATTTATTTAATTTACCCTCGCAGGAAGAGTTCAATGCCGTTATTTTCTGTTCGTCTTATTTAATATTGTTTTCATAAATCTTCATCTCTTTCCAATCATCCTGAATGATCAAACTTTTTACTTTGTGTGTGCGTCAACTAAAAGAATGAACATATCAGCAGACAGGTGAATTATTCCTGTACCCCTCGGGTGACTGTTCCTTGTACCTAGTTATTCCGTTGTTGTTATTGTGTTCAGACGAGTCGAAAATGGAACAAATGTCGGGAATGAGATGCCACAGATGAATAATAGAGGACATTAAAGACAGAATGGCTTTCGATGTGATTGGATTTAACAACGCCGCAGATAAAATTAAAGCAATTCCACCAAAACGGTATCTGCCTTGTAAATTGTAAAAAGATCTTGTCAGCACAATGCCAGACTCGCTCTGTCTTTTCTTAAAATTAACTGTTGTATGCAATGCAAGATTGTATTTAGATCAAAATTGACGTCCATGGGTTGTGGCTGTGGGCTTTTGGCATGGTTTTCCAACGCCGTCAAATGCTACTTTGTAATGTGACAGCGTAAATCTTCATGTAGAGACTGTGTTGTGGTTTTTAGAAACAGTACCCTGACCCAGGGGTAAGACAAGCGCTCTTTGTGTCCATGCACCCCCACCACTCAGAATTTCTTAAAGGGATTTTTGGGACCGAACTATCTTAATTACACAAAAAATACTAGAGAAGAAAGTTTGCAATATACTTACTATTCCAAAGTTGCGTAAATAACTCTTCTGGGAACCTCGTTATGTGATGCTCCTCTTGTGAAAATCCAGCTGATGTCACATCATTTACCAGGTTCCAGCCTAGACTATGAACTGGTTTGTTTTTAGTACTGGTATTCTCTTTCCGGTCTCATTCTGGTAATTTGTTCTTCAAGGAGCACTAAATGTTTTTTTTCTTCGTACCGGCACATGTCTTAAGGGAGCATTTTTTGTATTGCCACACATAAGAGGGTATTTTTGTGCTGCCACACATTATAAGGGAGTATTTTTTGTATTGCCACACATAAGAGGGTATTTTTGTGCTGCCACACATTATAAGGGAGCATTTTTGTACTGGCACACGTTGTAAGGGGGGTTATTTTACTGGTAAAACATTATAAGGGGGTATTTTTTTGTACGAGCACACATTCTAAGGTGAATTATTACTACTGGGGGCATTATTACTTCTGGGGGAAAAAGGAGGGACATTATTACTATTGCGCGCACTGTTACCACATAGTGCACTCTGGCAGAGAATTATTACTATTGGTGGGACTTTTGGGAGGACTGTTACATTGGAAGGCACCCTGGCACAGTATCAGCTTAGCACAATTATTTGTGGAGGACACTATATTTACGGCACTATAAGTTTCAGGGACACTATTTTCTGGGCACAGTTATTTTTTAGGCCACTATGTGCCAATAATTATTGAAGGGGAATTATATGTGTGGTAATAGTATTTTCAAGGGGATTATCTATTTCTGCAGTATAGTATTGGGAAGCACAATAGGCATTGTATTAGATGTGGCAGGCTGGAGTGTTCAGAAGGTGGGGAGGAGGTTGTCATACTCTGCAGAGACAGGAGATGGCTGAAAGAAATAATCATGGTGGTCTGGTCTGAAAGGAGAAGATAAAGAGAGAGAACATCTACATCAGAGGACACATCACTGGATATAAGAGTTATATCAAGAGAACCCCACCTAACACCAGACAGGAGCCCCCAAAGTGCACAGTGAGTGACCCGATGGAAGTAAAGGTGCACTTTCCTTTCACTTCATGGTCCAGGGAGAGCCAGGGAAGGCCTGCCACTGTTTACTGTGAGTACTACTGCCACCATCAAAGCCTCTACCACTTCTCCCATCCTCTCCTCCCCTCTGGATCACTGTACATGTGCCAGGAAGAGGAATCGTTTTGGCGTCATCCATAGCAGAAATGATGTCTCATCCTTAAAAACCCCTATAAGTTATGCATGACAGTAGGATGGGAAATCATTAATTTAAATGTCCCCGTTGGATGCTTTCCCACCACCCATTGCACTAGTTGCCTACTCTGCTTACCCTTCATCTTGCCTCTGTCATAGTTTTCTGTAGGAGGTCTTCAACTCTGCAGCACATCTGTGCATAGCATGGACAATCCATTAGTTTATTTCCCCTAATGGAAAAATTAAACATTTGCTGGTAGGTCTCCTGCCAATTCATAGTTAATTACTGGGGACCCAAGCAGCAGGATGCACAAAGTGGACAATTCCTTTAAACATGGCTTGCTCTAGGTTTAGGAAAATATTTGGGCAATAGAGTCACAGTGGGCTCCCTTAGACTGATTCCACATGCAACAGAAGATCCTGCTGTAAATCCACTGCACATCTACAGCGATTTTGCAGCAAGATTTGCACTTGATATGCGGTATGCCAGACCTAGCAGGTGAATTATACGTGAGGTCACGGTGTGAGCATTAGGTGGGCCGAGGTAAATACAGTTCTGGTTACTCACGGTTATGTTGTCCCTGGGCAGGCGGGGAGGAGAATGGCACAAGGATTCTCTGGGGCACACTCTGGTGTAAGGGACACTGGCCAGATGGTGGTTTCAGGTGCCCTTGGTGGTTTGTATTAATGTGCCAGTGGCAAGGTCCCTTGTAGTCGTGACGCCAGCACCTTTTGTATGGAGGTACAACCATTTACTGAGTCTGAGGCAAGGAACTGAGTCTGAGGCAAGCAGGGTGAAACTCCAAATGGCACTTTACTGATGATGACTCTTGATTACAACACAACCAATGCATTAAACAGTCTCTTGATACAATCCGGCATTAAGCACAATCTCCCATACACATGGGGGAAAGGGAAATGCAAATCCTCAATGAAGTACAGGCTCTTGTAATACATAAGAAGACGACTGCTCAGACTAGGCTGGTAATAATGAAAGTCATTCACTGGTAACAACTCTGGCCTGATTCTAATCCTTGATTAAAAAGGTGCTTTTCTGAATCCTGAAACTTCTATTCCAATGTTGTTCTGACAGTTGGCCAGACTGTCCTCAGGATTTATACTGGAGGTGTGGATGCTTCATGCTGTCTCCTACACCTACTACAAAGGTGCCTAATAAGTCCTCAGGTAATGACTATCTTGCTAATCATTTGTCTTGCATAAACTTGATAATTCCTTAAATACTCGGCTGCATACAGTTTAGACATTGGTCACCCTGGAAGAGCGATCTATAGGAGTGGATTGCTCACCTCTAGGTAGAATAATTGCAGGCCTTAACCCTGGGTTATGGAACCGACAGGGACAGAGTAGAGAGGCTAGGAAGGGGCCTCCCTCCAGATATTCAGCTACATGGCTGTTGCTTTCTTGTAGGCTCATGAGAGAATTGCATTGATCTGAACTCTCACTTGGATTTACCTGAGCTCATCTGCACTGGTTTGGATTGACCTCAACCAGCAACTGAACTGAACTGCACAGCCTAACTTAGGTCTGAGCTAAGCTATATATACACACTGACACTGCTCCATCTTGTGGACAAACAAGTGTAGTGCACCCTGACTAGGCCTGTGTAAAGGATATTTGCATATGGAATCACATTGTGACATGGAGAATATGACAGGAGATAAAATACAAAATACAGGCATATCACATGACATTATTACATAATTAAAATACGTTTGCAGGGCCCATGGTCACTTGAGCGGGACACTGCAGATACATAAGGATTTGCCATGGATTATGCTGCACCTATACACTGAACGGGTGAAATCCACTGTGAAAATCCATAACATTTTTACAACATGAAGACCATATAACTATTTTAATCTGCAGCATGGTCCTTTTTCCACACTGATTTTTTTCTGCTGCATGTGTTTGGGGTTTGCAAAACGTCATCCACATAAATTGTACTGTATATATTGTGGGGTTTCGATCTGGTAGATAGGGTAAGCGGACGCAGTACAGAGGCAAAATGCAAGTTCTTAACTCAAACTTTAGTGTTTATTCACACTTGCTGCAGTTGCATAAAACAACACGTCACTTTGCAGTCTTTGGTGTTTATTCACGCACAATGGAAAGTTCATATTGCACAAGTCACCTTGTTGGCAGTTCTGCCTCCAGTAGTCCACAGCAGGCTTTAGGGGGCCTGTTCCCCCTGCACATGGGTCTCAGCCCTCCAATCTGGCACAAAACCTCAGTATGGTGAGAAGCAGGATTAGTCTAATATGTAGCGGATACGCTTTCCTCAATGCACGGTCTTAATTGTACTTGTCATGTACATTACCGCTCCTGGATTCTCCGGCTATGTCCTGTGGGTTTCTTCTGTCAGTCCGCCCGGCACGGCATTCAGTGTGGCTGTTACCTATCGCGGCGTCCCGCGTGGTGTTCGAGTCAAACGTAGCGTCCCACGTGACTCTGTAGCCGCTTCCTGGAGAGCGTCTCCAGTCTCCTGGGTCCTACTTTTCCTCCGCCTCCGCTCTCATTCAATTCCAGAGATGCAGGTATCTATGGGGATGTAGTATCAGGTTTCCATAAATCATTTATATCTCATTCATGAGAGTCCAGTACGGCACCAAATGCATTTCAGGGTATACACCCCTTCATCAAACTGGACTAATTGTGAGGGCTTTATATATCCTGCCGTATCTGGAATGTTCAGTTGTTCAAAAAACCTGGATCTGGATTTATTACCCCAACATACAATAATATATTGCTTGGCCATTTCTTGGAGAATATATAATGATATTAATCCCCATATACATTAATGATTATGTATACAATAAAACATATACGATAAAATTCCTAAAAATGATAAAATTCCTAAAATACAAACAATACAAGCAATGCAAAAAAACGCATAATATAAAGCCGCATATACAGGGTGGGCCATTTATATGGATATACCTTAATAAAATGGGAATGGTTGGTGATATTAACTTCCTGTTTGTGGCACATTAGTATATGTGAGGGGGGAAACTTTTCAAGATGGGTGGTGACCATGGCGGACATTTTGAAGTCGGCCATTTGAATCCAACTTTAGTTTTTTCAATAGGAAGGGGGTCATGTGACACATCAAACTTATTGGGAATTTCACAAGAAAAACTATGGTGTGCTTGGTTTTAACGTAACATTATTCTTTCATGAGTTATTTACAAGTTTCTGACCACTTATAAAATGTGTTCAATGTGCTGCCCATTGTGTTGGATTGTCAATGCAACCCTCTTCTCCCACTCTTCACACACTGATAGCAACACCGCAGGAGAAATGCTAGCACAGGCTTCCAGTATCCGTAGTTTCAGGTGCTGCACATCTCGTATCTTCACAGCATAGACAATTGCCTTCAGATGACCCCAAAGATAAAAGTCTAAGGGGGTCACTGGATATGCAAAATTGCTACATGATGATGTGTTTCCCTTTTTATGCACTGAAGCTGGCACGTTCCCTGAGTTTTTCCAGCAAGATGGTGCACCACCACATTATGGGTGTCAGGTCCGAGCATTCCTAGATTAACAGTTTCCTGGAAAGTGGATTGGTCGTCGTGGGCCAGTTGAATGGCCCCAAGGTCTCCCGATCTGACCCCCTTAGACTTTCATCTTTGGGGTCATCTGAAGGCACTTTTATAAGTGGTCAGAAACTTGAAAAAAACTCATGAAAGAATAAAGTTACGTTAAAACCAAGCACACCATTGTTTTTCTTGTGAAATTCCCAATAAGTTTGATGTGTCACTTGACCCTCTTCCTATTGAAAAAACAAAAGTTGGATTCAAAATGGCCACCATGGTCACCACCCATCTTGAAAAGTTTCCCCCCTCACATATACTAATGTGCCACAAACAGGAAGTTAATATCACCAACCATTCCCATTTTATTAAGGTGTATCCATATAAATGGCCCACCCTGTATATTCACATATAGAGATCTTCATCAATATGTTCGTTGTGAGTTGTGTAGACTAGGGGGGGAGAGTCCCATAGGGAGACGGGGTCAAAGTGCTGATAGACAGCCTGACTTCGACCCCAGATCCCCACAGGACACGCCCCCACTCTCACAAAAAAACAAATAGTTCAATTTCGGCATTAAGGCCTTTTGGTAACAGTGAATCAAACTCAAAGATTCTCCTTGATTCCTGTCTGGACATATGTCTAATATGATTACCACCTCTCCATGGACGTTTCACTTTTTCTAACGCATAAAATTTGAGGGATTGTCTCTTGCATTCTTGTTTATATACCTCTGTGTCCAATATGACCACCGCCCCTCCCTTATCGCCTGGTGTATGGTGATGTTTTGGGTTCTGGGGACGAGTCTGGTGCTCTGGCGACAGTTTATTGATGATATTCTGTTTGTGTGGCAAGATAGTGAAGAATCATTAGAAATATTCCTTTCAGAGATCAATGTGAACAATAGGGGTCTAATATTCACACCAAAAACGAGTAGGGATCAGGTTGAATTCTTGGATAGCTACATACGTTTCACAAGCTGTCATTCGCCACGATGGCTTATAAACATACCAACTGGCCAATTTAGACGGCTCAAACGTAACTGCACAGAGGAAGGAAAGTTTGAAGAGGAAGCAAACAGTTTTTTGAAGATAAGGCCCCCACACAAATGGATGACACATTGAGATTAATATTGCCATTTCATTCACAGTATCGGCAAATAGAGAGAATCATTAAAACGTACTGGTATATTCTCAGTGCAGTTTCTAGGTAAAATTTCTCTCAGGGCGAGTGTCAAACACCCCCCCCCCCCACCCCCCCCCCCCCCCCCCCCAAAACTGCTCGATAAAATCATATCAGAAGAGTACTTGCAACCGTCTCACCATATATATATATTTTTTTTTTATGCAAATTGCGGGTCCACAACACACCCGCCCGGCACCCCTATAGAAATGCCTATTCTTGTCCGCAGCTGCGGACAAGAATAGGACATGTTCTATCTTTTGCGGAGCTGCGGACCCGAAGATCGGGGCCGCGCTCCGCAATTGCGGATGCAGACAGCACACTGTGTGTTGTCCGCATCCATTTCGTCCCCATAGAGAATGAATGGGTCCGCACCCGTTCCGCAAAATTGCGGAACGGATGCGGACCCATTTTGCGGACGTGTGAATGGAGCCTAACCCCTACACAGTGTAGAGGTATACTGTATATTGTGTGGCACAGTGTATGTTATGTGTGTATAACATAAACATATTTCACATGAAAACTTACAATTACTTGGCCCTTGGGGATCTCGAACACCACTTCAACATTTCGGCCGGGGGGCTCGGCGGAGCTGGTGTGCTTTATCCTAATGAGAAAGATTTCATAATAAGGATTTGGAGAAGGGGCAGAGGGATAGCAGAGCAGAGAGAGGCTGGTGCTGATACTAGGGGGTCATACCATGGGGGAGTAATAAAGCCCACCATAATGCCCCCCCAGTAGTAATAATTCTCCTTATAATGTGCAAAACATACCCCCTTGTAATGCCCCCAGTTGAGCTAATGTTCCCATAATGTACCAGTATAAAATACCCCTTCTCAGTGCCCCCGTAGATGACCCCATAGTGCTCCTCTCCCCCCTTCCCCATAGTACCCACCATAATGTGTCCCAGTATAAAATGCCCCTATACAGAGCCCCCCATATAAAATACCCCTTCTTTTTAGCCTCTGTAGATGTCCCTATAGTGCCACCCAATAATGTGCCAGTAATAAGTGCCCCAATAGATGCCCCCAATCATGTACCAGTAAGATGTGCCCCCATATCATGTGCCAGTAAGATGTGCCCCATAGATGCCCCACAATCATGTGCCAGTAATAAAAGCCCCCCACCATCATGTGCCAGTAGCCTAAGTGCCTCCCTATCATGTGCCACTGGCCCCCTATCATGTGCCAGTAGCCCCCCTATCAAGTGCCAGTAGCCCCCCTATCAAGTGCCAGTAGTCCCCCTATCATGTGCCAGTAGCCCCCTATCATGTGCTAGTAGCCCCCTATCATGTGCCAGTAGCCCCCTATCATGTGCCAGTAGCCCCCTTATCAAGTGCCAATAGCCCCCTATCAAGAGCCAGTAGCCCCCTTATGTGCCAGTAGCCCCCCTTATGTGCCAGTAGCCCCTCTTATGTGCCAGTAGCCCCCCTTATGTGCCAGTAGCCAGTAGCCCCCCTTATGTGCCAGCAGCCCCCCTTATGTCTGTGCCAGCAGCCCCCCTGTCCGTGCCAGAAGCCCCCCTTATGTGCCAGCAGCCCCCCTTATGTGCCAGCAGACCCCTTATGTCTGTTCCAGCCCAGCAGCCCCCCTTATGTCTGTGCCAGCAGCCCCCCTGTCCGTGCCAGCAGCCCCCCTTATGTGCCAGTAGCCCCCCTTATGTGCCAGCAGCCCCCCTTATGTGCCAGTAGCCAGTATCCCCCCTTATGTGCCAGCAGCCCCCCTTATGTCTGTGCCAGCCCAGCAGCCCCCTTATGTCTGTGCCAGCCCAGCAGCCCCCCTTTCGTGCCAGGATTGTCATTTTTACATATAAAAAAAATAATAATAATAAACTTATACTTACCTCCTCCAGGATGCGATGCAGGCCTCTTCCGGCCTGTGTCCCTCGCTGGCTCAGGCGGCGCGATGACGTCATCGAGCCGCGACCGGCCTCTGATAGGCTGCCGGCCTAGTGCTGGCAGCCTATCAGAGGGACAGGGAGGGGACACAACTCTCCCTGCCCGGCCGCATTACAGACATTTGTATCGCTGTCCTGAGGACGGCGATACAGATGAGATGACTTTGGAGATGAGCGCTTCCACAATGGAAGCGCAGCGCTCATCTCCTGCTGTGCCCTGCCGGCGCCCCCCTTCTGACAGCGCCCCGGGCGGCTGCCCGGCCCGCCCGCCCCAAGAAACGGCCCTGTATATTCTATTGGAAGACAAAATAGTAGGCCCTCTTTTGAGTCCTGAGCCAAAGATTACATATACTAAGGCAAATAATCTTGCATCCACTGTGGCCCCTACGGTAAAAAAGACCCTTAAAAAATCAAATGGATCCAACTGGTTAACCACAAAAGGCTTCTTTAGATGTGGTCAGTGTAACAACTGTAAAATTACCTCTTTCCCTAAGAAGACTTTGGAGGTCAGTTCCACACAGAATGCATTTAAATTATCTATTAGGGATGCTTTGACATGCAACTCCAGTGATGTGATATATCTCCTCAAGTGTGCATGTCATAAACAATATATTGGGAGGACGAAGAGATTGTTCAAGAAAAGAGTGGCAGAACATATTTCCAATATAAAGAAGGGCTATGAACTACACTCTCTCTCTAGTCACTTTAAGCAGGTGCACAATTGTGATCCATCATCCCTCAAATTTTATGCGTTAGAAAAAGTGAAATGTCCATGAAGAGGTGGTAATCATATTAGACATATGTCCAGACAGGAATCAAGGAGAATCTTTGAGTTTGATTCACTGTTACCAAAAGGCCTTAATGCTGAAATTTAACTATTTGTTTTTTTGTGAGAGTGGGGGCGTGTCCTGTGGTGATGTGGGGTCGAAGTCAGGCTGTCTATCAGCACTTTGACCCCGCCTCCCTATGGGACTCTCCCCCCTAGTCTACACAACTCACAACGAACATATTGATGAAGATCTCTATATGTGAATATATATGCGGCTTTATATTGTGCGTTTTTTTGAATTGTTTGTATTTTAGGAATTTTATCATTTTTAGGAATTTTATCGTATATGTTTTATTGTATACATAATCATTAATGTACAGTACAGACCAAAAGTTTGGACACACCTTCTCATTCAAAGAGTTTTCTTTATTTTCATGACTATGAAGGCATCAAAACTATGAATTAACACATGTGGAATTATATACATAACAAATAAGTGTGAAACAACTGAAAATATGTCATATTCTAGGTTCTTCAAAGTAGCCACCTTTTGCTTTGATTACTGCTTTGCACACTCTTGGCATTCTCTTGATGAGCTTCAAGAGGTAGTCCCCTGAAATGGTCTTCCAACAGTCTTGAAGGAGTTCCCAGGGATGCTTAGCACTTGTTGGCCCTTTTGCCTTCACTCTGCGGTCCAGCTCATCCCAAACCATCTCGATTGGGTTCAGGTCCGGTGACTGTGGAGGCCAGGTCATCTGGCGCAGCACCCCATCACTCTCCTTCATGGTCAAATAGCCCTTACTTTCAAAGTTTTCCCAATTTTTCGGCTGACTGACTGACCTTCATTTCTTAAAGTAATGATGGCCACTCGTTTTTCTTTACTTAGCTGCTTTTCTCTTGCCATAATACAAATTCTAACAGTCTATTCAGTAGGACTATCAGCTGTGTATCCACCTGACTTCTCCTCAACGCAACTGATGGTCCCAACCCCATTTATAAGGCAAGAAATCCTACTTATTAAACCTGACAGGGCACACCTGTGAAGTGAAAACCATTTCAGGGGACTACCTCTTGAAGCTCATCAAGAGAATGCCAAGAGTGTGCAAAGCAGTAATCAAAGCAAAAGGTGGCTACTTTGAAGAACCTAGAATATGACATATTTTCAGTTGTTTCACACTTGTTTGTTATGTATATAATTCCACATGTGTTAATTCATAGTTTTGATGCCTTCAGTGTGAATCTACAATTTTCATAGTCATGAAAATAAAGAAAACTCTTTGAATGAGAAAGTGTGTCCAAACTTTTGGTCTGTACTGTATATGGGGATTAATATTATTATATATTCTCCAAGAAATGGCCAAGCAATATATTATTGTATGTTGGGGTAATAAATCCAGATCCAGGTTTTTGAACAACTGAACATTCCAGATACGGCAGGATATATAAAGCCCTCACAATTAGTCCAGTTTGATGAAGGGGTGTATACCCTGAAACGCGTTTGGTGCCGTACTGGACTCTCATGAATGAGATATAAATGATTTATGGAAACCTGATACTACACCCCCATAGATACCTGCATCTCTGGAATTGAATGAGAGGCGGAGGGAAAGTACGACCCAGGAGACTGGAGACGCTCTCCAGGAAGCGGCTACAGAGTCACGTGGGACGCTACTTTTGACTCGGACACCACGCGGTACGCCGCGATAGGTAACAGCCACACTGAATGCCGTGTCGGGGGGACTGACAGAAGAAACCCACAGGACATAGCCGGAGAATCCAGGAGCGGTAATGTACATGACAAGTACAATTAAGACCGTGCATTGAGGAAAGCTTATCCGCTACATATTAGACTAATCCTGCTACTCACCATTTGCGTTGTTTCCCATACTTATTTGGAGTGTTTGGGACAGAGCAGGTGCTTGTAACATATGAGAGACACTGTACCAAGTATGGACTCACTGGTTTTATACAAGCAACATTGTAACATTGTGTATTGAAGCTCACTCCTATCATAACTATCCTGCGAGTAGCCATTTGTTGTCCACTTACAACAACTTGGAGCTTTGACGTAGCAGGCTTGTGCAGCGTATGAGGGATATTAATACCCCACAAGTGTGAATCTACGGGCTATATACCAGATGTGGATATATATGGTTATTAAAGTCTAGTTAGCAGGTCGGACATTTTAGGCAGTTTGCAGTTTTATCCCATTGGTTTTATTTCTGCTATTTTAATTGTTTTATTATTGTGTGATATCGATGCAATTCCTGTAATCCTTTAAGTGGATTTCCGTTTAATAAATTTCCATATATTCCCATATAGTGAGTGCCCTTCTCCAATCCATTCTTTACTAATTATACTTAATTGTGCCCTGCTGCACTGTGTGAGAGAAGCTACACAAGAACCTTGTTGGGTCCATGCCTCGGCCTACTTTGTACCTCTCTTATTGCAACTAATAGTTTCCTATATTAATAAATAAATATATTTTCCACTGTTCAACGGATGGGTCCTCCTAATCCTTCCCACGACTATAATAAATCATTTTATTGTCCCAGGACACATTTTTATATGTGGAAGGGGTTTTCAGAGATTCTGATGTTGATGACCTATCCTCAGGAATTGCAGGGGGTCCGACACCTGGGTCCTCTAGGGATAGGTTAGGTCATCAGTATCAAAATCTCGGAATCTGAGGATAGGTCATCAATATTAGAAAATCAGAAAACGCCTTTAATATATATAAATGTATCCAGGGACAATAAAATCATTTATTATAATCATGGGAAGGAATAGGGTCAATAGTTGCACAATGGAAAACATAACGTTATTATATGGGACACTTTTATTTGTAATGTTTTCGCCTTGTGCTATTAATTTATTTTCCTGTATTTAGCCCTTTTTTTGAGGCAACTTGCCAATGCTATGTTTTAGATGCGAGGTGTCTGTGATAGTGTTGGTTATAGCAAGCGCCTCACATGAAGAATTGTATTTAGCCAACTGTCTCGTCACCACCCCCCAAGATCCTCTATGCAGCCACCCCCACCGCATCCTTTTCTCCTTTATTGCATCTTACAACACTGATAAGATACTGATCTTTTATAGAAACTGGCATTGTAGCAATTTTCTCCTGCGCTGTTCGGCAGTTGCTAGACATTGTTCACTGTGACCTTATAAACATTAAAATCTCCAGCAAAATCGGATGAGAGTTAATGGGATAATACGTTACGCTGGGTCACAAAGGATGGTGACTATGGTGAGCAAGATGCGTCAGATCTAGACACAAAGTAACCTCCATTTATTGTAGGCACTGTTTTTTTTCTTTAAGCGACAAGGTCCTGATGTGTTTTTAGTCTTCTATTCTAGAGATACACAGTATAAACTAAGGTATGTACGTGCTTATTCTTACATTTTTAGCGTTTGGTTGTTAAAAGGCAATATTGGAGAATTTTCTCAACAATTTTTTTTTTGCAAAAATAAAGTTAAAGGGACAGCCTATTTGTAAATATTCTAGGTAATAGAATATAGAATAGGTTGTAACATACTAATTGGGCACCTTCCTTATTAGTTTCCTTCTACACTCTGTAGGTCCTCTATTTGTTGTGCCCTGTTTGTATTGTATATGGTATTAGATTGGCCGCCAGGGAGAGGGTGTTTTTTTTATCTTTTTCTGTGTATAAATTTAGACACTTTTTAATGTTTTTTTATTATATTACTAATAAAAATTATCTGTTTTTAACCGCCTCCGGACCGCCTAACGCAGGATCGCGTTCCGGAGGTGGCAGCCCTGCGCAGAGTCACGCATATATGCGTCATCTCGCGATGGCCGAGATTTCCTGTGAACGCGCGCACACAGGCGCTGATCTCCAGCCTGCCAGCGGCGATCGTTCGCTGGCAGGCTGGAGATGTGTTTTTTTTAACCCCTAACAGGTATATTAGACGCTGTTTTGATAACAGCGTCTAATATACCTGCTACCTGGTCCTCTGGTGGTCCCCTTTGTTTGGATCGACCACCAGAGGACAAAGGTAGCTCAGTAAAGTAGCACCAAGCACCACTACACTACACTACACCCCCCCCCCCCGTCACTTATTAACCCCTTATAAGCCCCTGATCACCCCTGATCACCCCATATAGACTCCCTGATCACCCCCCTGTCATTGATTACCCCCCTGTCATTGATCAACCCCCTGTAAAGCTCCATTCAGACGTCCGCATGATTTTTACGGATCCACTGATAGATGGATCGGATCCGCAAAACGCATCCGGACGTCTGAATGAAGCCTTACTGGGGCATGATCAATGACTGTGGTGATCACCCCATATAGACTCCCTGATCACCCCCCTGTAAAGCTCTATTCAGATGTCCGCATGATTTTTACGGATGCACTGATAGATGGATCCGATCCGCAAAACGCATCCGGACGTCTGAATGAAGCCTTACAGGGGCATGATCAATGACTGTGGTGATCACCCCCCTGTCATTGATTACCCCCCTGTCATTGATTACCCCCCTGTAAAGCTCCATTCAGATGTCCGCATGATTTTTACGGATGCACTGATAGATGGATCCGATCCGCAAAACGCATCCGGACGTCTGAATGAAGCCTTACAGGGGCATGATCAATGACTGTGGTGATCACCCCATATAGACTCCCTGATCACCCCCCTGTCATTGATCACCCCCCCTGTCATTGATCACCCCCCCTGTCATTGATCACCCCCCCTGTCATTGATCACCCCCCCTGTCATTGATCACCACCCCTGTCATTGATCACCCCCCTGTCATTGATAACCCCCCTGTCATTGATCACCCCCCCTGTCATTGATCACCCCCCCTGTCATTGATCACCCCCCTGTCATTGATCACCCCTCTGTAAGGCTCCATTCAGACATTTTTTTGGCCCAAGTTAGCGGAATAATTTTTTTTTTTTCTTACAAAGTCTCATATTCCACTAACTTGTGTCAAAAAATAAAATCTCACATGAACTCACCATACCCCTCACGGAATCCAAATGCGTAAAATTTTTTAGACATTTATATTCCAGACTTCTTCTCACGCTTTAGGGCCCCTAGAATGCCAGGGCAGTATAAATACCCCACATGTGACCCCATTTCGGAAAGAAGACACCCCCAGGTATTCCGTGAGGGGCATATTGAGTCCATGAAAGATTGAAATTTTTGTCCCAAGTTAGCAGAACGGGAGACTTTGTGAGAAAAAAATTAAAAATATCAATTTCCGCTAACTTGTGCCAAAAAAAAAAAAATTCTATGAACTCGCCATGCCCCTCATTGAATACCTTGGGGTGTCTTATTTCCAAAATGGGGTCACATGTGGGGTATTTATACTGCCCTGGCATTCTAGGGGCCCCAAAGCGTGAGAAGAAGTCTGGTATCCAAATGTCTAAAAATGCCCTCCTAAAAGGAATTTGGGCACCTTTGCGCATCTAGGCTGCAAAAAAGTGTCACACATCTGGTATCGCCGTACTCAGGAGAAGTTGGGGAATGTGTTTTGGGGTGTCATTTTACATATACCCATGCTGGGTGAGAGAAATATCTTGGTCAAATGCCAACTTTGTATAAAAAAATGGGAAAAGTTGTCTTTTGCCAAGATATTTCTCTCACCCAGCAAAGGTATATGTAAAATGACACCCCAAAACACATTCCCCAACTTCTCCCGAGTATGGAGATACCACATGTGTGACACTTTTTTGCAGCCTAGGTGGGCAAAGGGGCCCATATTCCAAAGAGCACCTTTAGGATTTCACAGGTCATTTACCTACTTACCACACATTAGGGCCCCTGGAAAATGCCAGGGCAGTATAACTACCCCACAAGTGACCCCATTTTGGAAAGAAGACACCCCAAGGTATTCCGTGAGGGGCATGGCGAGTTCCTAGAATTTTTTATTTTTTGTCACAAGTTAGTGGAAAATGATGATTTTTTTTTTTTTTTTTTCATACAAAGTCTCATATTCCACTAACTTGTGACAAAAAATAAAAACTTCCATGAACTCACTATGCCCATCAGCGAATACCTTGGGGTCTCTTCTTTCCAAAATGGGGTCACTTGTGGGGTAGTTATACTGCCCTGGCATTCTAGGGGCCCAAATGTGTGGTAAGGAGTTTGAAATCAAATTCTGTAAAAAATGACCTGTGAAATCCGAAAGGTGCTCTTTGGAATATGGGCACCTTTGCCCACCTAGGCTGCAAAAAAGTGTCACACATCTGGTATCGCCGTACTCAGGAGAAGTTGGGGAATGTGTTTTGGGGTGTCATTTTACATATACCCATGCTGGGTGAGATAAATATCTTGGCAAAAGACAACTTTTCCCATTTTTTTATACAAAGTTGGCATTTGACCAAGATATTTATCTCACCCAGCATGGGTATATGTAAAATGACACCCTAAAACACATTCCCCACCTTCTCCTGAGTGCGGCAATACCAGATGTGTGACACTTTTTTGCAGCCTAGGTGGGCAAAGGGGCCCATATTCCAAAGAGCACCTTTCGGATTTCACAGGTCATTTTTTACAGAATTTGATTTCAAACTCCTTACCACACATTTGGGCCCCTAGAATGCCAGGGCAGTATAACTACCCCACAAGTGACCCCATTTTGGAAAGAAGAGACCCCAAGGTATTCGCTGATGGGCATAGTGAGTTCATGGAAGTTTTTATTTTTTGTCACAAGTTAGTGGAATATGAGACTTTGTATGAAAAAAAAAAAAAAAAAAAAAATCATCATTTTCCACTAACTTGTGACAAAAAATAAAAAATTCTAGGAACTTGCCATGCCCCTCACGGAATACCTTGGGGTATCTTCTTTCCAAAATGGGGTCACTTGTGGGGTAGTTATACTGCCCTGGCATTCTAGGGGCCCAAATGTGTGGTAAGGAGTTTGAAATCAAATTCTGTAAAAAATGACCTGTGAAATCCGAAAGGTGCTCTTTGGAATATGGGCCCCTTTGCCCACCTAGGCTGCAAAAAAGTGTCACACATCTGGTATCTCCGTACTCAGGAGAAGGTGGGGAATGTGTTTTGGGGTGTCATTTTACATATACCCATGCTGGGTGAGAGAAATATCTTGGCAAAAGACAACTTTTCCCATTTTTTTATACAAAGTTGGCATTTGACCAAGATATTTATCTCACCCAGCATGGGTATATGTAAAAAGACACCCCAAAACACATTCCCCACCTTCTCCTGAGTACGGAGATACCAGATGTGTGACACTTTTTTGCAGCTTAGGTGGGCAAAGGGGCCCATATTCCAAAGAGCACCTTTCGGATTTCACAGGTCATTTTTTACAGAATTTGATTTCAAACTCCTTACCACACATTTGGGCCCCTAGAATGCCAGGGCAGTATAACCACCCCACAAGTGACCCCATTTTGGAAAGAAGAGACCCCAAGGTATTTTGTGATGGGCATAGTGAGTTTATAGAAGTTTTTATTTTTTGTCACAAGTTAGTGGAATATGAGACTTTGTAAGAAAAAAAAAAAAAATCATCATTTTCCGCTAACTTGTGACAAAAAATAAAAAGTTCTATGAACTCACTATGCCCATCAGCGAATACCTTAGGGTGTGTACTTTCCGAAATGGGGTCATTTGTGGGGTGTTTGTACTGTCTGGCCATTGTAGAACCTCAGGAAACATGACAGGTGCTCAGAAAGTCAGAGCTGCTTCAAAAAGCGCAAATTCACATTTTTGTACCATAGTTTGTAAACGCTATAACTTTTACCCAAACCATTTTTTTTTTACCCAAACATTTTTTTTTTATCAAAGACATGTAGAACTATAAATTTAGAGCAAAATTTCTATATGGATCTCGTTTTTTTTGCAAAATTTTACAACTGAAAGTGAAAAATGTCATTTTTTTGCAAAAAAATCGTTAAATTTCGATTAATAACAAAAAAGTAAAAATGTCAGCAGCAATGAAATACCACCAAATGAAAGCTCTATTAGTGAGAAGAAAAGGAGGTAAAATTCATTTGGGTGGTAAGTTGCATGACCGAGCAATAAACGGTGAAAGTAGTGTAGGTCAGAAGTGTAAAAAGTGGCCTGGTCTTTCAGGGTGTTTAAGCACTGGGGGCTGAAGTGGTTAAAGGGGTTACGCCATGATTGATGTAAAAAATGAAAATCAGACATCATATAGTACATGACAATCTATTTCTAACAAAGCTAGAACCAGCGTGTCCTTTCTGCTGCAGCTCTCTCCCTGTAACTGCCAGTGTCATGCCTTCAGCAAGTTTATTGTTAATTTATGCATAACTTCCATACATAGTTAAGGCTATTTTCACACTCGCGTTTTGGCTTTCCGTTTGTGAGATCCGTTCAGGGCTCTCACAAACGGTCCAAAACGGATCCGTTTTGCCCCAATGCAATCTGAATTGAAAAGGATCCGCTCAGAATCCATCAGTTTGCCTCCGTTCCATCTCCATTCCGCTCTGGAAGCCAACACCAAAACGCTGCCTGCAGCGTTTTGCTGTCCGCTTGACGAAACTGAGCCAAACAAATCCGTCCTGGCACACAATGTGAGTCAATGGGGATGAATCCGATTTCTCTGGCACAATAGAAAACGGATCCGTCTCCCATTGACTTTCAATGGAGTTCATGATGTCTATGTTACAGATAATACAAACGGATGCGTTCATGACAGATGCATGCGGTT
The DNA here is from genome assembly GCF_905171765.1 of Bufo bufo. Taxonomy (NCBI): domain Eukaryota; kingdom Metazoa; phylum Chordata; class Amphibia; order Anura; family Bufonidae; genus Bufo; species Bufo bufo. The sequence continues at coordinate 39,715,366 of NC_053397.1, read as the reverse complement.
GTATTATTGAAACGGATCCGTTTTTGCAGACCCATGACGGATCCGCCCAAAACGTGAGTGTGAAAGTAACCTAATGTGTTTTCTATATCATTCTCTGTTGATTGTGTAACAGCTCCATCTAGTGGCCATTTTACTTACAATTGCAGCTACTCACACTACAAGTTTGGTCTACTTCAGCTTCCATATCTTAGTGACATCATCATCTCTGCACATAGCAGCCATTTTCTTCATTCACAGTCATCACTGTCTGAGGATAGCACATGGCTTGGAAGTCTCTTGAGTCATCCTCTACATCTAAGCTCACAGTAGCATCGCTGGTATGTCACATAGTCACATTACAGCCTGTTTGTATATGTACTTTGCATATCCTTTTCCTCTCCTTTATAGCAGCTTATAGTTAGCAGCTAGGGACCATGCTTGTTATGCAGTTATGCATCTGTGTTTTACCACGCATTTACATCCTTGCAATAAAGATAAAGTTGGACGTTACTCCATTGTCAATTCATTGCCGGGATAAGGTTTAGCTGTCTGTCAAGCTATGTACCTTCACACATAAGGAGGACAGAACAGCCAGCTTCTAACAGAATATATGGCTGGTGGCAGTTGAAGATTTAAACTGAGCACGTTCGACCAGCTTAGTTAGATGGACAACAGAAAAAAGGAAAAGAACAAACAGCAGGTGGCGCTATACAAATACATTTTATTAAATACCTTAACAGCTATATTAGATGTTTAATTACATGGAAGTGCAAAAGTATTCAGATCCAGGTGCTGGTTTGAAAAAAGTTAAATATGTTTCATGGCAGAACCCCTATTGGCAAATTATGGTGATTCTTTGTAGGAGTTAGTAGCTAGGTGCCTAAAAAGCATATTATTTATGTATCCTAATTTTTTGGGATTGGTGTTGAGGCTGCACAACTACACTGAGCAAAAATATAAACGCAATACTTTCGGATTTGCTCCCCTTCTGTTTATATGGGAAAATTAATTTACAAACTACAATCTCACTGTAATGAATAATTAATCTTATGTCCATTTTTATTCACTTGGTTCCGTAATGGCAACCGATATTAAAATGAAAAAGTACACTGAGCAAAAATATAAACACAACACTTTCGGTTTTGCTCCCATTTTGCATGAGCTGAACTCAAAGATCTGAAACATTTTCTACATACACAAAAGACCCATTACTCTCAAATATTGTTCACAAATCTGTCTAAATCTGTGTTAGTGAGCACTTCTCCTTTGCCAAGATAATCCATCCCACCTCACAATAGAGATGTCGCGCACATAAAATTATCCGTTCGCGAACGGCGAACACGAATTACTGCAAATGTTCGTGAACGGGCGAACCGCCATAGACTTCAATAGACAGGCGAATTTTAAAACCCACAGGGACTCTTTCTGGCCACAATAGTGATGGAAAAGTTGTTTCAAGGGGACTAACACCTGGACTGTGGCATGCCGGAGGGGGATCCATGGCAAAACTCCCATGGAAGATTACGTAGTTGACCTAGAGTGTGGTAAGTTGAATTCGCAATGCGATTAATATAACCTGTATTAATCGCATTGCGATTACAACTTAGGTCTGAGTTCATAATGGTTGTATTGGTCGCGCCGTCACGTGGTAAAGGGGGACGGGGGTGTGACTCACTGCAGCCTGGTGAGTGGTGGGGCGCCGCGGCCGCTGCCCTGCAGGAGTCTCTGGTGCCGGGAGGAGGAGGTAGGTAGAGCGGCTCTGACTTTATAGACCAAATTATTTTAATAATACCCCAATAATAATAAGTTAATAACCTAACCCCATTCATAAATTACTGTGGATTATTATAGAGACGGCCCCAGGCCAGGAGACATAAGGGGTTGGGTTGAACTGTGGGCTAGGGGCCACATTTACTAATCTTAGCTCAGGGGGGCCAAAATAAATATAGACCCGCATGGTGTGGACTGGTCATTTTTACTAAGGAATATAGTTTAAACGTTTATGTGCAAAAGAGAAAATAAGAAGTCAGCTCCAATCAGATATCTGCACATAGACCAAGACTCTGGGTCTATGCAGATATCTGATTGGAGCTGACTTAGTGACTTCTTTTTTTCTCTCTATCTCTTTATTATGGCTTTGGGGGGGGGGGGCAGGGGTGACACCATTTTCTACCGCACCGGGTGACACCAGCCATAGCAACGCCACTGTAACCATTAGGAACCCAGCTCTAAGTTGAATTCGCAATGCGATTAATATAACCTGCATTAATCGCATTGCGATTACAACTTAGATCTGAGTTCCTAATGGTTGTATTGCAAGAATTGACGAATATAACGGATATAGCACTATATTCTCAATCTTCGTTATATTCTAGCAATACAACAACTGATCTCATGGAGGTGAACATGCTGGATGTGGAGGTCCTGGGCTGGTGTGGTAACACGTGGTCTGCGGTTGTGAGGCCGGTTAGATGTACTGCCAAATTATCTGAAACACCTTTGGAGACGGCTTATGGTAGAGAAATGAACATTCATTGCACGGGCAACAGCTCTGGTAGACATTCCTGCAGTCAGCATGCCAATTGCACGCTCCCTCAAACGTTGCGACATCTGTGGCATTGCGCTGTGTGATCAAACTGCACATTTCAGAGTGGTCTTTTATTGTGGGCAGTCTAAGGCACACCTGTGCAATATTCATGCTGTCTAATCAGCACCTAGATATGCCACACCTGTGAGGTGGGATGGATTATCTTGGCAAGGGAGAAGTGCTCACTAACACAGATTTAGACAGATTTGTGAACAATATTTGAGAGTAATGGGTCTTTTGTGTATGTAGAAAATGTTTCAGATCTTTGAGTTCAGCTCATGCAAAATGGGAGCAAAACCGAAAGTGTTGCGTTTATATTTTTGCTCAGTGTAATTTTTCATTTTAATATCGGTTGCCATTACGGAACCAAGTGAATAAAAATGGACATAAGATTAATTATTCATCACAGTGAGATTGTAGTTTGTAAATTAATTTTCCCATATAAACAGAAGGGAAATTGTGTGTAATTATTTTCATTATGTTTCCAGGCGTTATTCCTTTCTTCTGTCTAATTTGTGAAAAAAACTGTCCACCATTGAAGACACTATGAATTATACAAATGGTCTTTCTATTGCAGTCATAAATAGGAAGGTGTCTGGTGTGCAGCTAAGTTAGATACTAGGAAAAGTTTGTAATCTGTTGTAGTCCTGACTCAAAATTGGCCTTAAAGGGGTAACACCCCCCCCCCTTCTTTTGGCAGACCTGCAAAGGGAAGTATACAGTACTTACTTGTCCCACAGCCTCGGCTACGTCGCTTGGGTCCCTCGATGTCAGCGTCTGCTTTGACACCGCTGCACCCAGTTAGAGATTAGCTGCAGCGGTGTCAAAGTGGATGTTGACAGTGGGGTGAGGCAGCCGAGGCTGTGAAGGAGCCAGGGCCCAGCACCAGGGAGCAGGTAAGTACGCTTTCCTTACCCAGGAGGGGTGGGAGATGGCAATACCTGCCTCAAAGGTCGCCAACCTCTTTAAGTTGACCATATACATGAGATAACTGTTGAGCAAGGGCTAGTTCGGTCAATTGCCGATCTTCCTTTATTTAGCAGCCGATCTCCCAATCCTCCCATACATATGAATGATCACCCAAGCATACATATGTATTGCAAGGGAAAGGGGAGAAAGTTGCTCCTGCTGATGAAATAGTTGATCCTTATCAACCCCATCGGCCATCGAGGGAGAGTTGGGATGTCTGATGCATATTACTTCATCAGACCAATCAAAATCTGCGTGTATGGCAGATTCACATGTTTGGCCAGTTTTAGTCCTTATGTTTTATGGATCTATAATATGGCACTCATAGCCTGTTAAAGGGCCATACTGTACCTCTTTTATATGAAGGCAGGGGACTTAAAGTGGTACTGGAAAAAATGAGAAGTGGCCCCATATTGTAGAAGGGTCCAAAATGACCAAAGATCGGCCAACCCAAGTAGGCAGGGAGAACAGAAGTAGACGTGGCAAGAAATACTGTAGTATAGCAAAAAATACTGCCTCAGTAAAACAAAATACCACTGTGCAGCAGGAAATACCACTCCAGCAGAACCAAATACCACAATGCAGCATAAAATACTGACAACCCCTCTGCAGTTTTCAACTGTATCACCGTCATGAGGATGGCGATACAGTTGAATTCAGGAGGGCTCCTGCGGCCACCGGCCAGGTGCATAAGTACACAATTCTCCTAGCATTAATTCATTAACATTGAGAGCATCAGATCAATATGTACCTGGATGGCAGCAATGAGAAGATCTCCGGTGGCCCCTTGTGCATCGTCCCACTGGGAAATTTCTTTGTAGGGTCTATGGCCAGTCCGCCCATGTATGAAGCTTATATGGTGGTGTTAACTGCTGAGATCATTGCTTCTAGGAGAGAAATGCAAGACTTGTATATGACAATTATTGCACAAATAACTGTTCTTACATTTCACAAACCCATCTTTAGCGATGATTACGTCCTAGTCATTCAATTCTCACTTTGTGCAAAAGGGATTGGAAGGATTATATCCAGTATGTAATACAGGCTGTGTTGCAGTGTAATGTTCCCTTAATGTTGATCTAAAGCAACATGATGAAGCTTGTCTATAGCTACAAAGTGAGACACTTCATGGCAGACGGCCAGACGTAAATCATCATAGAGTAAAAACAGACACTCTTTGTCTATTAAAGAAATATATCTAGCACTGTGGATATGGAAATATATTATACAGAGCTCTCCAGGAATGTCCAGCACTGTCCTATCCTTATGTGAGGGTTTGGTCCACAAAATCTCTACTGACCATCAAGACAAAGGAGCTGCAGATCGTGCTGGAGTGCTGTGGCCCTTCAATGTCCTCTCATGGGCAGCACAGTGGCTCCCTGGTTAGCACTGGTGCCTTGTGGTCCTAGGTTTGAATCCCACCAAGGAAAACCTTTGCATACAGTTTGTTTGTTCTCCCTGTGTTTCTGTGGATTTCCTCCGGGTTCTCCGGTTTCCTCCCACGCTCCAAAGATATACTGATAGGGAACTTAGATTGTGAGCTCCACTGAAGACAACAAGCATTGATAATATCTGTAAAGGTCTGCAGAATATGTCGGCGCTATATAAGTGAGTAAAATCAATAAATTCCAGATGCAGAGAAGTGTCCACACACTGTCTTAAAGAGGACCTTTCACCGATCCTGAAATTGTGAACTAAGTATACAGACATGTAGAGCGGCGCCCAGGGATCTCACTGCACTTACTATTATCCCTGGGCGCCGCTCCGTTCTCCCGTTATGTCCTCCGGTATGTTCGGGGACTTGGTTATAGTAGGCGGGTTCTGCTGGGTGTCTCCTTCTCCTAGGCTGTAGCGCTGGCCAATCGCATCGCAGAGCTCACAGCCTGGGAGAAAAAAACCTCCCAGGCTGTAAGCTCTGCGCTGTGATTGGCCAGCGCTACAGCCTAGGAGAAGGAGACGCCCAGCAGAACCCGCCTACTATAACCAAGTCCCCTAAGTCTCCGCCTACTATAACCAAGTCCCCGAACATACCGGAGGACATAACGGGAGAACGGAGCGGCGCCCAGGGATAATAGTAAGTGCAGTGAGATCCCTGGGCGCCGCTCTACATGTCTGTATACTTAGTTCACAATTTCAGGATCGGTGAAAGGTCCTCTTTAACCTGGTCATGCAGCTCAGCCCCATTACTGTGGGACTGATCTTAGGTTTGCCACTTTTCCACCAAAAACTACCAGCCAAATTAAAAGAGAATGTTCTCTTGGAGGCATGGCTTCAGATGCAGATTACTTTATCATTTAATATCCCTGTAGTGGCACATGGGAAGTTACTGGTCTAAAGATACTGGAATCAAAGAGTTTTTTTTTTTGGTGGGCTAGGACAGCAAATGGTTAATATAATTATAAAACCAAAAGACAAAGAGATCCAGCGCTCCGTAAAATTACATTGCACTTGATTCCATCTTCAACATCCATAATTAATATAATATAATAATATAATTATCCCTGGCGACATATCATAGTGAAGGTTTTAATGAGTGCCTTTCTGGTGGTCTAGGGCCGCAAAAGGTTAATGTTGGCATCCCTGGTGGTTTAGATGACTAAAGAGTTATTGTGAGAGGCAATAATGTGTTAAGATGGCCATACACATTAATATAAAGTTGCTAAAATCTTACAGTTTCAAAATGATTCATTATTGGGTATAATTGAATGAACATTTAGACTGAAAAGAGTCGGCCATGTTTGAAATTTTTGGCCGACAAAAAAGATGAAAGACCTTTTTTGAAAGAGAGATGCTTCACTTGTGGCCTGGTGTCACTGAACACGTACGTATGGCCAGTTTGAACAACTCTAGGGGCCAATATGGACTAAAATGTGTATGGCTGTCACCCAATCGTTCAGTCATCAACCTTCATCAACGTAACGTGTATGACCACCTTTAATGTCTGCCTAGTGGCCTAGTGTGATCAAGAAGTTAATTATACCTGGTGTTACCCATCTCCCTAGGCTCTAGTAATGTCTAATATCTTATAGGAAATTGAATGCTATGATCTAATCGCATCCAGTTTCTTGTTACTTCTTAGCAAAGTTCAGAGAGATCAAGGGAGGAGAGAGAAGATTCTTGGTGATCATCTGCAGTAAAGAGACCTTTAGGCCCCTTTCACACGGGGCGAGATTTCCGCGCGGGTGCAATACGTGAGGTGAACGCATTGTACCCGCACTGAATCCGGACCCATTCATTCCTATGGGGCTGTGCACATGAGCAGTGATTTTCACAGCATGCTCCTCTTTGTGTGTTTTTCACGTAACGCAGGCCCCATAGAAATGAATGGGGTTGCGTGAAAATCGCAAGCATCCGCAAGCAAGTGCGGATGCGGTGCGATATTCACGCACGGCTGCTAGGTGACGATCGGGATGGGGACCCGATCATTATTATTTTCCCTTATGACATAGTTATAGGGGAAAATAATAGCATTCTGAATACAGAATGCATAGTACAATAGGGCTGGAGGGGTTAAAAAAAATAAAAAATAATTTAACTCACCTTAATCCACTTATTCGCGCAGCCGGCATCTCTTCTGTCTTCTTTTGTGAGGAATCGGACCTTTGATGACGTCACTACGTTCATCACATGGTCTGTCACATGATCCATCACCATGGTAAAAGATCATGTGACGGACCATATGATGAGCGTAGTGACGTCATCAAAGGTCCTATTCTTCACAGAACAAGACAGAAGAGATGTCGGCTGCGCGAACAAGTGGATTAAGGTGAGTTAAATTTTTTTTTTATTTTTTTTAACCCCTCCAGCCCTATTGTACTATGCATTCTGTATTCAGAATGCTATTATTTTCCCTTATAACCATGTTATAAGGGAAAATAATACAATCTACAGAACCTTGAACCCAAACCTGAACTTCTGTGAAAAAGTTTGGGTCTGGGTACCACATTCAGTTTTTTATCACACGCGTGCAAAACGCAATGCACCGGGATGCATCCGGACCTCATCCGGACACGCTCGTCTGCAAGGGGCCTTACACCTGCCAATGCATAGGCAATGATTGGGAATGCAGAGTTTACTCATTGATGCAGCTATGATCTCTTCTTAATTGACCATTAAGTAGAGATCATAGCTGCATTTACAGCAGCAATCATCTCATCTGTAGGGGAAAGAATCATCGCAACCGCAATCACTGATCCCCATAGAGAATCATTGCACATTCACAAGAAATTCTTGTTTACCCAGGACGATCTGCTGCCAGCAAAAGATGATTTAATGTGCTACAGGATATGATAACATATGATCACCTGGTGAACAAGCATTTGTGAGTGATCAGTGCCACATTTGCACAATTAACAGGACAGAATGTTCCAAGGAATGCTTGTTCCCAATAATTGCCCTGATCATCAGCCTGTGTAAAAGAGTCTTAAGGGGAAAGCTCCCAAAGCCGATGCACATTTGCCAGTTTAAGGCCTCATGCACACGACCGTTGTGTGCATCCGTGGCCGTTGTTCCATTTTCCGTGATTTTCTGCGGACCCATTGACTTTCAATGGGTCAGTTGAAAACTCGGAAAATGCACCGCTGTTCATCCGCGGCCGTGATCCGTGTTTTCTGTCCGTCAAAAAAATAGGACCTGTCCTATTTTTTTGACGGACAACGGTTCACAGACCCATTCAAGTCAATGGGTCCGTGAAAAAACACGGATGCACACAAGATTGGCATCCGTGATCCGTGGCCGTTGGCAACTTTCACACAGACGGATCGCAGATCCGTCTGCATAAAAGCTTTTTCAGATTTCACTTCGTAGTGATGGGGACGCTTCAAGTTAGAATATACTGAGAACTGTGTACATGACTGCCCCCTGCTGCCTGGCAGCACCCGATCTTTTACAGGGGGCTGTGATCCGCACAATTAACCCCTCAGGTGCCGCACCTAAAGGGTAAATTGTGCGTATCATAGCCCCCTGTAAGAGATCAGGTGCTGCCAGGCAGGAGGGGGCAGTCATGTACACTGTTCGTAGGATATTCTAACTTGAAGTGTCCCCATCACCATGGGAACGCCTCTGTGTTAGAATATGCTGTCGGATATGAGTTTCACGATCTAACTCAAATCCGATGGTATATTCTAACATAGAGGCGTTCCCATGGTGATGGGGACGCTTCAAGTTAAAATATACCATCTGATTGGAGAAAACTCAGATCCTATGGTATATTAACTCCTGACTTTACATTGAAAGTCAATGGGAGATGGATCCGTTTGCAATTGCACCATATTGTGTCAACGTCAAACGGATCCGTCCACATTGACTTGCATTGTAAGTCAGGACGGATCCGTTTGGCTCCGCACGGCCAGGCGGACACCAAAACGACTTTTTTTTCATGTCCGTGGATCCTCCAAAAATCAAGGAAGACCCACGGACGAAAAAACGGTCACGGATCACGGACCTACGGACCCCGTTTTTGCGGACCTTAAAAAAAAACGGTCGTGTGCATGAGGCCAAAAGGTAATGCCAACCTCCTCCTAGTATCAATTAGCAGCCTGTTGACAACTCTAGCTGAAATACAGTAACAGGCACTTGGATAGTCCCTAAAATAAACCTTTAAAAAGTCACTTTTGAATAATTATTTATATTTTTAATATTTGTTATTTAATAAAGATATCTTCTGTATATTTGGAGTCCCATAGCTTTTTTGTATATGCAGATGTTGATACTTTCTGTGGACGGTGAGATTTTTGTAGGTTATTTTTTTTTTTAATCCCTAAAATAAACCTTTAAAGAGTCACTGTACTTTCACACAATTTAATTTCATTTAATAGAGATTGATATAACTAGCAAAATTCCATATCGCTTCATATAAAATATCTGCCTGCATCCACCTGAAGAAAATGCTGCAAAGTCATGGCCACTGGGGGTCTAATTTCCACCTCATTTTCAGTCCACTGCCTTAGAGCTACTGTATCTGAGATTGATAAAAGAAATGCTTTTACACAGCTTTTGAAGATTATAGGAGCCTCCTGTGTGTCTGTAAGTCTGATCTTCCCCTCCTTATCTGTTCCGTGAGCTCCGGGGCTGAAAACAAACATAGTGAAAAATAAGGAAAAGGACATCACAGCAGTACAGTGCTGGCAGATTTCACAGAAAGAAGACGCCTCCTGCTTGTGAGTGAAATGCATCTAGCTGTGCAGCTGAAACAGGGAATACAGTGGTTGAAAAAGATATTAGGGAAACCCAAAAACACCTGCTCTTTCTCAGTTATGATTGTACAAAGAAGCACAGGCATTATGCAAACCTTTTTTTGAAAACTCAGGTACACTTTAATTTTTAAGATCAGGTATTTCACTAGAACCAGAGTGATATGTGAATCTGGGTTGAAACCCTGAATATGATCTATTCACGTGAGACTCCTAGACTGATTTCCACAGCATGTCACATACCAGAGGGCAGAGACGCATCACTATAACATGTTAGCTGATAGAAAAATCTATATCCATTGAAGGAAACAAGAGCATTGCTGACTCCTCGGGGACATGTGCATTTAAAAGAAGGATCATCACTACGACCACTCACTTCATGACATCTTGCAGACTACTTACAAGAACCAGTCATAAACTATTCTGACATAACCCCTCTCCTCCTCTGGTCATTTCAGCTGTGAATATATTTTATTCGCACCGGGTATATTGTACTTTATATAAAACGCCTCCTCAGCTTGTGACAAAAGGCTTCCCTTTATTATAATGCAGCTATAGAATTATCCGTGTTCTGCACTGTTTCTATGTAACGCCTCATTACTATTCCAATGAATTAAAGCTTCTTCTTTTTTTTTTCCCTAGACTGTGTCTATGCAGCAGATTTCAGCAGAAGGAAACATGTCCCCGGCTGATGTGCGTGTACCGGAGACATGATCACATGCTTCTTTCAAGGTCTATATCAAAATGTGTATGTGGCAAATCCCTGGAGCAGGAAATCTAAGACCTTCTAGTTCTTGCCAGTCTAAACTCCTCTGGTCCTAAGGCAAGTATATGAAAGGCCGTATGCATCAGGACGCTTGCAGGATAGTCTATCACCATGGTGCTTACAGGCGCATTATAAAAAAATAATATCGTACAGTGAAGCTTCTACCGCTAGATTGTCAAAGTAGATGGGAATGTGAAGCTGAATTCATCCAGGGCAGGCCAGATGGCCTGTCTTCTCTCATAAAGTCATAGCACCCTTAAATCTCATACAAGCACAAACAGGGTTTAAAGAGAAAGAGCAAGATGAAAGCTATCACAGGGCTAAACATTAAAGAAGACCTGTAACCATGCTTGACATGTCTGTTTTAGTAACTACTCACATTCTCCATGTAATACAAGTTCTAAACCATTTATTCTTATGACTCTACGTTGTGTCTATTATTCCTTCTAGAAGTTACAAATTAATTATTAGCAGTTTTCAGTGAAGGTCCAGATGGGTGTTCCCAGTTGGGGGTTTGTAGCTGCACAGTTGGACACGACGCAATCAGTGCTGCTACTGTCAGACTGTGCAGGGACACACAAAACACAATTTGGGGATATACCCCCTTACCGGCTCTATCCGGGAACCACGATGTATGAAAAGCTGACGGCGTGTCACGGTGAGCAGAGACTCCTGATTCGAAGGTTGAGAAAAAACCAGCACCGCCGTATTCCAAACTGGTCACTTTATTTGTAGCAAAAAAGTAAACACTCAAGCAATTAAAAAAATCATCTTCTTGACGTGTTTCGGGCACCCAGGCCCTTTGTCAAAAGAATGGTATGATAATGAACATACAAAAGTTAAAATACACGTTTAGAAAATGTAATGACCGGCGTCACGCAAAGGGAGGGAAATTGGAAGGCCCTGTCCAAGGGAGAGGGAAAGGGGGTGACCCCTGACTCACCTTGCGACTGGCACCTGACTGCCCTGACGTCCCTAGACGGGTTCCTCACCCGTACGCCGATCACGTGCCTAAACCCTGGCTTTCCCTAAGATGAGCGCTATGTAGTGAACAGGGCGGTGGGATCACTAGTCCGCACCACTGACACTAAGAGGAAAACACCAAGGAGAGGACAGACAATACAGACAAACATATAATCCCAGGTGGGCGACAACAGCAGACCACCAAGGCCCAACAGGGATCCGGAGGGTAACACTCTGGAACAACAACCAGGGATCTCAGCTACTCAGCTCCAGTGGGTCAGTATAGAAGTCCAGGCAGGAAGCTCTATATCTGGCAACCAGAGAAGTGGGAGATGGGAATATAAGGAGGTTGGGATTTCTGGACAAGAAACAGCTGAGAAGGAGAAGCTACGGATCCCTGAGTGTGCCAAAAAGGATTGCAAGGCAAACCCAGAAAACTACCATTACGAAACAGCACTGTCTTTGTACATCGAACGCGCAGCCACCCGCTGCGACTTCCTGACCCCGGGTATAACGGAGTCAGACGTGGCTCTTGACACCCTCGTGACAGAAAATGGATCCACCTATCAGGACAAAATTCATTAACAGATGGGAGGCAACCTAATCAGGGGCTTAGCTAAAGGCTCATGGGCCCTGGTGCAAGAGTTCAGCTTGGGCCCCCCTTCCCTCCAACCTTCGTGCTGCATGAGGCAAAAATTGAAACTGCACCCCTCCTCCTTCATACCAAATTCTTAACTTAACCCCTTCTAACCAGCCAGAGGTGTAACGTGCATGCACTTTCTATAATACCAGTGTCGTCTTATGTGGGACAAGGGTCTTTGGGCCCCTCAGGCTCCTGGGCCCGGTAGCGACTGCTACCTCTGCACCCCCTATAGCTATGCCCCTGAACCTAATATTGAATCAGCCTCAGGGTAACAACCACGTGTGAATGGAATACACTTCAGTAAATCTTCAAAGCAAGCATATAGAGCACTGTTCAGACACACTCGAGGTGCTTTCGAAAAAACACACTAAAAACAAAAGCAATACATTGATATACATAAACCTGGCGACCGTTTCTTATCAGCCATGCATTTATATTTACCTCCCATATTTTTCAAATTAGCTTGCACTTTCTGCCATACAGATGAAAGAGACGACGAAAACCGTTCCTCTTCGGGAACCCCAGAAGACCCCCCCTCTTTGAAAGTACAGAATTAGGGATGAAAACCATATGCACCAAGAAATGGTGACTTGCCAGTAGATTCCTGACGGCAATTATTTATGGCAAACACTAGCTAACGGTAAATATGATGACCACACCTCTTGGTTTTCAGACACAAAACATCTTAGATATGTCTCAAGGTTTTGGTTGGTACGCTCAGTCTGTCCATTCGACTGAGGATGGAAAGCTGAGGAAAAGGACAAGTGTACCCCCAAACGGGAACAAAAAGCTTTCCAAAACTTATAAATAAACTGGGTTCCCCGATCCGAAACAACATCGGAAGGGACCCCGTGAAGCTTCACGATTTCACTGATGAATACCTGAGCAAGAGTCTTAGCATTAGGTAGTGCGGGTAACGCAATGAAGTGTACCATTTTGCTAAACCTGTCCACTACTACCAAGATAACTGTTTTACCCGCAGACAAAGGTAAGTCAGTGATAAAATCCATTGACAGATGTGTCCATGGCCTATTGGCAATGACAAGTGGCAATAAAGACCCTGCAGGACGTGTATGAGAACAAGAAGACACAAAATCCATTACATCCTGACGCAACCTTGGCCACCAAAAACGACGAGACAATAGCTCCAAGGTTGCTTTACTACCCGGGTGCCCAGCAAGTACCGAATTATCATGTTCCTTTAATAATTCGAGACGCAGGTTCAATGGTACAAACAATTTCTCTGAGGGGCAAGAGACCGGGGCGTCCCCCTGGGCCTCTAACACCTTCCCCTCCAGAACAGAGTGTACCGCAGAGACAACCACTCCTCTTTGTAGAATGGGTACCGGATCACTCACATTACCCCCTCCAGGGAAACAACGCGATAATGCATCTGCCTTGGTATTTTTTGCCCCAGGACGATAGGTAATAACAAAGTTAAAACTGGTAAAAAATAGAGACCACCTAGGGGTGAGACGCTTAGCTGATTCGAGGTACAGAAGGTTTTTGTGGTCCGTAATCACAGTGACAGGGTGGATTGCCCCCTCTAAAAAGTGACGCCATTCTTCAAACGCTAGTTTAATAGCTAATAGTTCCCTATTGCCAATATAATAGTTCTTCTCTGCTGCAGATAGTTTTTTAGAAAAGAAAGCATAAGGACGCCATTTGCCAGGAGACGGACCCTGAGACAGCACAGCCCCCACTCCCACCTCTGACGCATCGACTTCAACAATAAAAGGCTGGGAGACATCAGGTTGGATTAGTACAGGTGCCAAGGTAAACCTCTCTTTTAGAGAGGAAAAAGCAATTTTAGCGGCGTCAGACCATTTAGAAAAATCAGTCCCCTTCCTAGTCATGTCAGTAAGGGGTTTTACAATCACCAAATAATTTTTAATGAATTTTCTATAGAAATTTGCGAAGCCCAATAACTGTTGCAGTGCTTTGAGGTTCTCAGGAAGATCCCAATCTAAAATTGCCTGGACCTTCCTAGGATCCATACGGAAACCTGAAGCAGATAATAAATACCCTAGGAACTGTATTTCCTGAACGGCGAAAACACACTTTTCAATTTTAGCATATAATTTATTCGTCCGTAGGACCTGCAGTACCTGTCTGACATGCACCTCATGTGTTTTCAGATCCGACGAATAAATTAAAATATCATCTAGGTATATCACCACAAACCTGCCGATAAGATGACTAAAAATGTCATTAACGAAATGTTGGAAGACAGCAGAAGCATTGGTCAGACCGAAAGGCATGACTAGATTTTCATAATGCCCCTCAGGGGTGTTAAAGGCTGTCTTCCACTCATCCCCTTCCTTGATACGAATCAGATTGTAGGCCCCCCTAAGATCAAGTTTTGAGAACCACCTAGCACTCGCAATCTGATTAAACAGGTCTGGAATGAGAGGAAGAGGGTATGGGTCTCGGATGGTTATCTGGTTTAATTCGCGAAAATCTAGGCAAGGACGCAGGCCCCCATCTTTCTTTTTAACAAAGAAAAACCCTGCAGCCACGGGTGAAGAAGAGGGTCTGATGTGTCCCTTAGCCAAGCTCTCGGAGATATAATCTTTCATGGCTTGTCTCTCTGGACCCGAAAGATTATATAACCTGGTCTTGGGTAATTTTGCACCGGGAATCAGGTTAACCGAGCAATCATAAGGACGATGAGGTGGTAACTTCTGACAACCCTTTTCAGAAAAAACGTTCTCAAAGTCCGAAACAAATGTGGGTAGGGTAGCTATGGAGGCGACTAAGCAATTGCTATTTAAGCAATTTTCTCTGCACTGCTCACTCCACTCCAATATCTCCCTGGCCTGCCAATCCACCACTGGATTGTGCGCTACCAACCAGGGAAGACCCAACACCACCGGAG